>NC_133769.1:41776576-41925161 GCF_003597395.2 Chelonoidis abingdonii | reverse complement strand
CACCCCACACCCCTTCTGCACCCCAACCCCCTGCCCTGAGCCCCCTCATATGCCCCGCACCTCCCTCTGCCCAATCCCTTGCCCTGATCCCCTTCTTGCACACCGCAGCCCCTCCCACATCCCACACTCTCTCCCATACCCCAACCTTTATGATGTTCACATTTTAAAAAAATAAATATATAAAATTCCCTGAGTGCACACCCTAATGAAATGTGCTGTGCATGCCTGTGTCCACAAATATAAGCCTTCAGCACCTACATTGCTATCCACAGCACATCTCTGCCCCATAAAAACCTGGGGAAAGGAACTAGTTTTGCAGTGATATAGATGTTCAGACCAGAGGAAGTAGATACCAGTGTTCAGAGCCCTTCATAGAAAATGCTTTGCCATTATCTGCCTGATTTTTAAAGTGAGAGGGCTCTAACCTGAGCACCTCTTCTGATTGCAGCAATAATGAACAGGGAGAGAGGCAGTCTCTCATACAGGTAAGTACCAAGACAGGTATTTTTAAGAACAGGTTAGACAAACACCTATCAGGGATGTTCTAGATTATAGTCCTGCTTCAGTGCAGGGGACAGGACAAGGTGGTCTATCGAGAGCTCTTCCAGACCTACATTTCTATGAGTCTATGTAACCACCCTGCCAGGCACTGGTTCCTGACTCCGAAGAGGAGTCCAACCAAGAGAGGGGCAGGGGCTCTCTTGACAGTCCCTTCTCTTCTAGGAAGATTTCTTCTAGAAGGAGTCATCTCACTGGGAATACCTTTCTCACTCCACTCTTTCAGACCATTTCAGTATTGCCAGGTCAATATAGTTTTGGAATGGGCTGCACTAGCAGCTCAAGCTATCTTGCCTGAGCCGTCCAAACCTGAGGTAGTCACCACCCCATGGGCTACCAGATGCTCTGCAGCCTTCACTTCATGGTTTTGCATGGACACATATTTTATTTCAAAAATGATCAAGCATTTGGCAAAAATGCCAAATATCAACATTTTGTGATATACTAACAATAAATGTTTTCACATCACCTGTTCTTAATGGTCAAAGTATCTCATGAGTGATAATAGTTTTCTATATTTTCAACTGATCAAGTCAGTCTTGTGCTGATGGTTGTGCACCAGTAGCAGCAAGTTAGATGCCCATAATTTATAAAAGTGGGTAGATATAAATGTACGTGAATTCTTGATGTAATGCTTCTCTATTTGCAAACTTTTGTATACACAATGCAACATCTAGTCTGCTGGTAGAAGATTTTATTTTGTAATTGCCTATTCATGCAGTGCTAGCCTTTGAAATATTCTAGAAACTAGATTTTTAATTCAATGACACTTATGCACAGATCAGTATTGGTGTTAGAGATGACAATACACAGCTTCACATTATGAATATGCAAAAGCTAGAAGAGAAAAAAGTGGCCTAACGAGAAGCAGTAAAGACAAAGTCCACAAACAAATCCTCACATCTCCACTGAGGAGGGATGAAGAGCATATTACAGCTCTCACCAACCAATATGACAAACTCATTTGACCCTGAATCACATCCAGAGGTGCTCACCACTGCTTGGGCACTCCTTGAGGCCAGCCACACCAGTTGTTGCTCAGGCGGTTCCTAGGGCCACCTGAGCAGCAGCCAGTGCAGCTGTCCCTGGCGTTGCTCCAGCAGCAGCCAATGTGACTGGCCCCAGGGTTCCCTGCCCCTCTTTCCCACTGGGGATTACTGCTCAGGCACTCTCCAGGGCCAGCCACACTGGCCGCTGCAGCTAGGGAAGTCACAGAGGTCACAAAGTCATGGAATCGAGGATTTTCCAGAATCAGTCTTAACTATGACAACAGTAACTCTAGGACAACTGCATAAAGACAGAACTGGACATCCTGTGCCACCATGGAAAAAGGTCCAAAATGTGGGATTCCATAAGCAGTCACTTGTAAACTTCTTCTGTGGATATATTGGTCAATATGCACCTGCGAATGTTGGAGCACACCCAGCACAAACTCAGCTTCTTGCTGGAGGTTTTTCCAATGTTGAATTGGCAAAGCCCATCACCAGTAGAGGTATTAAAGAAGTCCAAGATTTGTACAGTACTCAAGAGGAAGCAGAGATAAAGATGCTTCTGCATGCAGTATATGCCAATATGACTTTTGGTTCTCTCGGTGTCAAAGAATCATAGTAATTAAGTCACCTGATAACAGATGTTTTGGTTCTTGCTGTTGACTATTTTCCAGAAATGGAACACACAGATAACATGGATTGAAACAGGCACCATTACTAGCACAACTGACAAGCATCACTTTATTCCTGTGCATGGAACTTGTGACACACCCACTCCTGACTTCTGCAATCTACTTCCTGCTGTACACACATTAATCGGATGTGATTCTCTGTCATCCCTAGTTAGTATTGGAGAAAAAAAGCATGTGTTTAATGTTATCAAAGCAATGGGAGCTTACTGCTTCAGAGATCTTGCCAAATTGGAAGAGAGTGATGGACAAGCTGCAGTTACTGCTGCAAGGAAGCTGGTAGCAGTTCTGTATGACCAGAGTGAGAAAGAAAAGGAGGACCACAGAGACCTGAATTACTTGTCCCTCAATCTAGCCATCAAAAAGGACAAATGGCTGACTAAACTCCCACCATGTGAGGACAGTTTTGAAGAGCATGTCAGAAGAGCATCTTGACACATAGTTAAACAAGACAGTAGATCACCATTGCAACATGGATGGAATAGTGTGGATGATGAACTCATTCCTGTATTCTTTAAGGGCCCACTGACATCTAAGCTTCTACAAGACCTTATTTGTGCCTGTACCGCTAGGGGGTCATTGTATGATTAAACGTGTCTGTAGTCAGAACAATCTTTCCTGCACAGAACTGTGTACAAGCTAAGCCAACGAATGCTGTCATAATCCATGCATTCTTGACAGAAATCGTAAAGATGAAGATGATGTTAACTAGACATGGCACCAGTGCTATTATGTTTCAAGGATACCTGTACAAATTTATTATTAAATTCTGTTTTAACCTTAGATTGTTGTTGCTTTCAGGTCACAAAGAAATCCAATTTCATGTCTTGAAATAATAGATAGAGTCATCAAGCTAATAGAAATGAATGCAAACACTTCAAAGTGGTGTTTTTAATGTTGATAGTGTCATTGTTTATCCCTATTCCTATGGTAATGATACCACTTGACTGCTCTATATCAGAACTCATCTTAAAGTAGACTTAGCAAGCTTTCAAATGATGTGTGTGTGGTACCATAAGTTGACAAAATCAGGGTGTGTGTATGTGTGTGTAGAAAAAGGGTTCCGTAAGTTGACAAAATCAGGGTCTAATGCTCGCCTATGTTGTCGCAAAGTGTTTTACATTGAACAAACGATTGAGTGCTGATCACTTATCCTAGTCTCTGGCCTGGAAGAAACAATGAACAAGCCCTGTTAACTCATGGGGATCCACATGCATATAGGCTCTTCATGACACAGTAATTTCATGAAAGGCACAAGCACCACCCCCGGGGGTTCGTCACAACATATATGTACACGCTTACCTATCATTAAGGACTGGACACAGCTGGGTTAGACTCTAAGTTCCTTGTAAGCTACGCAGCTGCACAACAGCCTATTTAGTGCCGCACAGGCACTTGGGGAACCCACCTGGGGTTCCCTCCCCTGGCCCCCACCTAGCCCTGCCTCCAACCTCCCACAGGAGATCCCAACTCACCCTGCATCCCGGACCCAGCTGCAGCCAGATCGGGCCCAGGCGCAGCTGGCATGGTGCGACCGGAGCAGCATGGACCCAGCTGTGGCCAGATCCGGCCCAGGCGCAGCCAGGGCGCCATGGCTTGGCCACTCCCAGAGCAACCCAGACCCAGTCATGGCCAGCCCCAGGCACACCCAGAGAAGCCCAGCCCCAGGCACAGCTGGGACAGCCCTCCTATGGCCTGGCCATGCTGGGGCTGGGGGAGGGGCACCTATCCTGCAGTCCCAGAGCTCCCGCTGTGGGGACAGGCACCTCCCACCCACCCCCAGCCCAGGTGCTGCTGCGGGGACAGAGCACTGGCGAGAGTCCTCTCTCCCTGCAGTAGGCCCAGAGCATCCTCCTGCACCCCAAACCCCTCATCTCTGGTCCCTCCCAAGATCCCACAAACCCAGCCGGAACCCTCGCCTTCTGTACCCCAACCCTCTTCCCCAGGCCTGAACCCCTCATCCCTGGACCCACCCCAGAGCCCACACCCCCAGCCAGAGCCTTCACACCCCTGCACCCCAACCCTCTGCCCCAACCCCGAGCGCCTTCCCACAAGAACCCCTCGGCCCCACCCCCACCTCATGAATTTTGTTATGTGTACCAATATAGAGGTGATGTGTCACACATAAAATTCATTCCGCATATGAGTGGGAAAAATTAGAGGGAACACTGCAGGGTGTCCAGAAACAGTCTGCTGACATGCCGTCTGACAAGAGTGATCTTTGGCTATGTCAAACTGCCTCAGCACACATATCTTACCTAACATTGCAGACTGGACACAGCTGAGGTAAGTGAATATTACCCACAAAGAGACAAACTTCAGGCTAGGACAGGAGGACCATATAATCCATCATCCACAAGGACAGAAATTAATATGAGATACCCTTAGAACTAGTGTTTATTTTAACACATTATGGAGATGTAGTTGCAAAATGTGGGGATGATACAATTTTTTTTAGATTAGTGGAGACAAGAGGAGGCTGGGAGAAACCACAGAAGGACCTAGCTACAGTAGAGGTGGATTTTGGTAAATGCCAAAACACTGACCCATATTCATTCCTGGTTCATGAGGAAATCTATAGCAAATATGTTTGCTTTATCCTCTATCATTCACAGAATATTATCTAGGCTAGACAAATCTCTAGTAGCAGGGATAGACTGGTGCCCAGTCTAAAGCAAGTGCCCAGTAGGCTGATCCCTGGGGATAGCTGGAGGGTCACTCCAGGTACGCACACTGAATACCTTGGTTGTGAAGGATTAGAGGTGGCCACTTCACTCTGGCTGGGTCTGAAAGGGAGTCCCACAGTACCACCTAGTGGCATCTAATACACATTACAGTCAGGAATCACTTTAGAGTGTTATCGAGTATTGCATTTTTCAAATTGGGTCTGTGTTGATTAGTTTTGTTTGGGCACAGAGATTAAATATTTCTGGTCAGACTGTTTGAGAATAAGTGGTACATCAGGTCTTTGGTGCAACTTCCTGCATCTGATTCAAAACACAAATATTCTCAAATATTTCTTTAAAATATGCTGTTTCTGCAAACTTACTCTTCAGAACATTCAGAAAGCAAGAAATGAGGGGAGGGCACACTTAAAGATAATTCCTTCAAAGTATCAAACAAATAATCAACGAAAATTTAACAAAAAGCTGCCAGTTGTCCCAAACATTTTAATAACCAATGTGACTATGTACTGAATTTGGCAATCTTTTGTAATATTTTTTGTTTGTAACTATTCAACCAGCTCTACTATAATTGTATATTGATTTTTCACTCCTTTTAATTGGCCATGTGATTTCTTATGCTGTTGGTGGTGATTACAAAAGAAGGAAGAAAAGCAAATTCTGCAAACCCAAAATCACTGATTTGTGCAGGGAGGTGTGTTGTATTAATCTAAAGGATCAAAAGATTCAAGATATTGTCCCACATAATACAAAGCAATACAAAGAGGTCCAGGGATTTTTTGTTTATTTTCCTCGCAGAGACCTTGCTTTACTCGATTTCTTGGCAAACATCCAAGAGCATTCATTCTAAAGTTGGAAGTTTATTGATCAAACACAAGAACGAACAAGAAATTAAAACAAGCACTTACATTGCAACTGAAATTGAGTCATTATGTAAAACAAACTCAAAACCCTTAAAATTTCTCTCCTTTCAGAAGCAAAATATCAGTCTCATTTTCAAAACAACCTTTCTTTGATGAAAAGGAAAGAGTTAATTTGACTTTTAGTCCTGACAAACAGACACAAGATGGAGGAGAGAGAGGATAAAACAGGTTGGCGAAATAGGACTTCCATTCATGTCTTTAGATACTGGATGACTGGTCAGTCACGAATGGATGCCTTGGCTGGTAGGTCAACCACAGCACTTGTTGCTTGGACCCTGGTTCACATTGTGGTCTGGGAAATATGCTTGGGTCCTTTCTCCTTAAACGAGGCAGGCTTTGGTGGCGGTAGTTTAATTAATTTCCAGATTCCATGAAAAGAGAGAGAGATACGATAGGAGAAAAGAAAACAGAGGGGCAGAAAGTAACACAACAGGAAAGGGAGGCAAAAAGGGATCTGATGTGTCTCTGCAGGGCTGGCAACTAGGGGGACTAGATGTCATGGTGATTTTCATCACTTGTATGTGAATATGACATTTCTTAAACAAGAGCCAGGCCAGCTGACCTTCCTCCTGGAAGAAAGTCTTTGGTCTGATCTGCTCCTTCTATCTTGGGGCTGGGGGAGATGAGAGGAACTCTGATGCAAGATAAGATGAGAGAGGAGAGAGAGAATTTTTTTCTCACTGTTTTTTTTAAGAAACTCAACAAGGGGGGGAAATGGGCAGCATAGTTCATCCCTCTCGTTATTTTGTCCACCAGTTAAGTCTAATATCCATCACACCAATTTTGATGTTTTAACTGCAGGTTCCACAGCTTCTGTTTTTACCAAGCATGATTTCCTTGAATCATATCAACAGGTCCTTTTTGTTTGGACTAATCCATCTTCTTTGTCTGGTCTTCTTGCATCTGTTTATAATATTCAGTTATTAAAAACCTATTTTTCATAGCTAATTTCCAATTAGGCAAAAATTATAGGTAATTGTAACAGCTTTTGAACTTCCACTCACATTTTTAGATTCATAATCACAACTGATGCAAGTGTAACCCACATGCTTGCGTTGTAGCACAGTGGTGTAAATAAGGGAAGAAAAAGTGAGGAGAATACATAGTTCTTGGTTTTCTGGGGGGGACTTTGTGAGCCTCCAGACTTGCCAGAACAGGCAGAGTGACTCTGCTGCATGGGTCAAAATCATCCAGAAATTGGGTCTGCTAGGCACTAGGCATGCTCATTAGCATGACTGACCCTAGATCAAATGGCACCCCAGGTGAAGAGCATCTTCAGTGCCCCCCCCCCCGCATTTGTTAAACTTTAAATGCCTTATTGCATTTGTAGCCCATTTCATGACTGTGAAGCACGATTTGCATGCACAATTTATCCTTGTCATATAAGATGATAAATTTGCATGCTAAAGTCTGTAAATCTGTATTTATTCGTGCCATATAAGCAAATAAAGAAAACCTAATTTTCTCTAAGCTTATAGAAACTTTTTAAT
The DNA here is from genome assembly GCF_003597395.2 of Chelonoidis abingdonii. Classification (NCBI taxonomy): domain Eukaryota; kingdom Metazoa; phylum Chordata; order Testudines; family Testudinidae; genus Chelonoidis; species Chelonoidis abingdonii. The sequence continues at coordinate 41,917,828 of NC_133769.1, read as the reverse complement.
TTTAAGAATAACTGAAATGTACTAACATCAAGAAATTGAATTGTGCACCACCATTGGGTGGACCGGTATTAAAGAGTGTTACAATAGTTAGCAGCCATAGAATGTTAACCCTAGTCCTGTAGTTCAAATAGTCGCTTTTCTTGCCTTTGCCCTCGCAAGCTCAAGCTCAGCATCATAGAGATCCAAAGATTGGCCAATGGCATTTTCAAGCAATGTCAGTCTTTCCTCGGCCATTGTTGACTGAAGATATGTTTTAATGAGCCTGAGCTTCAAAAATCTGTGCCCACCACTCAGGACTGTGACTGGCAGTGTGAGCAGGATCCTCAGAGCTGTCTACACATTAGCAAAAAAGCGTCCATCAGCTCTGCATCATGAATGAATTGGAGAACTTGGAGTGGAGAGTGCTTCCCGTGCGGCAAAATGTGACACGTTGTCTAATTCAACATATAGGTCTTTACCATTAATGTCTGAACATTCCCCAAATGTCAGCATCTGATGAAGGTCCATCAATGGTTCAAGAGTGCTTTCCTGTCTGCCAGCAGCTTACTAAGGTCATACAAAAAAACCCAGATCTTTTCATGGTGTTTCATTTTTCCAAACCTTTCTTTGATGGACACTCGTGCAATGTCAATGAGCGAGCAGAAAAACTCCCTCTTGAATTTTTCTTCCAAGTTTTTTATGTATAGCCTTTGCAGTACTCTGAAGAGAAATATTTAATCTAAAGAAAACGATGCTGCATCTCACACAACCAGGATGGGGGAATGAGAACCACAAGGCACGAAGAAAGCTCTTGGATTCAGCACAAGGATCCTTGCCTGGATGCCACTGTTTCTTCCTTTCAGGTTTATGCCATTGTCATAGCCTTGGACGCAGCAGTCCTGAAGTTTTTATTTTATTATCATTCAAAACATTCATAAACAGTCCTGTTAGGCCTTTTCCAGTAGAATCATCCACAAATCAGAAACAGATAAAGCATGCCTTTACTTGGATACAGCCATCTTTGTTGTCAACAAATCTTACTGTAAATGATAAGGAACAGGGAACTGCGGCCAATGGGAGCTGCGGGGGCGGTGCCTGCAGGGAGGGGCAGCATGCGGAGCCATGTGCCCCCCACCCCCATGGGCCACAGGGACATGCTGGCAGCTTCCAAGAGCAGCATGAACCTGGGGAAGGCAGGAAGCCTGGCTTAGCCCCGCTGCGCCGCTGCCCGGGAGCCATCCAAGATAAGTGCCACCTGGTGAGAGTACGCACCCCTCCTGCTGACTGGGTAATCACTCATATCCTGGTCAGGCTTTTGAGCAGAGCAGGACGGTAGAAGCTCTCAGGTCCTAGGCTGGAGACCTGGGCGTATTTTGGCTGGAGCCTCAGGGTATGTCTACACTACGGGATTATTCCGATTTTACAGAAACCGGTTTTGTAAAACAGATTGTATAAAGTCAAGTGCAAGTGGCCACACTAAGCACATTAATTTGGCGGTGTGCATCCATGTACCGAGGCTAGCGTTGATTTCCGGAGCATTGCACTGTGGGTAGCTGTCCTGTAGCTATCCCATAGTTACCGCAGTCTCCCCCACCCATTGGAATTCTGGGTTGAGATCCCATGCAAAAACGTGTCACGGGTGATTCTGGTAAATGGTCTTATCTCAATCCTTCCTCCGTTGAAAGCCAATGGCAAACAATCCATTCGCCGCTTTTTCCCTGGATTGCCCTGGCAGATGCCATTAGCTGGACATGGAGCCCGTTTTGTCTTTGTCCTGTGACGAGGAAGCCGGGGCTCAACTCCTCCCTGTGGAGGCGGGAGCCACACCGGCCTCGTCCTGTCTCTACCGGGGTCCTGTCGTCGTGTTCGTCCGCGTCCACTGTCCGGGCGTTCCGTCCCTGTGGAGCCGACTGGGACACAGCAAAGTCAGTGGGGCCCCGCCTTGGATACAGGCGCGGCACCAAACACAGTACAATAGGCTCTGGCCTTTGGGGCAGGGCAGAGCAGGACAAAGTCAAAGGGGCCGCAGCCCTTGGATCGGGCGAGGCACAAACACAGTACCGCAATACGCTCTGGCCCTTTTGGGCAGGGCAGAGCAGGAACAAGTCAATAGGGGCCAGCCCTTGGGTCAGGCGGGGCCACCAAACACAGTCACAATACGCTCTGGCCTTTTGGGGCAGGGCAGGGCAGGAACAAAGTTTACACTGGCCTCGTTAGTTGAGGCGAGGGGGAACTGCACTTCCGGTTACGGTGGCAGGGGGACGCAGGCCCACCCACTCTCTGCGTCCAGCCGGGGCTAGTAGCGGCTGTTGCCCACTGAGTGCAGTCAGTGAGGGATCCGGCCCCGAACACACACTGACAGATGATCAGGGGTCCTAACCGAACACACTGACAGCCGATCATGGGATCTGACGACACAGCCACAGTCATCGCTCGGGGCCTTCTGCGGCTTGACTGTGTCAGCCGCCCCCAGGCTACTTTCCATCCCCTTCGCTTCCTACTGGTCCGCCGGGTCTTCTACACGTCATGGGCTCCCCCAGTCCGGGCCAGGGGGTAGATCCCGGTAGCACCTCTGGGTAGCTGGGCCAGTCTGGTCGCAAGGCTCCTCCAGGCCGTAGTTGAGGGCTGGGCCGCGTTGGTAAGTTCCCACACTCAGCGTAGCGGTTGCTGCGGGTCGGCTCCGGCAAGGCTGATACCTGTCCGGAGCTCCGCAGCCTCCCAGCGACGAGGTCGCCAGCACGTCTATCTGGCCGGCAGCTGAGCTGCAAACTGAAGGCCGGCACCCGCTTTTATACTTCCGGGTTGCCACCTGACCCTTGGGGCGGGGCTTCCGCCCGGAAGTTCTGCCCTGGGGAGAAGATGGAGGGTGCTCTACACCTCCCGTGGAGAGGGGAGCACACCGCCTCTAAAGTCCACTGTCACCATATGTGTACTGGATGCTGCTGACAGACACAGTACTCAGTGCTATACAGCAGCATCATTGCCTTTGCAAGGTAAGCAAGACGGTTACCATCCTATTGCACCGTCTGCCATACCATTGTAAATTGGCGATGAGATGACGGTTACAGTCGTTCTGTACCGTCTGCTGCTGTCATGGATGCTCCTGGCTGGCCTCGCTGAGGTCGGCCGGGGCGCATGGATAAAAATGGGAATGACTCCGGGTCATTCCCTTCTTTATGTTCTGCTAAAAATAGAGTCAGTCCTGCCTAGAAATGGGCAAGAGAATCAGACCAGCACAGCCACACCATGTCAGAGCTCCAGAGATCCCGCAGCAATGATGAGCTGCATGCCATTCTAGGGGGTGCCCCTTGCAACAAACCCACCCATTGCTTCCCTCATCCCAACACTGGGCTACCGGTGCATCGTGTCCGCATTTGGGTGATGAAGTAATAAGAATGCAGGAATAAGAAACACTGACTTTTTAGTGAGATAAAATGAGGAGGGAGCAGCCTCCAGCGCTATGATTAGTCCAGGCAGGACATTAAAGAGTGGCGAGGGATAGAAGCCCAGCCTCCTGCTGCTATGAGTAGTCCAGACAGTTACAGAATCCTTTTTTTAGACATGAAAGTGGGGGGGCTGATAGATGGTCAGCCTCCAGTTGCTATGATGAAGATAGTTACCAGTTGTTCTGGGTACGCATCTGCTGGGGATGACCAGGAAGTCATTCCCATTTTTACCCAGGCACCCCCGGCAACCTCACCGAGGCCAGCCAGGAGCACTCATAGGCTGATGATGAACGAACAGATATCAGTCATATTGTACCATTGCCATCGGGAAGGGGAGCTGGTGTCAGCGCTGCAGCACCCCTGTCTACCAGCAGCATGCCGTAGACATAGGGTGACATTGAAAAAAGGCGAGAAATGTTTTTTTTTTCCCTTTCTTTCGGGGGGGAAGGGTGTACCCCCTGAAACACCTGGGAAATGTTTTTTGACCTTCAGCCATTGGAGTCAACCAAGAATCTCAAAGCTTTTCACGATGATGTGGGGACTGTGATAGCTGGAGTCCTACGCAGTATCCTCTCCCTCCCTCCATGAGCGTCCATGTTCATTCTTTGGCTTTCCGTTACGCTTGTCACACAGCGCTGTGCTGTGGACTCTGTATCATAGCCTGGAGATTTTTTCAAATGCTTTGTCACTTCATCTTTTGTAACGGAGCTCTGATAGAACAGATTTGTCTCCCCATACAGCGATCAGATCCAGTATCTCCCGTACGGTCCATACTGGAGCTCTTTTTGGATTTGGGACTGCATGGCCACCCGTGCTGATCAGAGCTCCACGCTGGGCAGACAGGAAATGAAATTCAAAAGTTTGCTGGGCTTTTCCTGTCTACCTAGCCAGTGCATCTGAGTTCAGATGGCTTTCCAGAGTGGTCACAATGGTGCACTGTGGGATGCTGTCCGGAGGTCAATACCATCGATTTGCGGCCACATTAACCCTAATCTGACATGGCAATACAGATTTCAGGGCTACTCCTCTCATCGGGGAGGAGTACAGAAACCGGTTTAAAGAGCCCTTTATATCGATCTAAAGGGCCTCATTGTGTGGACGGGTGCAGGATTAAATCGGTTTAATGCTGCTAAATTTGGTTTAAACGCATAGTGTAGACCAGGCCACACTCTACTGTCAGTCAGTTCTTGAATGGCTTAGAGAAGCATTCACGTAACTGCAGTTGGGTGTGTCCCTGCCAGTGTGAGTGCAGGACTGAGATCAGTGTTTGCAGCTTGTCACAGTAGGACAGTGTGAGAGGGAGCCCAAGATGGTGAGATAGGGGGCTCAGTGGTACCCCAGTTCCAAGTTGCACCCCAGTGGGGACCCATCACAAATAGGAACTGTGTTTTATCTGCTGCTGCTTACCCCTGAAGGGCATCCAAGACCTAGTGTATCCAGTCCTAATGCATCCCAAGGTATTTCCTTGCAGGCTGGACCAAATCTGTAGGGCCTTGGTAGAAGGTCTCAACTGCCCATTTATGCTGTTGTGGCCTCTTACCAGTGCAGCTTCCCCTTGGCAGATTTTCTGTTAAAGGGAGCCCTGTGCCATGAGTTAAACTTGCAGAGGCAGCTAGAAGCCAGCATCTACCAAAGGTTAATTTAGCTCTAAAAGGCTTGTTCTTCAATTCCATCACTTCTAGGTGTAGCTCTTCTTCCTGTAAGGGCTATTTTATCTGTTGTGCACATTTGGAGAATGCCAATCAAGTCATCTAGTGCTAAGGTGTCTTAAATTACTGGGATTCTGGGGTGGGGCACGCACCTCTGGAGCACCCCTTGGTAGCCACAGGTAGCGTTGCAATTACATATCTGCTTCAGTGTCCCCAGTAGGCTTCTATAAGTCTAGTGAGGACTATGTTTATTGAACAACTCCCTTTCAGGAGTCTAGTTTATTTAACTCAGATGTAAAACATCATAGAAATATGCTTCCACTCCAGTATCTCTAGCTGGAGGAGGGGGATGAGTTAACCGTATGTCCAGGTACATCCACTTATGTCCAGATTCCTTACCAGCAAGGCTTTCTAGGCCCAGGACCCTCTTCTGGAGCCAGGGCCCCTTCTCATCAAGGGGGAAAGGGTGTCTCCTCCTGGGTCAAGGGCCCCCACAGCTGTCAAACTGCAACCACCCTTCCTCAGAACAACATATAATTCCTCTGGTCTGGGGCTTCTGCTGCTACCTGAGGAAGTCTTTCCATTGAGGTTAGGTTACATCAAAACTAGGCATTCATAGCTCCTGCCTTTCAGAACCCCTCTCATTCACAAGCCTCTGTTCTGTAGCCCAGCCCAGCCCCCCGGGAGTAGCTTCCTTTTATCATACCCAGGTGTTTCCCTGACTAATTAACTGCCTTCCAGTTACTGAGAGAGTTAATTAGTCCCAGGTGAACTGAGTTGCCTCATTCTCCCTTGTGGAGCCCATCAGAGATAGGCTGGGCTCCCGGCCCCCTAAGAGAGCTAGATGTGGACTTGGATGAGAGGAACAAGATGGCTGCTGATTCAGGAGAACCGGCAGCTATTCTGCAGCTCCAGAGCAGAGACACAGGGGATTTGCAAGGAAGGTCTGGCTCTCTTCTGCAAGGCTCTCATTCAAGGGAAGGGGAGCTAAAGGAAGAGGAGGAAGAAGAAGGGAAGAGGAAAGAAGAAGCCATTGGTGGGGGCTGTAGTAGTGGAAGGGTCCAAAGAGAAGGTTATGGAGAGCAGGTTGGGACAGTCCAGAAGGGCTGGAGCAGGAGAAAGGGGCCTGTCTCCCAAGTCTGGGGTGGGGAGAAGGGCTTCTCTGGGAAGTCTGCCCCACCAGGAGTTCTTGCAACCAGTAAACTAGAAGACTTCTGACAGCAGTGAGCAGGACAGGGAGGATGTTGGGGTTCAGGAGGGCCAGCAGTTTGGAGAGATTGGGTGAAAAGACCCAGGAGAAGGCAAAGAACTGCAGAGCAGTAACAGCCACAGGACTGGGTAGGTATTATTCAGCCTGGTGGCTGTAGCAAATTCTATAGAGAAGAAGGAAGAGCAACAGAACCAGGTAGAACTTGAGAGTGTGGAAGGACAGGGATGTGAGCCAGGCTCCTCTCTCTCACCCCTAGTGGTGGAGATTGAGTCTGGCAGTAGCTGCTAATGTGGATGATGGAGGAATCAGCAGGTGTGGAAGTGGCAGATGAGACTGGTTTGCAGTGCCAGAGGAAAGGCAGAGGCCTGAGGTGCAGCGAACAGCACCCCAAGTGCCCAATGAGTCACTGATGACTAGGGGAGAGCCTTGTATGGGGGTGATGGTGAAGGCAGTCACTACTCATATGGAGCTTGGATTGAGGGCTGCACCGAGGAGGGATTTGGATGTGGACATGGAGCACAGGAAAGTGAGTGGATTGGGATGAACCAGAGTGGATATAGAAGGGAAGGAAGAGGATTGGAGAAGATTGTTTGAAGACCTGGACAAACAGGATAATCTTCTTCAGTGGGGAACAAGAGTCTCCCAAACGAAAGTGGAGGATTACTAAAAAACTAAGGACTCAGGAAGACGGTGATGAGATAGGCAATTCTCCTGCTCGGACTCTCTGGGTCAGTGGGACAGCTATAGAGGTTGGTGTGGAATGGACACAACAGCAGCAGAGTAAGGAATTGCCTGGGTCTTCTCAGGAGCTAAGACCCCTAGCATGGAAAAGGATGATGACAACTAAAAGGATGCAATCAGACACAGTGTTTGTCACTACTAAGTGGGGTGCTGTGGGGTCAGTGGTATTTTATGCAGTGGCCTTGAAGTGATCCGGAAGAAGGGATGGTGGCCAACAGTTAGGCTGAGGCTGAGTTTGAGAGGTGGGATGGGACAGAAATAAGGGACAGATGGGAAGGGAAGTGGGGGTACAGGGACAACTAATTGGGGAAGGGCCAGGACAGGCGCTAGGGGTTTTAGCGCCCTAGGCTCACGGCAATTTCACCGCCCCACGCACTGCTCCCGTGGCTCTGGTGAAGCTGCCGCAGTTGTGGCTGCGGGAGGTCCACCGGAGCCGTGCGAGCAACCGACTGTCCGCAGGCACGACTGCGGCAGCTCCACTAGAGCCGCGGACCAGGGGACCCTCCACAGGCACAACTGTGGTAGGTCTACCGGAGCCACCTGCCGCCCCCTCCGGCAAAACGCCACCCACCAATAATCCTGGTGCCCTAGGTGATTGCCTAGGCCGCCTAAATGGAAGCACCAGCCCTGGGAAGGGCAAGGAGGTACATGGTCTGTTTGCAATACATTTCCCTAACAACGCCAATGCCAGACAGAGATCTCTAATAGAGACTATTGTATTGAAAGGTGTGAGGTTTGTGCCTTTGGACCTCGTAGTGGCAATTCAACTGCCAGGGTCAAGGAGGTCGACCTCTGCTTTCATAACAAGTCTTGATGGAGAGTTTTTGGAAGCACTATGGGAAGGTATGAAGTAAAGGAGATTGGCAGCGTGTGGTGGCTGTTTCTTTAACAGCTCCTGACATAAAGAAAGTAACAGTTCCTTATGAATTGATTGAGGATTGGTTAAGGTGGGAAACAACAATATTTCCAAGGGGAGACAAGAGTTACAGATGGCTGGGAAATTGGACAGGGGAATACATTTTTATGATTATATTGAGGGGCAGCTTGGCAGATAATAGCTTAGTACACTTGCCCAGTTTGGTGGAGTTGATAGGGAAAAGAGATTATATTAACTATGTGGGGCAGCGCCACACCAGTTAGAGATGTAGGTCCAAGGAACACTTTGTAGGAGGTTGTTCAAAGATGCAGTGCTTGAAATAAATAAAGGGATGGCCTGGAGGCTTTGCCATGGTAAAGTGGATGTGCAGGAAGTATGGAAAACCTTGTAAAAAAACCAAGACTGGGTGTGTCCCCAGCAATAGGTGTGTTCGGGGGTTGGGAGGGGCCCAGGTTCCAGGAGACTCTAGAGCATCCAATGGAGGAGTGCCCACGGGCTCAGAAGGTGCATGTGGGATTAGCAAGGGTGCTGAATGTGCCAGTTATTTTAGTACAAGAGAGGGCCCAATGAGAATATGGGGATTTTTCAGGGCTGGCATATCAGCAATGGGAGGGGGGAAATCCTTTATCTCATCGGTGAGGTCATATGTATGTTTCTGTGGAAGGTGAAGTGTGAAATGGTGTTTCAGAAGAAACCTCTGACATGGCAGCTTCCCCAGAGGAGCTGGCGCACAGAATCAAGAAGGTGCTGGGGGTACTGAGGCATGAGGAGAGGAAGTGCGGCCTGGAGAAGGAGGGGAAGTGGTGGAGGCACATCCAAATTTAACATGAGCTGAGTTTGGATGGGGCTTTCTCCTTGGAGGGTGTGGGAGAACTCTTGTGTATAGGTCCAGAGGCCTTTGGGTGTAAATTCAGGGCAAAAGTGTGAAGGAATAAGGATGCTGAAGAGTGTTTGGGCAGGTTTTTTGCTCCTGATATGGTGGGAACTGGAAAGAGTTTATTGTATAGAGTGGGGGAAATTATGTTGGACCAAGACTATGTCCAGCGGGGCACAGAGTATCAGTTTTATGCAATGACTGAGGATTTTGCTAATGCTGTAGGCTATGATCGTTTTCCTTTGTCTTTCTCTGTCTTCTGTGTTTCGTGGAGGGACATGTTTCTGTGCATTAAGGAGCGATGTTCACAACAGATTTCAGAGTAGTAGCCGTGTTAGTCTGTATCCGCAAAAAGAACAGGAGTATTTGTGGCACCTTAGAAACTAACAAATTGCTGAAATAAATTTGTTAGTCTCTAAGGTGCCACAAGTACTCCTGTTCTTTTTGTGTTCACAAGCACATTTTGGAAGGACCCCAGAAGCAGAATTTTCAGCATACACAATGGCCTCTCTATGGAGGGATGAAGCACCTGTTTTGGGATTAAGTAAGTACAACTGGTCATGGTTGATTTCTGCTTAGATTGGACTTTGGATACCAAATGGACTGTATTTGGAGAACTGGGCAAGTCTTTAGTGTTGAGGTTCTCCTGTCAAGGGAATATCAGACATTGGAAGGAAGAAAAGGGTTGGGTTGTCTTGCAGCAGTATGGGCTCTGTTTTGGCCTTTATATGTTATTCTGTTTTTATTGTGTTGTCTCGGCTTTGTTGTAGTTTTGACGGTTGGAGTGTCTAATAAAAGATCTCAGAGGCCCAGCGACCCTCTGGTACATTCCAATCAGCTAGGCAGGAATCCTGTGAAAATTTTCAAGATTTCAATTTTTTTCCCAATTTGCATTAGAGACCTTTTCAGAAAAATCTGGAATAGTCAATAGGCTGGTAGATAGGGCACTCACCTGGAATGTAGGAAACCTGGGTTAATCTCCCTAGTCTGCCTAATTTGGAGCAGGACTTTGAACCTGGATCTCCTTCATCTTGGGTAAGTACCCTAATCTTTGGGCAATGAAGTATGCTAGGCTTGTGTGCACTTACTTGTGCTCTTCCAACGCCTGCCCCAAATCTAGATTCCAACATGTTCCACATTTAAGGTTCAGGCTTGTCCTGTTCTATGCTAGTGTATAACATAGGGAAGAAGGTTCAGCAAATCTTGTTCTCCATCCCCCACCCAAGGCATCTGGTCAGGGTCTCCCCACCCAAGACTTGTCTAGCAGGTGGGCTCAGCTGATGACCAGCCTGAGCACTGTATTGCCAAAAAGAGTGTGGTCTGTCGGCAAAGTGGAGTGCAATATTATGATCCTAAGAGCCCTTCAGTGCCAGCTGGCAAGGGGATTGATTACAAGAATCTTCTGATTCTGGTATGTACAAAGAATGTCATTTGAGGTCTTAAATAAAAGCCAGGGTCACACTGGTCATTGCAATTGTTGTGAAATGTATGTACACGTACTGTTTAGGGAGTTCTCTGTGTACTGAAAACATGGTCTTAGAATCTGTATCACAGCAGAGGCAGAGAAACAGGTTTCCTGTCAGACCTGTCTCTCAGTCAGCTGTAAATTTGCATTGTAAACAATACAATGAATGCCCATGTATATGTGAAATTATTGGAGGAATGTGAAATCCACAGGGCAGCAGCACACAGGAAAAGAAGCCACAGGGGTTATACTGTCTCTGAGTACAGACAATGAGTGGGGGAGGGCGTAACTAGAAGGCAAGGAAGGTACCCTCTTAGCCTGCACCTAGGAAATAAATGGAAAGTGTATTTACATTCATGCAAATCGGATCCCAACCAGCGTTGGCTGCAATGCTACAAAGCATACTGCGGATGAGATAAAATTCTTTAGCCAGGAGATTAGCCTGGTATATTAAGTTAATCTCCAGAAAGTGTGTTATGATTTTGTTGTATAGGTAACCCTTTTGCTTCCATTATCCTTACTCGCTATCTCTTGAATCTCTTGAACTAATAAATGTATTGGTTTTTTTACTGCAGATGTCTCAGTGCTGTGATATTAAGCGAGGTGCAGATCATGAGTTGACTTATAGTGTAAGAACCCAGCGCCGCACAGCCTGGGGTGGCTGATATTCCCACAGCAACACCAGGAGGCTATGCAGAGGTAGAGCCCGGGAGCTCTGTGAAGAGTAGGTGCCACAGGAAGTGCCACCCATGAGACTGAGTGACAGTATCCTACAGCCCTCTGATTGGTCAAGTACCTCCATTTAATCTCAGAGATTGGCCCTGGAAGTTATCTGGGCAATCACACAGACTTTGGTCTGCTGCAGTGCCAGACTTTGCCTTGTCTTACAATCTCCAGTCTCTGACTTTAGACTGACTTCAACCCTGACTCCTGATTCTAACCTGTCTCTGGTCTTTGGCCCTGGCTTGACTCTGACTCAGACACTGACTCTGGTCTACAGGACCTGGCCTTGTGATTCCTCCAGCTCCTGTCTGGTGACTCTCATCCCTAGTGGGCAGACCTCAGCCCAGCTGTGACTGCTAGGCCAGATAACCTATGCCCTGGTCCCTTACACATACAAGCTGGTGTGTACACGGTTCCCTTGGATTTTTCTGTGAGTGTTCAGTGGAGAAGAGTCTTCAAAGGGACTATGGTAAACGTCTGTCCCAAATCTGGACTTTAGCGTCCAAAATCTGGGTGCTTACTATGATTCCCCCCAAGCTTGTACCAGCTTGGATCTTATCTCGCTGCCACCAGATAGGATTCTGGCTCCTATCAGCCCGGGTTCCCCAAATATTCCTTGGGAGGACCCCCTCTCTGGCCTCCCCAACTTCCCCTGGAAAGACCCCCAAGACTCAGAAGTATGAGTCTTACCGGTAAGGGAATTATCTCCCCTCCCTTCCCCCTCTCTCTCAGTCGTTCCGCTCTGAGCAACCTGAGGGAATTGATGCAATCTCTTTACATCACAATACCGAGAAACCTGCCTCCTCTTCTCCAAAGAGACAGCCTCACCACAGGGGAAAAGAACTTAATCTTACTTCACCTGTACTTTTCCCCGATAGTCTTGTCCTGCCTGGGACATAGGAAAGTAAACCACAGAGCCTGGGGCTTGCCCTCCCTAGCTGCTTGCACACAGAGGTAGACAGAGCTCCCACAGAAATTTCTCTCCTTGCATCACAGGAAAGAAACTCCACAAGTTTTAAAAAGAAAATTAAATATAAAAAAAGACAAACTTAACATATACTAAACACTGCATTAAGAAAATTCAATACAGGATTGCTTTAAGAAAATAGAATAAAACAGTCTGCATTTAAAAGATAGCCAATAAACCAGTCCAGCAAATCCACACACTCTAAAGGACAAACAAAACACCTACAGCCTATTGCTTGGTTTCCTTTGTACCACATATAGAACTAATTTAGAAGCATGGAGTGAGAGAGAGAGAGCGTTCAATCCATAGCCGGGAGAAGCAAAAGAGCCCGAGTTTCCAGTTCCCTCCCAGACTTTAAAAAAATCCAGGTCTCTGATTGGTCCTCTGGTCAGGTGTTTGGTTCCCCCTTTGTTCACCCTTTACAGGTAAAAGAAAATTAACCCTTACCTATCTACTTATGACAGGGACTCTCGGACTAGCATACACCAATTATTAACCTGCAAGGCAAAGGGAGGGATGGCATAGCTGACAGGAGATTGTTTGAGTGGCTAACAGGCTGGTGGTGTCAAGAAGCTGACATCTAGTTAAGCACAAGCAAGTCTGCCTCTCACTGGAGGCAGGGGTGTTATAAGGTGACGCTCAGTCTTGGGTACTGCAAGAACCATCACAATTATGACCCCAGATTGCAGTGCCCTGCTTTCCTTCTGGAATCCCTGTGCCAGAGGATTCACCCAGCTACATTTCTGCTCTCCCTCTCTAGCTAAACTTGGCCTTTAAGGAATTGTGTATACGCACTGTAACATATGGTGTATGACCAGAGACTCTCTCCACTCTGTTTTCATTCTGTGTGCAAGCCTGGCCATTGTGTACAATAGTTCAGCCAAGTCCCAGTGTAAACTCATGTATGGAGCGTGAGGGGAGGTGGTCTTTTTTGCATAATCAGTCTGGCACATGAACTCCTCAACTGTGTCTCAGAGACAGCTTGTTAAATCATGTATAGCTGAGAAACAACAAAACTAACAACATTAAAGCTTGGCAGACCAAGTGCTCAGATACCAGAGAGATGGGCATGGTGTAAGAACCGGAATAAGACTAATAGGGCCTGAGTTTACCTTCACTTACACACTGATGTAAATGTGGAGCAACTCTTCAGAAATCGCTGGTGTTACAGAAGTGTAAAACCAGACAGAGAGAGATGAGAATGAGGCCTAAATATGCATGGTGGCATGTGTTTAAATGTTCAAGTTGTTGCTTAATGTTTTTCCTTTGCTAAACATTTATTTTCTTTTCCTTTGCTGTACGTGAGATATAATTTATTATTTGTACTATGGTAGCATGTAGATGCTTTAGTCATGGATGAGGCCCCCTTCATGCTAGGTGCTATACAAACACAGGACAAAAATATGGTCCCAGACGCCCACAGCTTACAATCTGAGTGTAAGACAGGAGACAGCAGATGGACCCAGACAAACTGACAGATGAGTACAAGGAAATGATGAAACAATACTGGCCAGCATGACAGGCGGCAGTTTTAGTAAATAAATGAGGAAGAGTCAGTGACTGAGGATTATCCCTGGAAATTTGGGGCCAGATTTTTCAAGAGAGCTCACTCCCCAATAGCTCCCATTGTGGGTTTGTAAAAGACTGCCAGATTTTCATAAATACTCTGCATCCATCAGATGGAAGCTCTGAGGTGTGTAGCATATTTGAAAACCTGGCCTCTTCATTAGGTGCCTAAATAGAAGTTGAGTTCCTTGAAGGTAGCTATACACATGCGTGCATACACATTTCTAACACAGCTCTCATATTTGAGTGGTACATGACGGTCTTTTGGTAAAACATTCCTTAATTCTACACTCATAGTCAGACCCATCCTGATGTGACTAGTTACCTGTTAAATGCATATTAATCTCATTTGACATTGTACAGTTCAAAAGCAAGACTAAAAACCCAAAGAGTTTTGTTGTGGAATAAGAGAGGTATATTCTCCCCACTGACTATTTTAAAATTGTAAAGCTTCCTGAGGACTTTGTCTGTCCCAAGAGTCCAGTCAGACAAGTAAGGACAATGCTCCTTTCAGGTGCCATGTGGCAATTCACCTCTGTCCTGAAGATCAGCTTTTGCTACTTCACAAGAACCACATCTGCAAATTACAAGGATGAATTCCAGATTCAGTGCCCTTTGTAGGCAAGCTTCCGGGACAAATACTCGTTATTGAGTGGTTGTTATAAATTGGTAATCTGATTCAAAACCTTTTTTGATTATTATATAGCCGAGAGAGGGAGCTTTCATGAGTGTGTAGCTTCTAGACTGTACGTTCTCTTTATGCAATAGTTGAAGTAGACTGAAGGACAGTTTTATAGGAGGGAAAGCAGTACCAGAGATTATTAATGGGCAGTCTCATTTCAAGCTGTGCTATGGATTTCAAGGTACATGAAAAGTGCCATAGCTTGACCCTTCCCCACTCATCCCTCAATCTTAGCACCAATGATTTTTTTAATGATATATGTTAATTTCTTTTTGGAAGCCATTGCCACCAGTATTGTGTCAGTCAATGGAAATCTTTGACAAATCTTTGATATGGTACCTCATAATGATGTAGCCTGTCAGGCTCTTCTGCAAAATAATCTGTTCTGATAACTGTCTGTGTAAAGTCCATTTACTTATGATAGTGCTTCAGACAAGAACAAAATGTTTAAAGTAGCCAGGCAGGAAAATAATTTGGGTTTTGCTAAACTGTTTCTTGCATCTTTTAAGATTAGGCAAAGAAAAGGTTTTGATTGAGAGATGGAATTGAACTTCTTAATGCTCCACAAAGCCAAAGTGATGGTGGAAATCAGAGGTCACATCTTTCATTTTTTTCTTTGGAAGCTGCCAGTTATTTTTTATTTTAAAAAAATTCTGTAGTTTGCTGGAGATGTAGACTCCTGGAATACGAATTAACCTTACATTCAGTGTTTATCACTCCGAATATGGTTTAATTGCTCTTGCCTCTAGCTGTGTAAATATTTTGTCTGATGTGATTTGCTTGAACTGTGATAACTGAACGGTGTGTTAAAGGTTTGGGTTTCTTTCTTTGTTTTGTCTTCTAGTGGCCATATTCTGGCAAAGGGGTGCAAATCAGATTTATTGGACAGCTCCGTGGCTCACAAATTGAGGTCATTTGTTACAGCAATAATAGTTATTAGGATGCAGAAGAATATGACTCATTTTTAGCATTCTCCCCTTGGCAAGCCCTGTTGTTGAAGGCCTTTACTTTATGGTGGAAAAAAGGAGGAAAAAAGAGCCAGGATCTGACACTGGGTTTTGAAGTACTTTTGCTGCATGTGGAAAGGCTTTTGTCCTTCCAGATATGTGCAAAATGTATCAATGACGTGCTAGGCTGAGGAGAAACATCCTGGCATTCAGGGGGGTACAGGAGCTGTTGTTATGACCAACCCTGTGCAGCCTCATGTGCACCTTAACTATCCCTGACTTTCAGAGGGGTGGATGCTCAACACTTTCTGAAAATCAGGCCCTTTTTTTTTTTAAGGTGACATAAACAGATAGTTAAGAGTTAATGCCTCTTTTACCTGTAAAGGGTTAAGAAGCTCAGTGAACCTGGCTGACACCTGACCAGAGGATCAATAAGGGGACAAGATACTTTCAAATCTCGGTGGAGGGAAGTCTTTGTTTGTGCTTTTTGTTTTGGTTGTTGTTCGCTCTTGGAGACTAAGAGGGACCAAAGTTAATCCAGGCTCTCCAAATCTTTCTGAATCAGTCTCTCATTTTCAAAATGTAAGTAACAGCCAGGCAAGGCGGATAGTTTTATTTTTTGTTTTCTCAACTTGTAAATATCCCTCTTTGCTGAGAGGATTTACCTCTGTTTGCTGTAACTTTGAACCTATGGCTAGAGGGGTTCCTCTGGGCTATATGAATTTGATTACCCTGTAAAGTTATTTCCATCCTGATTTACAGAGGATGATTTTTTACTGTTCTTCTTTAATTAAAAGCTTTCTTTTAAAACCTGATTGATTTTTCCTTGTTTTAAGATCCAAGGGGACACACCAGGGATTGGTGGGGGAAGGAGGGGGTATGGTTAATTTCTCCTTATTTTAAGTCCAAGGGTTTGGATCTGTATTCACCAGGAATTGGTGAAGCCCTCAAGGCCACCCAGGGAGGGGAGAGTTTTGGGAGGACAAGAAGTGCTCAGACACTGAAATTTCTGAATGGTGGCAGAGTTACCAGATCTAACTAGTAATTAAGCTTAGTGTCCATGCAGGTCCCCACATTGTACCCTAAAGTTCAGAGTGGAAGGAACCTGACATAAGGCATTCTCACGTTTGGGCACCCAAAAATCACTGCCTACATTGAGACTGAGCTGGCATCGCATTGAAGCCAATGGCCAAAATAGGAGTAGGATTGAATTTTGGGAAGAAGAGACGTGAAAATGTTCAACATTTGCATGCTAAAAACATTATAATTGTTATTAGAGATCTGTTCTTAATCATGGAAAAGACAGTGGAAAATAACCAACTCTTCATGTCCATGGTGGGTTCAATCCAGACAAATGAGAGGTTGTGTCACCACTTGTCCTTAACTCTGAGTGCCTTAAAATATTCTGCTTCTGTGCTCCCTGTCTGGGCACTAGACAGCTGCATACAACATGTACTGGTGTCTGTGTGATAAGCAGCCCTGGTTCAGCAACTCTGACTCCAGCAGCTGGCTTGTAATACCACAGTCCACTCTGGTCTTCCACGACCTTGGTTACTATAGTCAAGTGTCACCAACACAACCCTACTCCGGAACTTTCTGCCAAAAACAGTCCACCTTAGTCGGCACTCACCACCACAGCGGTCTCCTGCTGTTGGAGTCTGGGAATTAGCTCATTCCAGCCTCAGAGCACCTCCTGCTGGTTGGTATCTTCCTACCGGTACCTTGGCTCTCTCCAACATTGTAGCACATCAGGCCCTGTCCCTCCCGGACCCCCTACCAGGGGTGCGCCCACAGCAGTGTCCACACATTCTGGGTCTCCCCTTTCCAGGCAACCCAATCCCCTAAGCCCACCTGTCATAGCATTCCCTCTCAGATCCGAACCTTAGATTCAGAAAATGAGATACTAGCACATGAATTCTCTACTTAATTACCAGCTTAGATCTGATAGCACTGCCACCACCCAAAAATATAGTGTTTGGGGCACTCTGATCTCCCAACCTTCCCTGGGGACTCCCATAGAACCCAAATCCCTTGCGTTCTTAAAACAAGGAGAATAACCATTCCCCTTCTTCCCCTCCGGGCTATCTTGAGGACTACTGATCCAACTCTTTAATCACAATACAGAGAAGCATGTCCCTTCCCTTCACAAAGAGGCAAACAGATTCAGGTAAAGCAGAGAGAGATACTACCTCTCGTCTCCCCCCACCAGTCCTGTGAGTTATCCCATCCCTGGGATAACAAGGGAAACAGAAAAAAATCAGTTCAGGTTCTCTAAAAAGAAATCTTTATAAAAGAAAGGAAAAAGTAAAGATTATTCTAACTTTAAGTGTAAATATTACAGGGTCCTATAGCTTACAGACACCAGAAAAGAAACTTCCCCCAGTATCTTATACAAATCAAAATATTCCCAGCAACTACACATTAAAAAGTTAACCAGCCAGATCCACAATTGCAATAGAGTAAAACAATCAAAAGCCTAACCACTGTTTTTACTTACTATTTGAACAGAAACTTAGAGAGCCTGTAGTACGTGTCTGGTCTTTCTCAGACCCCTGAGAGAAGAACACACAACGGACAAAGAACACACATAAAAGCTTCCATCACCCAAATTTAAAAGTATCTTGCCTCTGATTGGTCCTCTGGTCAGGTGTTGTTTGTTAACCCTTTCCAGATGAAGGAGACATTAACCTTAACTATTCTGTTTATGACACCACCACCTCCTCAGTGACCCCTGCAAGTCTCATCTAGCCCTTCCGTCCAGGGCAAACTGCAGTCTGAAGTGCCACTCATTCATCAGCAAGGTGGTTTGTACCTGCTGCCTTTCAGCCTCAGCTGCCTCCCTGCAGCCCTAGTACCTCCCCTGGCCTTTAGCAAGGCGTCAGCCTGGGACTCACCAGGCCAGAGCACCACAGCTCTGCCTCAGTTACCCTATTTACTCTCACAGGCAGCCTACTCCTCACTGTTCCTCAACTGGAGCAAGAGTCCTCTCACATTCCTAGAGTGCCCTTTTATCAGGGTCAGCTGTGCCTAATTGAGTGTCACCACACCTGTGGCTATTTACCCAACCAGCCTCCCTGGCTGCTTTTAACCTTTCCTAACTGGAGCAGGGTGACTGCCCACTACAGGCTCTTTAAAGAGACAAAACATGACAGCTACAGTTAATCATCAATTCAAACACAGTATAGGTTGATTTAGATACAAGTAAAACAAGTTGATTTAATATAAAAGGAGAAGGGCTTATGTGAGTTCAGGTATAAGGAATAAAGTCAGGAATGTTTACAAACAGATAAAAGTGAAAACATGCATCTACAAACCTAAAACTTAATCTAGCAGGATAGTCTTATTCAAGATTGTTTTTTCTCTCATCCACAGTCATCTTTCCAGCTTGTTTCTAGCTGACCTGACAGACATCATCATAGAGATCAAATCACTTGGGGTTTTTTGTCTCCTTAATGTGGAGGATAAAAGCGGAGTCTCTTGCTGTTCCTTACATTCCCAAAGGGATAGTCTTTGTCCAGCCGATGCAGGAAGTTTTGCGCCTAGGTGAAACTTCCACCTTGTGCCACCCCCGGCTAACCTCGCCACTGCCCCCTGGCAGCTAACCATGCCACCTGCCCCTACCACGCAGCTACCGACCCACCGAGCCCCCCCCACACGGCAGCTAACCCCACCCAGGAGCCCCTCCCTTTGCAGCAGCTGCCCCCCGCCCTCCATGGCAGCTAGCCCGGCCCAGGGAGCCTCCCCACAGAAGCTAACCCCGCCCCTTCCGCAGTAGCTATCACCACTCCCTTCCACGGCAGCTAACCCCACCCGGGGAGTCCCCCTCCCGCGGAAGCTAACTCTGCCCCTTCACGGCAGCTAAGCCCACCTGGGGAGCCCACTCCAGCTCACCTCCACTCGCTCCTCCGCTGACCATGCCGGCACCACTCTAATTCTGCCTCCCCTCCCAGGCTTGCGGCGCCGATTGGAAGGGACTTAGAGCGGGGGCTGTGTGCTCAGCAGAGGAGCAGAGTGGAGGTGATCTGGGGCGGGAGCGGTTCCCCTGTGCATCCCGCTGTTACTGCGGGCGGCCGTCTCTGTGCCGCCGCCCCCCTTCCCGTGCCCCCCCCGCAGCGCCCCCAAACCGCCCCTCACCGCCCCGCCCCGGTCCAGGTCACCTCCACTCCACCTATTCCCCTGAACGGGCTTTTAAGCACCCTCAGCCACTAGGCTTGCACCAGCCCTGTCTTTGTCTTACAAGTCAGGAAGACCACTTGGGAATTTAGCTTCCTGTATCTGTTAATTCTCTGTTTCTGAAGTTCAGACTCAAGAGACTCCACTGATCTAGCTTGATGGCTTGGTTTATGGCAAATGTAAATTGAGGTGAATCCACATTCCTTTGCCTAGGACAAACCTATTTATCACCTTTATCTAGGCTAGGCTGTCTTTATTTTAAGCATGTTCTAGCAACATTATGCAGAGGGAATTCATAACTTCACATGTAAAGCTAACATGCATTTTACAATTATATTAATAAACAGCACATTTTTAGCTTTAATATGATACCTCATACAGCATATTTTGTACAACTATTATTACAGTAGGATGTAAACTTAGGGGTGCCTAGGGTCATACTTCAAGGTTTCATCTCAAATGTTTTCCTAGTGTCTGGTGAAAATGGGAACATTTATTTGTCACAATCAGGACTTTTTATTTTAGGCAAATAAATAGTTTAGGAATTTTCATTACATACAGAACCAAATCCTCTGGTGTAAGTCAGTATAATGCCTTCAAAACCAATTGAAACTCAGCTGAGCATGTAGCCCATGATGTCTAGTCTCCTCTCAAAGCACCTGTTAAATGCTATTATGCATACACATTAAGAGTATTCACCCTTTTGAAGATTAGATTTCTCTCTGTTCAGCATCACTTTGCTGCAGTACTGAAAGATAATCATAAATGGCCTGATTCTCCCCTGCCCTGCATCTTTTGTAATCATTTACATATGTGCATATAAAGTGCTACTACGTATTTTTTACAGGTATAAAATAACTATGCTGGGTACAAGAATAAATAAAGAATTTTAGTAAGTATAGTTTAATATATTTACACTAGATGGCAGTGTGGAAACAGGAAGAAAATTCCAGACAGCCTTTCCAGAGCTACATTGGAACTTCTCTTCTCCTTATTTGATTGCATGTTTAATCATAAATCTTATCATTTAAAATCACATCAAAATTAATATTCAGGATAGGTGTCTAAGGAAAACCCCCAGAGGGCAAGTATTCAGAAAGGAGGCAAAAATCATGAAAACATGCAATATTAAAAGTAGCGTAATGATTAAATAATGAACATTTTGTCAAAGGTTGTTTAATAGAATGTACATTTTCAAGCTATCTGATCAGAAAAATATTAGCATTCAAAGTGACCTTAGTGAACTCCAAGGAAAACTGTAGGATGCAGTGAATATAATTCTGCATGACCTCTTCTCCCTCAAAATAAGAGAGATATTAAAAAAAATTATTTGACACTCAGTAAGAATCATTCCTTCTCCTGTCTGAATAGTCTATATCTAATCCCCTCTCTGCATATTGTCTCCCTTCTGTCCCACTGCCTCCCAAGTCTCCAGTCCATATATACAAACATTATCCAATGTAAACTCTTTTATGGCCCTTATATATATCAAATGGGCAAGACTACAAGCAAATAACACCTGTTTCCTATGTATAAAGCTCAGCTAGTTTAATTTATGAGTCATAGAGCAACCACTGTCTGATACTCCCAAGAACCAGTGCAGTTACACTTGGATATGTTGCATGTCACGTATCAGTATGAAGACATTCTGTTGTCTTTAAAATTACAGCAGTGATGACTGTGTTAGGGAATCTCAGAATTAAGGTGAGCCAGGAGTTTTGTGGTAAAATGCTGACCCAGAGTATGAAATATTGTTTACAGAGTGAGGCAATGTAATCCGTTCTGGAGCCACATATGGTCTCCTGAATTCACTGAAAATGAACTCATTGCAAATATGTGGTAACTCCACACCACTAGGAACTGGAAAATGTTTAACTTTTGACTGTCACTATAGTAATATTAGACCAAGGATAATTCTCCTCCCACTCTCCTCCCACTCTCACTGCATTTACCATGGTGTATCTCCACCGACTGCAATCTACACCTGTGTGAGAAGGAGGAGACCTAGCACAGTAGGCGATGCTAAATTTCTGCCTAGTAAGAGGTCTTTTTCTTACATTTAGAGCAATGTCTGGTGGTTCAGTACCTGAAAAAAAAAATCTATAGTCTACTCAAACCACAAGTCCCCAGCCAGGGTAACTGGAAGAAGCAACTGAATCAGCACCTTATCTTTAAATGTAACCAGAAAATACAGTTTATCAGGAATGAGCAGATGGTGGTGTTAAACATCATCTTAAACGTTCTTTTTCTTAGCGTGTAAGCAGTGTCCAGTTTTCGAAGAAATGCTGTATTGTTAGATAGTGATTCACTTTCTTCAGGGGAGCTCTTGCAAACAGAGAGTTTGCTTTCTCCTTCAATCTCTTTAACTGGAGTCAATTCTTCGGGCACAGTTGTTTCCCGGAAACTAGACATTGATGTATGAGCTGAGATTCCTGAAAGAGAAGTTTGCCTGCATGCCATTTGTGACCACCTTTGTTCAGAGACTGGTGTACATAAAGTAAGAAAACAAGTTGCACTAACAAAATACCAAGACTCCATGTCACAAATTTCTGTTTTAAGGGGAAACCAATCTGCAAATCCCCCAAACCTTCAACCACTCAAAGGGGCTACAGTACAGTAACATATGTTCACTGCCATTAATAGATGTTAGGTGAAAGAAAGGAATATGCTGATAGACTTACACTTTGAATTCTCCTTTCTGCTTGCTGAAGTGTTTCCAGAGATTCACACAATAGCCATCTGGCTACCATCTGCATCTTATCTGCCATGATGGGACAATTCCAAGTGACTAACACAGCCAGAAATTTAGCATCCAGAGCCTGAACAGAAGAGAGGACCTGGAAGAAATCTATGCCCTAACATGAAAGCCCTGTGCACCCAGTAAATGGTTCTCTCAGATTCTTCACCAAATAGCATCCCTGAATATTTAGCCAGAGGCGCATGGGCATAACTCTTCTGAAAGCAAGGGAACTGCACCTACATGCTTCAGGTTGACCCTGGCCCTCATTCCTCGAGCCGCATTTGTACCAGTTGGTGCTGGGTCAGAAATTGCAGCTCCTGACACTAGTGAGACAAGCTGTACTATCTGGGGGAATGGGTTCATTATTTGGAGCCTTCTACCACCACCTTCAGGGGAAGGCAACACCTTCTGCAGCTGAGGCTCCATAGGCATTCTGCTGTTGCAGGGATGCACTGAAACAATACCTCCTCCCGCCTCCCTGGCTATGCATTTCCACTCTGCAGCATCCTACTCTTCAGGCTGCTCTGATCCCTGTGGTTCCCTGGCAGAGGACAGTTTGGAAGCCTTATACTTCCAAAACCCGCCCTCTAGCCATGTGCCTTGCTACCCATGGGTGAGGCTAGCTTAGTGCCAGTGATTGCATCTCTCTGGGGCCATTGGTGCTTAAAACAATGAGTCATCTCCTTCAGACACAAAGAAGCAGAAGAATCTGTAGCATCTTTTGGTAGCTTGCTTGGGTTGCAGCTGCTGCTGCTCATTCTGCCTTTTCATTTTTCTTATCTCTTGCTTCAAGGACCATCAAAAGACCCTAAACACACTGATCCACCATTAATCAGTTCATCCCCTAACTGGTCCTATTAAGACTACACCACAAGCAAACAAACAAAAAAGTGTAATTAAAAAACAAATCAGCTGTCCTGACTTTGACTCACTCTGTCCTTTCCCTACCCAATCTGAGCGGGAAATGCCAGCAATCCAGTCCAGTGCCATTAAGCTGAGGTTTGAGAGTGTACATAATGGGCTTGTTCCTCTATTTCCATTGAGGTGAATGGAGCTATACCAGGTTAAGCCAGAGGAGGATATGGTCCCATGGTGTGATGGTGGGAAGGAGCAAGGAGTGCCTCATTCCGCAGGAGCTGACTTTTGTTTTTGTCAGAGGGTGCTTCTCTCTGCCCTCTCCCCCTAGGCAAGCAGCAGGCAGGGCCTTGTAGTGGAGTGGTGGGCAGGGCCTTGGGGGGAAAAGGCCAAGCAGGGACAGAGGCAGGGCTTCGGGGAAGAGTCTGGGAGGAGCGGGGCCATGGTCTGGGCAACAGGGCTCACAAAATATTAATCCAGCCCTGTGGGTGCTGAGCACCCTCTATTATTAATTATTATTATTATTTGGTGGGTGCTTGAGCCCTGGAGCACCCACTGAGTTGATGTCTATGCCTTATTCCAACTTCACAATGTCTTTATCCCTGAGACAAAGAAGTGTTATGGCACTGGTCAATTGTATTGGGTCTGTTGTTGCAGTTCTGTGGGCTAGAGATGGGCAAACTGATTTAGCTAAAATAAGGAAACCCACTGCCACCTCAACACTAAGGTTTCACTCAATATACTGAACTGAATATACACTGGAACCTTTTTAAGAGGTCTTGAAGGGTATAGATAAATTCTTGTTGCTTCTGATTTTCAGGTAGGACTGTACCTAGACTCTACCCAGCATGTTTGAAGAAAGCCTGTCCTTGCAGTATTTCTAGCCATCTTCCCAGACTGGATTATGGGAGATCAGGCCCATCATCATGCCACCTGAAGGTGGTGCAGAAGAGACCAGCAGCAAGAGAAAATGGGAAGAAGCTGGCTGGATGACCCTCGAAGAGATGGAGAAAATGAGGTTTGCTCTGAAAGAATCAAAGGAAGCCTTTGTTGACATCCTGGAAAGGAGAAGTGGCTTGTTGGGTGCCCTGTGATGTTGGTGAAGGCGAGTCAGACCTCTGGAGAACTGGAGAATGATGGAGTTGATCCTGCCTTGACTGCAGGAGACTGAACTAGATGACCTGTTGAGGTCCCTCCCAGTCCTACACTTCTATGAGTCAATTTATTCTCCTCTGAAGATGCCAGGAAGAAGGTGGGTCTTCACACAACCTCCTGAAGATAGTGCAGGCTGTAATAAAGGATCTGAGATTTTGCATTTGGGGTAGATTAGTTGCATCTTTATGAAAGAATAAATTGCAGGCTATCTAATACTTCTGACAAGCTATAATCGTTGAGATCCACCCAAAAGTTCAGTTTCCAGCTGAAAAACCATGCTGCCAAACCACTGTATTCTCAGTCTAAAAACAAAGATCTTGCGGACACCAGAGTTTTACATTTATTATCTTAAAGAAAGGCAAAAACATTCTTTATGAAACGAAAGTTCTTTGCCAGAAAAAAAGAAAAAAATTTAATACATTTGAACTCCACAAAAATTACCTCTCTCTACCATGATTTGTGAAAACTATTTCTTAAATAAATAACCCCTACACACTTTGTGACATTTATGATGTCAGCAATGGGATATGTGACAGTGGTGAATTTCTGTAAGTGCCAACAGCATATGGAAAAAGCACTGAGAAAAAGGTGTCCCATAGTCTTTTTTGGGAAAAAATAGCAAAAAAAGACAGGAGCAGGAATTAGGAACCACTTAAGAAACAGCAGCTGTTGAACTTGTCTGAACACTAAGATTTATCTGCTGCTGAGTTGAAGAGATTGGAGGTGATGAGCTATGCTGTGCTCAGTCAGAGGCAGGATGGGACACCCCCTCCAGACAGGGGACCAGGAGAGCTCCCTTCTCCTCCTTCAGGGCATGCAGGAGACTTAGGAGACATGTCACAGATGGCCCAGCAGAGGTAGATGCAGTAGCTAGAGGTTCAGAGGTGTGGAGTGGAAATGCTGCTTAGCAAGGAGAGACAGATGGGGCTGGGGGTATAGCTGAAGCATGAAAAGCTTTCTGGCCAAGACACAGGCCATGGGCTGGCATAGGAGAAGAGGGTCAACTGATGCCCATGGACCCTGCAGGACAGACGTGAAAGTGTACCTAATCAGGAACTGGCAGGCAAACAGACATGGGTCACACAGGTGCTGACTTTTCTTTTTCTCAATAGGTGTTTCACCCCCACTCCACCATAAGACCCCGCCCTTGCACCTCCTCTTCCTGCCCCAGCTCCACTCCCTCCCTCAAAGCTCCCCTGCTTGCTGCTTGCTCTTCTCCATCCAACCCCACCCCTCTCTCAAACACCTCCCGCCAGCCCCTCGCTGATCAGCAGCCAGCCCCATGGGCCACAGAACCACTGTGGCAGGTAGGTGCTGAGCACCCCCTATTTTTTTTCAGTGGGTGCTTGAGCCCGGAGCACCCACAGAGTCGGTGCCTGTGCATGAGTGTGATAAACCCCAGAGATCTGCCTGCGGCCTGAGTCAATATGGACACCACAAAAGGTTCTGGGAGCCTGACTGTGGAAATATGGGATTCTATGTCTTGTGATGTGTTATTTTTGGGAAACAAAACTGAATCTTTAAAACCAAATGCAGCTTTTTCTCTGAGAGAGGTGAAAAGGGTGAATCAGATCCCTGCAGTGGGCTCCAGGCGTCCAGAGGGAGAAGTCAGCCAGAATACAAATAGAGCCCCCCTGCAGGTAACAAAGAAATTGATACCTGAGATATCCAGAAACGAAGGGCAACTTCTGCCTCCACACCAGTGTGACTACCCTGGTCTGTGAAAAAGTAAAGCACCCTGAGCTGGATGAGGGAGGAACTGCGGCTCACCTTGGCTCAGTGTGGCGGGGGGAGGCAGCTGTGTCTCTGGGGGGTGTTCCTCCTCGCCTCAGAGAAGACAAAGTTCTGCCACAGGGATCCTCAGGAGGTGAGATAAAGAAAGGAACTGGGCTATGAGGAAGAATTTTTATTATGTGAACTGTTCTAATTTGAAATTGTAAAAGGTTTTGATTGTCACACCACCCAGGGAATAAACCTGTGGGTTCCCATAGCTCACTGGTCAAGCATCCTAGTTACATTCACTTCTTTATGGGAGAGAGATGACAGATATCACAACCGCACACCATATCTTTGGGGGCCATATTGTATTAAGTGTATCAGTGGTTTATGTATCACTGTGGACCAGTGATTGTTGCAATTCCAGTGGGGAGGGGGATGTTAATTAAGATGAATTACTCACATTGTAAACACATTCAGAGAGGTACCACCTGCTGGGAAGGTTCACATATATTGGGTCAAACTGAGTTTCCAGACACTAGAAAACAAAGGTTTAAAAAGCCTGAGTTTAAACTGAATCATGGCCTTCTTTCTGATCCAGCAAATGGACAGGACCTTCTGTCCGAGGAGGAACCCAGTCATACCTAAGCCTAAGGCTGCAGCTTTTTATCATAAATCTAGGTTCTTTTATTATGTTTACTCTGTAATTCTTTCACCAAGAATAAATGTGCTTGCTTAGAAAGAGCTATTATAGCCTTCAGAGAGAAAGCAAAGCCCAGATCCTGGCCTGTTTAGGCAGTCTGGCTTGGTGGGGATATCAATGCAGGGAAGAAACTATGCAGCCTTAAAGATCCCCCAGTCAGGAGGGAAAGTGACATTGGTCCCTGCCCAAGAGAGGTGCCAGCTACAGAGCTAGGAACTTAGAGTGGCTGCTCTTGATGGACCACGAGGGGGAATATAGGTGCAGTCACCCTGAATTGTGATCCCCACCCATACATTTTTTCCAGTATTTTAAAACATTTAACAGAAGAAAATTCTAAAAAGGAATCATAGAATATAGAATATCAGGGTTGGAAGGGACCTCAGCAGCTCATCTAGTCCAACCCTGTGCTCAAAGCAGGACCAATCCCCAACTAAATCATCCCAGCCAGGGCTTTGTCAAGCCTGACCTTGAAAACCTCTAAGGAAGGAGATTCCACCACCTCCCTAGGTAACCCATTCCAGTGCTTCAACACTCTCCTAATGAAAAAGTTTTTCCTATAATCCAACCTAAACCTCCCACCCTGCAACTTGAGACCATTACTCCTTGTTCTGTCATCTGGTACCACTGAGAACAGTCTAGATCCATCCTCTTTGGAACCCCCTTTCAGGTAGTTGAAAGCACCTATCTAATCTCCACCCCCCACCCTTGCTTTTCCATTTTTTCCCCCAGTCATGCTGCCAACTAGGGCCATTTAGAGTGATACAGAAAAACTTGCCCACTGCCTTAAGTTAACAAGATTTTTAGTTATTTTTTTTACCCTGAATCATTGCAGTATTCGAGGTATTCAAAGTAGTAAGTAGAAGCAAGTACAGCGGAATATTTCAGCTGCTGAGAGAAACTTATTTAAGATCAAACTGGTATTTAGATACCGACACTATAAAAAGAGATTCACTGAGCCTGATTCTCCACTGCTTTGTCCTTTGAGCAGAGCTGAAAGCACATACCTCAACCCAAGTGCTCTGGCCCTTGGATTGGCTGATCACTGAATTGAGTCAAGTTCTAGTTTTCACTTCTTCTCTTCAAATCTCCATAAGATTGATTCAGGCTGCCTCACTCATCAAGATCTTGACCTTCTAAAACCGCCGTGTTCATCTGAAACTATGGACGTCAACCTCAAAACTAAGATTGATGTCCTCGGGATACCAACCTTTCTTGGCAACCAATTCTTGGAAATACCACAAACCTCAGCACCTTCAGCTCAAAATGTGCTGAGGTTTGTGGTAAACCTTCCGACAACAGGACAAAACGAAGAAATGAAGAAAACAGAAAAAACTCTGCATCAACCTGGGGAATAAGGGAAGAGAATGTTAGGGACACTTTGTGTTATTTTTAGAAATTTTAAGATGCTTGGATACTACAATGAAAAGTGTGGTATAACTGCAAGTGTAGATTACATTAGGTAGATTATGCCTCTCAGTTATTTTTTCAGGCTCTCTGTCTTCAGACTCTAATATCACACCATCAGTCATTTTTGGTTCACATTTTAAAGGTTATCTTTGCAACCATAAAGGCTAGAAAAGTTTAAAAAATATAATTTTAAATTCTGATTGGGATGAGGAGGGAAAGCCTGCAATGGTTTGGATTAAGATAAGCATCTATAATGTTTGAATACTATTCAAACCAAATCCAAACTGCCAAGGTTTAAAAGTTCTATCATTATGTTATCTTCCTCTTCATTTACCATTAATATAACGCCTATTATTTTTCCCTTCCTCAAAAAAATCATTGCTCAACAGGCAGGCAGGACTTTGTTACATTTCTGTTGCTATGCTAACACTTCCTTGTGCATGCTACAAACATAACATCTCTCGAGGCTACAGATCAGATTGATGTTTGAGAGTACAGTTCATAGTCACAACCTTGAATGTGTTTAGAGTGTTTATTATAGGACTCTTATGTGCTTTACCTTCTCTGTGTGACCGTGGCTATGAAGTTTGAGATGTGTTAGGACTGAACCTCAGTCAGCACAAAGTGAAAAAAAATCTGCTTACTGGCATTAACGTTGCTTGGTTGGCAACAGATTTTCATGACAAAGCTGATTTTAAATAGTATTTACAGTTTCTTCTGTCAGGTCATTAATTTACAGGGAAGAACGTTATTAATGTTCAGATCAGATCTCCTAGCTATCAAGAATCCAGCATTGCTACATGTTCACTAGATTCAATTCCCAACACACATTTTCCCAATATGATATCAATGTAATAGTGGGTTCACATATGCAGAATTATTTCAGCATCAGAAATAAGATTCTAAGGAACCATTACAAGAGTCAATGTATGATGCCTGCTTCCTTTCTCCCTGCCTTGCCTTTGTCAGAGTAAAGAGTACAGTCTAGTCTACTATGACAAATAGAGTGATTCGTGGTTCTCGGACTCTCAAGAACATGGCAGCTCTACTGAGAGTGATCTTTCTTTTCACATTATTTTAGAAATTCCTACACCTAGTGCTTGAAATCTTTGCGATCTCAAGTTATGTAGTAGATGCTATTTATAACTCTTTGACTCTTCAACGGTTTTTAATGAAAGACAGTCAGCATGTGTTGTATGCAGTGTAGCTAGTAGTTGTGTCGGTCCCAGGATGTTAGAGAGACAAGGTGGCTACGGTAATATCTCACCCATTTTATCAGTCAGCATCTGTGTCACACAGATCATTCCTCATCCCACAGCATAAATTTTAGAGGAGACAAAGTCGGCTTTTTTATGTGCGTCCTCTTCTTGCCACATTCTTCCTGCCGGGAGACAGCCTGGTGTTTTTCCATAAGAGGCAAAGGAATCTAGGCTATAACTGCAACTCCAAAATGAAGAAATAATTGGAGAGTAAATCTCCAACTGTGAGGAGTTGGAGTCAGTTTCCTCTTTGGGTTTGGTAACTGTAACCCGTACTGAGGTAACAATTTTAGGAGAGGGTATATTGCACATTATGTTGAGTGCACTCTGTGGTACCACTGTCCAGAACTCCAGCCAATCAGCTGAATGTCCTAGGAAATTACTATGTGTAGGCCTAGTCTTCTCTTGTTGTTTATGAGCCAGTGAAATTTCAGACCTACAAATGGACAAAATGACTTTCCAAAAATCTATCAGAAATAATGTCTTCCAGCTGTGGACTGAGGACATTTGACTTTAACATCTTAAAAAAATTAAAATCAGATTACTGCATTCAGAAACCCCACAAAGATGTTCTAACTGGGAGGCTGGATTTGATCAATTTCTCTACAAGCATTCTTGCTTCATTATAACCCAGTGAAAAAACAATCAATAAGTAAGAACTCTCCCACAGCGTGGGGTAACCCTCTTGGATAGTGTACTAGGCTGCAAGTAGATATGCATTGTGTTTGAAGAGTAGTGTTCTGGGAGCGGGATTAGGGTTGTTGTCCTCAGTCCACAACCAGAGCAGAAGATTTGACATTTTCTCAAGGCTCCAGCTGGGAGTTTTACTGAGTCATTTTTCTCAAATGAAGTTGTATTAAAACAGAGTAGAATCTATGTAAACTTTTAAAACTTTTAAAACTTTTCTCCAGCTCATCCACAGCACATTACACATTTCTTGGCAGCATCCACAGCTGCCAAGAGATGTGTACTAGTCTTATATTCTTCCAAATATACAAAGTATGTACTGTAGTTCATGGACCTTCCTCTGCAACATTGCCCATAGCACATTGGGATAGCAAAGATCCATCACATGGATTGCAAGAGTAACATTTAGGATATTGTAAACCCAACTGTGCTCCCATGTATTTGATTTCAGTGAGGGAAGCCTTGCTCTGTCAATGTGGAAATATATTCCCTGATTAAAGAGTGGAAAGAAGGGTGGGAAGTCAGGGGAATTGTTTTTTCATCTCACTGGACCTATGGAACTGAAAGTTTGGTTTGTGGCATGTTGCTACAATTGACATAACTAATACAACTATTTTACGTGAGAATTTGCAAGTCTTTCACTACTGATCATTCATATGAAACTCCCCATAGGCCTGATCCAAACCCAATGAAGTCAATGGAAAAACACTCATTGATTTAAACTGGTTTTAGATTATGCTTATTATCCCAGTGTCCCTACCTTGCTACTAGGGTTGCCAACCCTCCCGGTTTCACTGGGAGTCTCTCAGAATCAGGCTCTATCTCCTGGAGGCTACTGAAGCCAAACCAGGAGATTTTAGGCCATTATAAGGGCAGTGCGCTGTCCCCTCTGTGTGCTACTCCCAGAAGTGGCCAGCATGTCCCTGCGGTCCCTAGGGGGAGGAGCAGGGGTCTCCGCGCACTGCCCCACCCCAGGTGCCGACTCCATCACAGTTTCTGGCCAATGGGAGCTGTGGGTGTGGTGCCTGCAGGCATAGGCAGCATGCAGAGCTCCATGCCCCTCCCCGCCCCGCGGCCACAGGAATGTGCTGGCCGCTTCCAAGAGTGGCATGCAGAGAGGGCAGCACCCGGAGTCCATAGTTCCTGGCCAATGGGAGCTGCAGAGTTGGTGCTTAGTACACAGGCAGCACGCAGAGAACCTTGCCCCTGCCCACCGGTGTCGCAGGGACATGCCAACCAATTCCAGGAGCAGTACTGAGCTAGGGCAGGCAGGAAGACTGCCTTAGCCCCACTGTGCTGCCGACTAGGAGCCACCTGAGGTAAGCACTGTCCAGCCAGAGCTGGTACCCCTCCCTGTACTCCAATCTTCTGCCCCAGCTCTGAGTCCCCTCCAGCAACCAAACTTCCTCCCAGAGCTTGCATGCCTCACCCCCTCCCGCACCCCAAACCCCTGCCCCAGGCTCAGCTTGGAGCCCTCTCCCATATTCTGAACTCCTCAGCCCCAGCCCAGATCCCACACCCCAATCCTCTGCCAATGAAAGTGAGAGAGGGTTGGGGAGAGCAAGCGATGGAGGGACGGGAGGATGGAATGAGTGGAGCAGGGCCTCGGAGAGGAAGCAGGGCAGGGGCAGGGCCTCAGGGAAGGGGCAGGACGGGGGGCAAGGGTGCTTGGGTTTATGTGATTAGACAATTGGCAACCCTACTTGCTATATCCGAAATATACATACACTTATAGAGTCAAAAATTACCATGGGACTTGGATTGATTATCTAAAATAACTCAAACAAAAGCCATCTCCCCAGTTTTAGCTGCCCTAGAGTTTGTCCCTTAGGACTTATCTATCTCAAACTCTAACTTCCTCTCTAGAAAACTATTCTCACTTCCTTTACATGCAGGGTGGAGTTTAATGAGCCTCACCTGATCTCTGATGGATTCCAACACCTGTTATCAAGCTGGAGAAATAGCAAAATCCAGCTATTCTGTCAAATCCTTTTTTATATAATTGCTTTTATTTTCTGATTACACTGTCCACTGCATATTAAAGTGAGAACATATTTGCTCTTTCCTGTGTAGGAATAATAGATGGAAGAGAGATAGAGTTAGTAAATCAAAAATACTGTATTAAATTTTAAATTTGTGCTCATGCAATATGTCAGGAAGACTTTTCCTAGGAAAGTGGGGATTTAAATTTGAACTAAATCCTGTATTTTCTGTCAAAATGTTTCTGGTGACTACTAGGATAAAGAAAAATCCTATTTTCTTTCAGCTGATTCAGCGCAGCACCATAGTACAAAGAAGCATTTCTTGTTGTGGTGCTTGGTTAGACTTCAAAAGAGAAAAAAGAGAAGATAATAAACAGTGACCTTGAATCATAACCATGATATGAGTCAGGTTTGCGAAACTATGGAATAAAACTTTTTTTTAGCTCTGACGTGTGGGTGGATAAACAAATACCGCTATCTGTACAGAAACTTGACTCAGAAAAATTGGATTAATTCAGAGAACAACAAGAATACTAGGGTAACCATGGCCCCATATGAAAACAATCCATTGTTATTTATTTTGCGGGGCATATTCTACACTAGTCTTGAGGTCACTAGAATACACTTGCATATATCTGATAAGATCTTGAATGGTCTTGCTCAGAACCATATCAACATATAGAAGTACCAAATTCTTCTTTTGTCTAGGCCAGGCTTTAGAGGTCCAATGTTAGCATATGTCAGCTAACATGTACTAGCATCACACTTGAAATCCTAATCTAGACAAAGCTTTGTGGCTCCATCAGACTTGCTCCACATTTAAAGCCACCTCTCATAAAATGTTCGAGGCGCTCCTCAGCTGCAGCTGAGAATCTGGGGGTTCCCTGACTGCTGGTAAGATGCTATCTTGTGTCCCTGTGATCTGAAATGGGCTTCTATTTTTCCTGCCTTCAGCATTGCTCCTCATGACCAAGTTGGAATACTTCCAGTTTGTTAGCCAGATGTAAATGCAGTATATCACGTTAAAAGCTTTTCCAGACCAATTTGAAAAAATAAGGCCTTTCAGTTTTGCATGCATATTTTAATGATCCACTGGACGATCATTCAACGATTTTTTATTCTTTGTGGGCTCTTTTCTCTCTGCCTCCCACTTGTCTCCCAACTTTCCTCTCTTTCGCCAAATCACTATTTTCTGGGGTGATGTTTTCCCACTTCTTTTGACTGTATCCAGGCTGTAGCCACTACTATCATAGAGGTTGCTTATGTATTTCTATTCCAAACTCCTATACTGAGTACTTACAACTTTCTGAAAATCTTAACTTTGGGGCTGAAATTTTCCAGCCTGGGAACAATGACCTGCCTGAATATACATAGATGTATTTTAAGTTTCAGCAAAAATCGGTTAGCCTTTTTGAAACAGAACAGTGGAGGAAGAAGGAAATTTCCCCATTAAAAAAAAAATCTTTAAACCTATAACTGATCAGGTCTAGTCCTGCACTAGCTGAGAATCAAAAGTTTAAATCTGGTATGGGAATGGTCCTCCTTGAGGAAAAGTGCTCTTGAATAATCCAGTGGACATTTGTTCTGTTTGATTTGACTAAGTAATTAGCCTCTGAGAACAGCATTTTGGTGAGTTCACACTACAGGTATGAACATTTTATCAGCATTTGGACTGTGACACAGGCATGCATGGTTACCTAGCTGCATAGTGAAAAATGAAGTATAAATGCACAGCAAATGAGTCAGAGGAGCAAAGTCAATAACCCTAATTCTTTTTTCTTTTCTTTTTTATCTCCAGGATTCTGTTCTGCAAACACAATAGGCTCCTATCTGCCTGACATAACACCCAACACGACGGCATTGCTCTGTGTTAGTGCTTATTGATTCTTTGCAGCTATGTGCTGCCAGCTACACTAAGCAAGAACATTTCAAGTTTAAATTGATCACATCAGGCTTAAAAGTTAGAACATCTTTGTGGGAAGTCTTAGTGCAATGATCTGATTTAAAACTTTTTAGTTTTTGTCAATAGCCTGAGACCACAACTAGAAGAGATTATTTTTGATGGACCTATGACTTTATAAAAATCTTTTGACGTGTGTGTTGAAATCTTTACTAATAGGATTGGGGCAAGCAGATCTGGGACCTCTTGCAAAGTTGTCTATGATCATGGCATCTTTGTGCAAAGTCTAACATTCAGTGTGACTTTCTCTGCTTGGCCCAAATACCTATGCCATGCATGGTCAGAGAGAGGGAGGGATAGGTGTTTGGACCCTTTGGAAGGACGATTTGGTAAAGAATAGCAAATTGAGTGTGACACTGCACCCCATATTCTTCATAGTTGTATGATTATGATATAATTATGATGCATTTTGTACAAGACATGGCACATAAGGTATCACTGGAAAAGTTATGATTTGCTGAATATGATTATCCTATTTGTATGCATGTATCTTTTGATATCTGAAGTTATGAATATTGTCTAGGGATCTGTATTTCAAATGGGCTTACTCTAGAAAACTCCCACAGCCAGCCTTTCAGGTACAACAATGAAGAAGCCAGATGGAGCTAATGGCCCATCAGCAAAGGCAATGGACTGTGGAATACCTTAACCTTCCTGTGGGCGTTTTGGCCAGCCTGTAAGCAATGGCTGCTATAACACTGCAAGGAACTGTGACCAGACTCCATCTTGGGATGTCAATATTTTTCCAAAAACCAGTCTGGGAACCAAGTTTTGAAACAAAGAGTTCCCGCCATACGCTAAAGCTATATAAGGCAGGGAGTGACATCAATCGTTCTTCACTCCCTACACAAGAAGACTCCTGGAAACATCTGAGGAACAAAGACTGAACTGGGGGAAATGCTGGACCCAGACTAAAGGGATTTCTAGCCTGTTTATGAGACTTAGGTTGCGTTTTTGTTTATTTGCTGGGTAATCTGCTTCGATCTGTTTGCTTATAATCATTTAAAATCTAGCTTTTGTAGTTAATAAACTTATTTTTGCTTTATGTAAACCAGTGAGTTGGAGTGAAGTGCATGGGAAATTGTAGCTCTAGGGGCAAAGGCAAAGGAGGGGGCAATTCTATGAGCTTATGCTGTACAGTTCCCTGTGCAATGCAAGATGGTATAATTTTGGGTTTATGCTACAGAAGGGGTACGTGCCAGAGACGCTGAGAGTTACCTTGGCTTTAGTCTTTCTATTGTTGGTTTGTGCAGTGGTTAATAAAAGAGCCTGCATGTAACTACAGCTGGGTGTGTCCCTACCTGTGTGAATGCTAGTGGAAGTGAAGGACCGGAATCGGGTCTGCAGCTTGTCACAGAAGCACAGTGAGAGAGGGATCCCAGGCCAAGGCCACTGACAGCAGGTTCGGGCCCTGGTGAAAAAATATTTTTGAGCCCCTCCAGCAAGGGCAGACCAGCTAAACAGGGCCAATGAAGCCGGGGAAGCTAGGCCCCGGACCCCCTTCTGGACTGCTGGGCCCTGGTAATTTGTACCAGCTTCCACCCCCTCTCATCGGCCCTGTCCCAGGCTGGTGAGTCAGAGGGCTCAGTGGTACCCTAGTTCCTGGTGGCATCCCGGTAGGAAACCCATCACATTGAGTTTTCCTGTTATACAGGAAGCGTGGAGACCTCCATTGCATCCCTGTCATGATCATGATAAAAAGGGACTCTCACTGATTCCCCAAAGAGCTCAAGTTGTCACTGTAGAGCTGAAGTGGCATGAAGTAGCTTGTACATAATGCCACACAGTACTGGGCTATGAATAATAAATATCACACTAGTAATGGGGGAGCTATAGCATATGTAGAGGAAAGAGAACAGGAAGGGCTTGATGAGAGAGCATAGTGTGTGTGAAGGAAGGAATAAAGCCTGAATATTGCACTGTCTTGGTTCTCTTCCTTTTACACTAGCGTAAGCACTGAACCGCAAAGTCTTTATTGGGCCATTAAGGGCTGTGCCTTTAAGAGCTGAGCTTCCCCGACAAAGTCTGGGCAAGGGTCTGTGAAGCTCTTGTTGCTTTTATGCACAGCTAGTGGGAGCAAGATACAAAATAAAGCCTATCTCTTGCAAGCTCCTTATGCATTGACTGATCACTGAGCACCACACTTCTGACCTGGGTGGGCTAGGGGTGCAGGGTTGCCAGCATTGTCTGAACCAGCCTTGAATTGAGACTGATTAGTTCAAAGTGGGCTGGATGGGCACAAGGCTAATCCCTCAGAGAGATCGTAGTTCACCAGTGCCACATGCAAGGACAACATTTTAGGTGGAGCCCTACCATTTTTATTATGGTATTGTGGTGGAGCCCACTATATGCTAGGTGCTGTTTAGCCTTCTTAAAACCCAATCTGTGCTCTAACCCTCCTGACCCACGGTGTGCTCATTAATTAAATATACTCACCAAAAATGCCTCTTAACTCTGCACTTGGTAAACAGCCTGGTTGCAAGCACAGCAGGTAGTTTCCCTAAATTCTGCTGCTGCTTTTATGGAGCCTCCATTGGAGAATTCACTACACTGAGTAGGGCACTGAGGCTGTTACTCACCAGTATGCTAGAACCTCTGCATTGCAAGTGTAGCAGCTGTGATTGGCACACACAACTGCAACAAAGACATATTTATTATACTTACACTTCTACCTTTCCAGATGGGACAGAAGCACCAGACCAACAGCAATAAAACTCTTTAACTTTTACCTAGTTAAAATGTATTCTCATAAAATATAAAGTAAAGAGCATGTGCTGAGCCTGGGAAAGAAAGAAAAAAGATATTTGCTG
The DNA here is from genome assembly GCF_003597395.2 of Chelonoidis abingdonii. Classification (NCBI taxonomy): domain Eukaryota; kingdom Metazoa; phylum Chordata; order Testudines; family Testudinidae; genus Chelonoidis; species Chelonoidis abingdonii. Next base: position 41,881,255 of record NC_133769.1, on the reverse strand, counting down.
GTAGATAAGTGGTGGACTTTGCTGGCAACACACAGGATATTCAATATGCTGACTTCAGCATTTACACAGTTGGCCACACATCAGATTGTACAATTTGGCAGGAAACTATGAAGAGCCTGCTTGGGTCCACTGGGGAGAGAAGAAGCAGGGTAGAGAATCCATGCAGGGAAGTGGGAGTGAATCAAGTAGTGTGAACATAATGGAGCTATAGGAACAGCACACTGGAATCTGTAAAGAGGGGGTGTGACCATGTATCAAAGGTCTATCTACTGAAGGTGTAAGAGAGTCAGGGGGGTGTGGCACCTTCTTCTTGTCAGCCTCAGCATTTCTCCCTTTGGTGGTGGGAGCCAGGAGTAAATCAGTCCTACTCTGAAGGTTGTTTTAATTCTTAGCTTTGGTTTATTTTTCAATATTTACAAGGTGGGCCTGTGGGTAGGCCCAAGGAGTCCTCGTAAGCAAAAACAAACTCACAGTCATAAGCGATTCATTGGGGGGTGCATGCAGCGTCAAGCACCTCCCAAGATTTCTGCTCGGCGTGCCACGGGGGTGAGGATGGAATTGGCTCTGTCTTTCTCCCACTGCACCTTCCATTGGGCACGTTCAGCCCCTGTCCCTGGCAGCTGGGCCTGCGTCGGGAGACAAAGGGGCAGAACCAGCCGCTTCTCACGTCGGCTGACGATGGGTGCTCTGGATCACTGCTCTGTGTGGCGTGGCAGCTGTCTGCGAGAATGCAGTTGTGAAGACAGTGGCGGCCTGCCCCAGGAGTGCTGGAACAATTTTTTTAGTGGGGGTGCTGAGAGCCATTGAACCAAACTGTAAACCCTGTATATGATGGAAACCACTTCAAGCTGGGGGTGCAGTAGCAACCCCAGCACCCCTAGTTTCAGCACCTATGCTCGCCCCCTCTGCTCCCCACCCGGGCCTTGTTGCTGGGAACAAGGGCGGAGCAATCTGGAGCCTTCCCACCCCGCAGAACATTTCTGGCTTGCTCAGCCCATCCCCAGCAGCTGGGCCTAGTTGGGAAGCTGAGGGGGTGAGCCACCAATGCCTCCCCAGCCGGGCTCTCTCTCTCAGGTAGCTGCCATGCTGCACAGAGGCCCCAACCTGGAGCTGCCACATTCAGCCAGCATAAGAAGTGGCTCCCTCCTGCTCCCCACCAGGCCTGGCTGCCGCCTGGCTGCCAGGGACAGGGCGAACCATGCCAGGGAGAAGGTGCAGCAGGAGAAGGACAGATCCCTCCTCTCCCCCCACAGGTAACTCTGGTAGGTCAGGGAGAACATGGCGATCCCAAGGCTGAGGGGTTACTGGGAAAGTGCTGGGAACAGGTTCCCTGTCGTCTGCTCAGCCAGAGGTAGAGGCATTGCCCACACTCCATGCCTCCTCTGCTGAGGTGTCTGTGAGCAGAGGCAGCTCTAGGCACCAGCAAAGCAAGCACCTGCTTGGGGCAGCCCATTTGCAGGGGCAGCAGGGATCCAGCATGGGAGCTGAGAACCAACAGGGGGCTCTGGGAGCTGTAGTTCCTTGGTTTGCTCTCTGTCTATCGAGCCAGCCCTGGAGCAGGGAAAGAACTACATTTCCCAGCATTCCCTTGGCCACTACCAACTGGAAAAGAAGGAGGGGGACCTCACACGGCAGCATGCTGTGACTGGAGAATTGCACCATATTTTAACATTCAAAATACAGGACAGTCCACGGGGAGGGTAGCACCACCTTGCCACCATCCACTTCCTCTGAGTGCCCCTCACAGAAACCCCAACCCATCCAATCTTCCCCCCGCTCCTGTCCCCTGATCACCCCCTCCCGGGACCCCTGCCCCAACTGCCCCCCAGGACCCTACCCTCTATCTAAGCACCACTGGTCCTTGTCCCCTGATTGTCCCCTCCTGGGACCCCTGCCCCTAACTGCCCCCCAGGACCCCACCCCCTATCTAGCACACTGGTCTTGTACTGATTGCCTCTGGATCCTGCCCCCTCAATGCCCCTTGGGAACTCCCCCACCCTATTAAGCCCTCTTTTGTCCCCTGCTCCCTCGACACCTCACCAACTCCTCCCTAGGAACCACCCCTTACCTGTTCCCGCCTGCACAACCCTCGGAACTCCCATGCCTATCAACGCTGCCTGTCTGATCTGAACTGACCATCTAACCCCCTTTTCTGCCCCTCGACACCTGCCCCCGACTCTGCCTCATCCGCGTCCTGTCTTTTATTGCCTCGGACTCTTCTTCCAACCCACCCCTTTACTGTGCCTCAGAACCATGTTGGCTCCGCAAGCGGCAGAAATGGTTGCATAATCGCTGCCGTGCTCCACCGCGAGCCACCTCTCGCACAACACCCCAGCCCCACCCTCCTTTCAGACTTGAACACCCCTCCTCAATCCAGGAGTGTCAGCTCAATTTGGGCAGCTGGTTACATCCATTCATTCCCCAATAAATATACGTGCACCTGATTGCTGTAAAAAGTCGGATAAAATTGAGCGAAATGCTTCTGTGGTTTTTAGGACTGGACATTTGCTATTTTTCAACGCCATTGCTTTTGTTTGTTGTTAAAAAGGACAGTGAATTGCATTGGCAAACTTCCATAGAAAAAAGAGTGCTCGGAACACAAGAATAATAAGGGCCACTTGAATTTTCCTTATTTATGGAGGACAGTCTTATAATATGCATCCGGATATCCTCCAATCACACAAGCTGAAAATTGTTTCACTTTACTGCAGCTCTGTAACCATATGGGAACCAATCCTGTCTGTGTTTTATGTACATCCAAAATTCCTGCTGAATGACCTGCCCTGGGAGAGAGATACCAGTGACCCAGGGCTGCGGCGGAAGGAGCGTGCAGGTGCGGGGTGGGAGCCCAGGGCTGGGGCAGCAGGAGGTGTGGGTGGGGCACTGGTAGGGGGGTAGAGGGGAGCCCAGGACTGGGGCAGCAGGGGGCGGGAAGGGCACTGGTTGGGGGGAAAGGGGGAAGCCCAGCACTGGGGCGGCAGGGGTTGTGTGGGGGTGGAAAGCCCAGGGCTGGGGCAGCAGGAGGGTGCAGGGGGGAGCCCAGGTCTGGGATGGGGGGCAGCGAAAATTTTTTTTTGCTTGGGGCAGCAAAAAACCTAGAGCCGGCCCTGTCTGTGAGCTCCAGGGAGACACTGGTTCTGTGAGTCTCCCTGGGCCAGGGCTGGCCCCAGAGGCACATACTCCCTGCTCCTGTGGTCCCTGCCCCTTAGGAGCCGGTGGGATTAGCTGCCCTGACACAGGAAGGTGGGGCTAGAAGCTCCTCCCAGAGGTAACATGTGGGGTGATCACATTCCTCCCCCTCATCAGGAGGCATGAGCCATCTATGCTCACAGCATGAAAGAAATGCATTTCCCTGTCCCATCCCCAGAGCTTTGTCTTATTACAGTCCTTCCCCACACAGAAGTTAATCTGATTGTTTCTCCTAAACTGGGAGGACAGCAACCTTCCACCTAGGAGAAGCCTTTTCTCCCTGTTGCCACTAACCCTGCTGCAGCTTGTTTCTCATCCTTCCTGCCTCTCCCTCTCTCTCTCACCAGAAAAGGGGTTTTTAAAAGTCATCAGCAGCCCTTAACTGGACTCAGGTGTCTTGAGTTAACCTGAGATAACCTCTTCAGTTGGCAGGAAAAAGGGCCTTTACCATTCTAGACTTGATATACAGTATACTCTCACTATAACGAACCCCTGGGGATCCTAGCCATTTGTTCAATATAGCTGGAGGTTGTTACAGTGAGGGGTGGGGGGACAGATACTCCAGCCCCGGGGCCAGGGTAGAGAGCTCCTCCAGTCCAGGGGCTGCTGCAAGAGGTGACAGAGTGCTCCTCCAGCCTCGAGGCCACGGCCAGGACAGAGTACTCCTCTGGCCCTGGGGCTGCCACTGGGACAGGGTCCTCTGTCCTGGCGGTGGCCCTGGAGTGAGAGGAGCACTCTGCCCCCCGTCAAGGCCCGGAAGCCAGAGGAACACCCTGCCCCCAGTTGCAGCACTGGGCTGGAGGAGCTGTCAGCCCCCAACCCTTTGGAGCCCAGGAGCCAAGGGAGCTCTCAGCCCCCCACTACAGCAGGCAGGGCTGGAGGTGGGATCCAGGGACCACATTCAGTCTACCCCAAGGTTCACTATTGTGAAGGGCATTATAGCGAGGGTCTACTATACCTGCTTTCCACCACTCTTAGCTGTCAGCTCTAACTTTGTCACAAGGGATATAGAACTGAACCGGGATTTTATCTGAGGAATCTGAACATACATAAATGGAGTTTTTTCCCTTCCGGAGGAAGAGAGCTAGGGAGGTGTTGAGCTACATAGAGAGTTCCTATATCATTGGGAGTCCTTGGGGATGTGTGGAGTTCATGAGAACATCACTTATCTATTAGATCTGTCAAGGCTGAGCTAGTACAGATCCTGAAGCCTTGAGGAATATACAGGAACATATCCAGTCAAAAGTCTGAAGAGAGAGAAACAACGTAAGCAAGTAGAGTGGCCTCCTCTTACGGAAACTTGTGCTATATGCTGTGAAAGCTGCTAGATTGTTTTCGGAGCTCATGTTCAGCCAACACCACTAAAAATCCAGCAAACAAGAACAAATCCAGTTTATTAGCCAGGTGTGCACTAGTTTCATTCTGCTAGGTGGCCACACAGACCTTGCCAAAATGCATGGCTTCCCTCAGCCTTTGTTAGCAAATTTTCCTAACACTCAGAATTTTCTATTTGTCCATCTTCCCTCAGTTATCTCTCCACAGTCATGTTAGTTTTCTGACTGTTTTTTTGTTGTTTTATTTTATTTTAATCTTCCCTTCTCTTGAACTATCAGGAAATAGCTTTCAAAAAGCCATCTGCACTTATTCACTGCCAACGCTCAATAAGATTTTAATAAGCATTGTGTGGTTTCTGGTTTGACACTTGCTTCCCTCTGTATAAAAAGCTTATTTCCTCAGCTGCCACATAGTTTGTCAGTTTAAGAAAATTTTCCAGTTGCTTTCTCAGCTGACCAATTTATACTCTCACTTTAAGCATCAGGTTAAACCTGAGGACAAGAGCAATACAGACATTTCTCTGCACCAACCACTGGCCACTTGCCTTGAACATAGAAGCTCTAACTCCCCACTGATCAGAATCCTTTAGAGGTGGACCGAATATCTTTAAACTGCTCATATGTTGTAAAAAGCAACTGTAAAAATGGCATGGTGGGGTTCAACGGCAGAACAGCTCAGTGGCTTCCAGATTAAATATGCACATTTTACAAGATGCTGTAATGGACTGCCATATCTGCAGCCTCATCTGGGATCTGAAAGTAAAACTTGGCTCTTTTCATTCTCACACATCATCATTAGTAGTAATAATTCTTCGTTCTATTCATGCCCTTTTTAGGCCTCGATTCAGGAAAGCATCCTTATTCATGGGAGCACTTAGACATGCAGCTTGGTTTATTTACAAAGAATGTGTAAAGTCCTGTCTCTGAATACAGAAGGAATCAAATAGCAGGAAACAGCTGCTTTTGCTCACAGCACCAAGAACAGCCTTTTCACCCTGTATCCCAATGCAAAAAACCTCTCCCCACAGAGGTTTCTTCCAGGGTCAGGCACATGCTTTCAGCTGCTCCTTCAGCCTGTCTCTCTCACTCAGGCCTTGTCTACACTACAGAATTTTGTCGACAAAAGTTGTCGATACTCAAAAAGCACTATAATAAAAATCGGTATTGCATGTTCACACTCACTCTATCAGCAGAATGCGTCCACACTTGGGGTACTAGCATCGACAGTGTGAGCAATGCACTGTGGATACCTATCCCACAGTCCAGCTTGATACCTTCTGCCAATAGGTCTTGTGGGAAGGCGGAGCAGATCATGGAGCATCTTGCGATCAATGTCCCATGATTCATTGCTTTCTGTCTCAGCATTCCATGGGCTTCTGGCTTTCTTTCATGGCATTTTTCAATGGCCCTTGTTTGCTGTGCACCCCGGCATCTTTGTGAGAAGGGATGGATCCCACGCTGCTCTCCTATGCTCTAATAACTGTCATGAAGACATCGCGGATGGCAGTGCAGTTAATTGCGAAGTTCCTAACAGAAGAAGACTCCCAATTGCCTGACATGCTGTGTGAGATGGATAGGAGCAACTTTAGATTGCGTTTGGCATTCACAGAACAGCTGCAGAGGACTGTTGCTTTTGGGCTCGGGAAACAAGCACTGAATGGTGGGATCATATCATCATGCAGTTGTGGGATGACGAGCAGCGGCTACAGAACTTTTGGATACGAAAAGCCACTTTCTTGGAACTGTCTGCGGCAGGGCTGGCTTTAGGAAGTGCGAGGCCCAATTTGAACATTTTTGATGGGCCCCTGGCAGGGATGACTGGAAAAAAAAAAAGTGCAAAAAAAAGTCTTTCATTTCTTCCATATATTATTTACTTTCTATAACTATATAAATAATATAAATAATACAATTGTATATTATGTACATTGCATCATATAACCTGTTGATTAGTTATTAATGACTGCTGTTTCACATGCATGGGTCCTCACCACTCCCTGAGGGTGTGCACGTGTGGGTCCCAGCTGCTCCCTGCCCCCCTCATTGAATCAGGTGTGCAGGGTTACTGCCCTGGGAACTGCAGGGCAGCAGTGGACATGGGGCTGGTTGGAGGCAGGGCAGGGGCTGACTGGAGGTAGGGTCTGGCTGCAGGCAGGGCAAGGCAAGGGGTGCAGGACTGGCTGGAGACAGAGGGGTGGTGGGGTGGGCTGGTTTCAGGCAGCGGGGTGCAGCAGGGGTTGGCTGGAGACAGAGCAGGGGGTGCGGGGCTGGGTGTGGGCAGAGCGGGTGCGTGGCAGGGATTGGTTGGAGACAAGGCAGGGGGTTTGGCAGGGGCTGGCTGTGGGCACTGGGTGCAGAGCTGGCTGCAGACGGGGGGGCGGGGCTGGTGCGGGCAGGGCAGGGGGTGCAGCAGAGGCAGCTGGAGCCCCAGCCCTTTAAATAGCCCCCAAGCCTCCCGCTATCCCAGGGCTCTGGGGGCTATTTAAAGGGCCCGGGGCTCCCCTGCTTCTACCCCACCCCGGACCTTTTAAATAGCCGCTGGAGCCCTGGGGAATGCATGGGGGCAGCAGGGCTCCAGCGGCTATTTAAAGGACAGGTTGGCAGAGGCAGCTGGAGCCCTGGCTCTTTAAATAGCCCCTGGAGCCCCTCGCTATCCCAGGGCTCTTGGGGCTATTTAAAGGGCCCAGAGCTCCAGCCGGGAGAGTGAGGCTGCGGGGCTTGCCACGCTCCGGCGTAGCTCCAACCGAGGCCGTGAGGCAGCTTGCCACGCTCCGGCCGGAGCTCCAGCTGGGAGAGCGAGGCCGCGGGGCTTGCCACGCTCCGGCATAGCTCCAGCCAGAGCCACGGGGCAGCTTGTCTTGCTCCGGCCGGAGCTCCAGCTGGTGCCGCAGGCAGCCACGCTCCTGCCGGCGCTTTGGTCAGCGGAGCAGGGCCATGGAAGACCCCGGAACAGACCTCAGCAGCGGTAAATAAAAAAAATTAAAAAGATGCCTAAGGCGCAGGGCCCTCTTAGGCGCGGGGCCCGATTCCCAGGAATCGGCTGAATCAACCTAAAGCTGGCCCCGGTCTGCGGTGCTCGCCCCAGCACTGCAACGCAAAGACGCCAGAATGAGAGCTGCCCTGTCAGTAGAGAAGCATGTTGCAATTGCTTTGTGGAAGCTGGCAAATCCAGACTGCTACCACTCAGTTGCAAATCAATTTGGAGTGGGGAAGTCCACTGTTGGGGCAGTATTACTCCAAGTATGCAGGGCAATAAATCACATCCTGCTGCGGAGGACTGTGACTCTGGGAAATGTTCATGAAATAGTGGATGGCTTTGCAGAGATGGGTTTCCCCTAACTGTGGCGGGGTGATTGATGGCACACATATTCCAATTTTAGCGCCAGACCACCTTGCCTCAGAATACATCAATAGGAAGGGATACTTCTCCATGGTGTTGCAGGTGCTTGTGGATCACTGGGGGCATTTCACAGACATCAGTGCAGCCTGGTCTGGAAAGGTCCATGATGCACACATTTTCAGGAACAGTAGCCTGTACAGAAAGCTGCAGGGGGGAACTTTCTTTCCAGACCACAAGATCACAGTGGGGGATGTGGAAATGCTGGTAGACCCGGCTTACCCCTTACAGTCCTAGCTCATGAAACCTTACACAGGACACCTGGATAGCAGCAAGGAGCATTTTAACAGGCTGAGCAGGTGCCACATGGTAGTCAAATGTGTCTTTGTCCATTTGAAAGCTCACTGGAGGAGTATCAATGGCAGGCTAGACCTTACCGAGGATAATATTCCTGTGGTCATAGCCACGTGCTGCACCTTGCATAATCTTTGTGAATCTAAAGGTGAAATGTTTGCTCAGGTGTGGAGCACTGAGTCAAAGTGCTTGGCTGCACAGTTTGAACAGCCAGATGCTAGGGCTGTCAGAGGAGCCGGGAGGGCTGCTATTAACATCAGAGAGGCTTTGAAGAACCACTTTGACAATGCGGGGCACTAATACATGTCAGCTTTGGAGTTGTTTCCCTGGTGCATCCATGTACAATTTTGGAGCCCAAGATCTATGCAACAAAATGCTTTAGAAGTCTGTTCCTGAGAGTGAATTGATTGCTATATGCTTTTGTAGAACACAGAATAAAAATGCTGCACTATTAAATACCTTAGCCTTTATTTATTGCTAAAAAGGGTAAAACCTCACAACTGTGTATAGCTCCAGCTAGCATTGTGCAAGCTGTGAGAGGGAGTGGAGTGATGGGGAAACTCAAGAGCGCTGTGAAGTGAAAAGGAATGTGTGGGCATGGAGTGGGGTGGGGGTTGGCAAAGAATTGTGCATGTGCGTGTGCTGCAGTGGAGGTCGACCACAGATCTGCTCAGTCTGCAGTTGTATCAAAGACTTGAGCATCTCTGTCTAATCTGTCATGACTTTTATCATCCGCTCTGTCGCTTGCCTAGCAAATGCTGCATTCTCTTTTCTGTCCTGCCTTTTGGCTTCCCAGCACTCTTTGTGTTCCCTGGTCTGTCTCTCATTGCGCTGCAGCACCTCCCGGAACATGTCTTCTTTTTGTTGCGTCTAGGGTTCTTCTTTACCTGTCTAAGCTGGTCAGCAGAGGTGCGTGGTGTGTTCCTCAAAGTCTAGGTTGCACAGAAAAGGGATTGTTACATTCCAGCAAACAATTGAAACATTTCAGTAACAACAGCCTTTTGCTGGTAGCAATCATTTTCTCACTGAGATTCAAGGCAGGCACACAGCTCCATGAGCACCCCAGTCATGGTGAGTGTCAGGAGTGGGGGGAAGGCAGTTGTGTGTACGGACAAAGTGGTCACGGCTAGCAGGGCAGCTTTGCAGGGAACTCATTCTAAAATTATCATACACTTTTTCACAGGTGGCCAACCTGCTGGCTGACATCTCGCTGCTGTGGGTAACCAGGGCACAACTACTGCATGCTTGCAGCTTTCACCCCGGTCTATATACAGCTCAGCTATGTGCCGCTTTGGTCCCAGCTCCCGTCATTGCTAAATGGCATGGTACATTAGGGAACTAATAAGGCTGCAATCCTTGGAATCTACAGCAGAGGATTTTGTACCTCTTGGAAACATTCCAGAGCCTCTCTCTGGAGGATTCACTGCAGGTCTCGACACCCAGGGCCAGTGCAACCATTTAGGCAATGTAAGTGGTCGCCTTTGGCACTGGGATTTGGGGGGGCGCCATTTTCTTCGGCAGCAACTGCGGCGGCCAGATATTCAGCAGCCCCGGTTGCCACCGGCACTTAGGCGGAGGGAGCTGGAGCAGGGGAGCACGGGGAGGGCTTCCTGCAGCAAGTAAGGGGGGCAGCGGCACGCAAGGGAACTCCCCACCTTGAACACACTATGGCTGCTTCACTTCTGCCTCCCAGGCTTGCAGCGCCTAAGCTGATTGGCACCGCAAGCCTGGGAGGCAGGAGAAGTGAAGCAGCCACGGCATGCTCAGGGAGGAGGGGGGACAGGGGTGAGCTGCTTCTCTTCTCCCACCTTCCAGGCTTGCGGCGCCAATCGGCTTAGGCGCTGCAAGCCTGGGAGGCGGGAGAAGTGAAGTAGCGACGGCGTGCTTGGGCTGCTTGTGCTCGTGCACAGAGCAGGAGTGAGCTGGGGAGGGGGGAGTGCCTCAGGGCAGAGGGGGGGAGCTGCCACAGAAGGGGCACAAGGTGGAAGTTTCGCCTAGGGCGCGAAACATCCTTGCACCAGCCCTGTTGACACCCTGCTTGACCATACAGATTAGCTACAAAGAGCAATGTCCAGCTCACAGAAAACACTACCTGTCTCCCACTTTTCAATTCCCTACCCAAGCCACAGCAGCTTAGCTGGCGTCTCATCTGCTTCCTGCTCCCCGTAGAGCACTTCTGGTGTGGAGAAAAGTTCCTGGCTTCTGGCCCCACTGGGAGCTTCACATCCTCTTTTAGCTTGACTTCTTCATCTAGAATTTCAGCCTCCAGGTTACCCCCTCTTTCTACTGCCTCCGAAGTATCCCCGGAGCTATCGGCAGTGGAGGTGGGGTCATCACCAAGGATAGCATTCAGCTCCTTATAGAAGCGGCAGCTCTTAGGTGCACCACTGGAGCGATGGTTTGCCTCCTGTGCCTTATGGTATGCCTGCCTTAGCTCCTTTATCTTCGCACTGCACTGCTGTCTCAATCATAGCTTTTTTCACACAAGCCTCGAGAAATTTGCACCTATGTGTCCCGATTCCTACGGGTCAATCGCAGCTGCGACTGAACAGACTCCTCTTCCCGTATACTGATCAGATCCAACAACTCAGCAGTGGTCCAAGCAGGAGTGTGTTTAGTGTGATAGCCAGCCATGCTCACCTGGGAAGCTCATCTGGGAAGCCAGCAAGCAGGAAATGAGATTTAAAATTCCCAGGGCTTGCAAGGGGGAGAGGCAGGTTGGCTTGCAGGGCAGCGGAGTTCAAACCACTGACCAGAGTGGCAGAATGGGAATTGTGAGACACTTTCTTGAGGCCAATAAAATTGAAAAAAAAAAAAATCTGTGGTGTCTACACTGACTGTTCGTTGACAATAAAGGGAGGAGAAAAGACAAAAGCCTTTCGCACAAGTGGAAGTTTGTCGCCAAAACTGGGCATTTTTTTTGGAAAAAAGTCACATTGCAATGTATACGCTACCACTCTACTGTTGCCAGAAGGTAGTTTTTGATGACAAAACTTGCAAGTGTAGACAAGCCCCCAAGTGGTAGGAAGTGGCCCTGGAAGGCAGCTCTGAAGCACTCCTAGGCATCTGATATCACTGCCTTTAGCAGGGCTCTGGGCCAAAGCCTGACGGAGAGGGATTGCCGCAATTTTATTGGCCTCAAGAAAGTGTCTCACAATTCCCATTCTGCCACTCTGGTCAGTGGTTTGAACTCCGCTGCCCTGCAAGCCAACCTGCCTCTCCCCCTTGCAAGCCCTGGGAATTTTAAATCTCATTTCCTGCTTGCTGGCTTCCCAGATGAGCTTCCCAGGTGAGCATGGCTGGCTATCACACCAAACGCACTCCTGCTTGGACCACCGCTGAGTTGTTGGATCTGATCAGTATACGGGAAGAGGAGTCTGTTCAGTCGCAGCTGCGATTGACCCGTAGGAATTGGGACACATAGGTGCAAATTTCTCGAGGCTTGTGTGAAAAAGGCTATGATTGAGACAGCAGTGCAGTGCGAAGATAAAGGAGCTAAGGCAGGCGTACCATAAGGCACAGGAGGCAAACCATCGCTCCAGTGGTGCACCTAAGAGCTGCCGCTTCTATAAGGAGAACCTTTCCTGTTCAGTTCCATAACACCCCTTTTACAGCCTCCTTTGATTTACCCTATTCATACATTTAGCCCTATTCTACAAAATTGAACAAGGAAATTGACTCATCCATGATTTCACTGAAATAATGTAGCTAGCTCCCAGTTCATCCATCACACTGGATGTGGTCAAAATCTTGTCACAAACAAGAAACCATCAGAGCACAAGATGTCCTTTACACAAGAGCAAAGAAAGCACCAGAGATAGGAAAGAGATTAGAAGCCTCACAAACCGCAATCCTTTCATTAGACTTCCCCAATTTGGTTACAGACAAGAACTTGTTTTCACTTTTGTTCCTGAAGAAGCATCCCTTCCCCTCAAGCATCTTACCCTTTGGTATTCTTAGTTAACATAACTTCCCATTTATCTTCAGTTATTAACAGTTTTTAACCTCCTGCTCTTTCCTGAACCCCTGACACTCTATTACTCAGGCATTCGCAGTCTGCTCTCCTCTCTGTTCTAAATTTCACACTGTATGTCCTCTCTCCTCCACTCACTGGGAGCTGAAGTAGACCAGACATGTTGTTTTTTTAAAAAAACAAACACCACTTTAGTTCCTGTCTTGTTATCCAGCCAGTGTCTAAAAAAGGAAGTTCTGTCAATTATTTTCATTCACACTTCATGCCAATACCCATTAAATTCATATGGGAATGTTTCCCTTAATTTCTTCATTATGTTTATCTCTCTAATCACTGTCACACTTTCTTTTAACATTTTTCATTCCCCCCAAGAAGACTGTATTGCCCATATGTTAGAAAGGAATCTGCATTTTTCCTCTTGTTGAATGTGATATAGGCCAACAATGATTCTTCTATTTCCAGAATTGTTGAGAGAGTCTATTTGTACAGGTAATAAAGGAGGATTTATGAGGCATTGACTTACCAAATTTTCATTCACATTCTGTAACAGCTCATCTCATGGGGACAGCTTTGCTTCAGGTCACCAAAATCTTTCTTCAAAATGCTAATGCCGTTCTGATAATTTTATTTTTTATTGTTGCGTCTAGACATTTAAACTGCATTTTATAACATTAGTGACATTTTCATGAGCCTGGTTAACTGTATATTTTGTACAGTTCTGTGATGTCAGTTGTCTTAATCAAATGGCACCCGTTCCTTTAAATGTGTTTGTGCCAATTTCTCTTCCTGTGACACTGTTGTTTACAGTAAACAAGGCAGGATTTCATTATCTGAAATGATAACTCAATAAGGTAATACAATATTTCCTTACTAATGTGACAGACACCATTAGGCCGACCATTTGGCTATTCTGGGCAAACAGCTTGAAGCTGTCTCTCTGTGTTTACTAATGCAGTTGTAAAAGCCAAAGAAACTGTTATTTTCCAGAATAGCAAAGAATTAGGTAAATAGCTGGGAATGCCAGATACTCTCATGGCCAGCTTGTTACATCAGACATATTGCCCATTACTGAGACACCATCTGACCCAGTCCTGCAAGATGCTAAGTGCCTCCCACACTTCCTTTCTGAGTGATTATATCACATGCATAGCTTTAAGAGTTTATTACTAAAATGGCACCATTGCAGTGGCTTAAAGGAAACCTTTTTGAATTTTTCTTGTTTCAGAGACTGTGCGCATCTTCACAAAAATACTAAGCTATCTCTCTCACACACACACAATCTAAATCATGTTAGTTTATATGTACAGTCATGTCCTTCAATCCCTGTCATGATGGGCATGAGAGAGAAACAAAGCTAAAAGATTATTTGTAAACACAGGCTGGATGTGTGATTTTAATGTCAGACCCATTGATCTTGACTGCTGTCTCATCTCATCAACCCAGGACATCAGTTGATAAGGATTCTTAAACTCTTGCTCATGCAAGATCAGTGGCTAACAAGGTATGTCTTCCATGACTTGATTATGAATGAAGCCCAACTTTGCAGGAATATCCAAAAGCTGGCTAGATCACATGGCCCAGCAGTTAATGGCCCAGTTGTGTGGTGGACATTATTCAGTTCAATGAGCCTCAAGAGGGCTGGGGAAGGTGGAATGTCTTTTCTAGCTGCATCTGACCTTACTAACACTTACCATCATTCCAAAGTTTTTAGTTTTCATATTTTCTCTAACTGTGACTTTGCCTCTCTTTCTGGAAGCAACTGCCACTGTAGCAAAAGATGCCAGTGAGGTGAAACTGTAAAATTGGTCTATTTTTTGTTTTTTAATAAAACATCAGAACAAATCAAGCACATTTCTGTATGTTTGTTTATCTGACAATGGAAAAAATGCAGCCCAAGATTTCTGGGGACATAACTTACACTTTTTTCCTCTTTGCAAAGGAAGTCGGTTTTTAACTGTTGAAGTTGAAATGCTTTAAATTACACCAGATACTGATTTGTAGTTCTTATAGACAGATAATTAGTGCAGCACATACACATTTAAAAACACTCACTTTGACGCCAGAGTGCCAGAGCTGATTTCCTCTGCTAGCTGCTACACATGAACCTCAGTGACCCTCACAGTATTGTTAGCAGCATTTTACAATTTATTTACAGAGACAAAAAAATGTAAGGACTCAACAGTGTAGTAAATAATCTACTTTGTTTATTTCATCAGATTAAACAAATGCTGAATGTGTGCACCATGACTGAGAATAGAAGTACCTCTTTAAAAGCCCTTTCAGAGAGGCTAAAGGGCACCAGAAGAAAGTACATGTTTAAAGGAACAGCAATTTGAAAATCACATTTCTATCTTTAAATGTTGTAATTACTGTTGCTACCCATAAGATTACAACAGCTGGAAAAGAAGAGTGTTCTTCTCTATTTTTTCCAGCTTGTTTACTTTGTCTATTTGGTAGCTCTTCAGGACCTACTGTTTGCGGAGGAAAATAGCCTAAGGCCTAAACTTTAGTCAAGTGAACTGTATGTATAGTCAGGTGAACTGTATGTGTGGCCTGGAGGAACAGAGCAGTAAAAGGAGAAGGGTAGACAGAAATCATAAAAGCAGAACTAACTGTAGAAATTATAAAAGTAGAATTAATCTTTGTAACAGACTATGATTAATAGATGCCAGGTGACAGCAAGAAACCACAAAGGGCAAATGTAAGGAAAAACAGAAAAGGCTTGCTTTGCTTTATTCTTTATATGGATGTAAAACTTTAAGGAAGTATATGTAATTTTTGTGGTTTCATTCTATATAATCTCTCGCATTTTATCTGTTGGGTGGGGGTGGGGGTTCGGCTGCCTTGGCTAACTCCCCCATGCATGCATGTTTAATTGATCAACAAAGGAGCTTCAGGCTGTTTGATCCCAAATCAACCGTGTGGTCAATTTTCCACAACATATTTAAAGGGCTTTCTGTCAAAAGACTAAATTCTTTTAAAAATAGCTTATTTAAAAAAAAAATCAAGCTGATGGTGGCTTTTCAAGACCTTCCATTATAGCTGATAATAAAGAAAAGCACAGAAGGTGATTGTGGAAGACAATCTGACATCACAGTTGTGACTGAATTTTCAAGCATCTGAGTTAATACCAAGTAGGATGCAGTTATAACTACATCGTATACTATATAGCCGCTGGCATAATTTGCTCTGAGCAAGTTGCCCCCACCCCCATATTTTTCAGAGGTCTTTATACTTCATTTCCCCTTCTCCCCCACACCGACTTTGCACGATATAAATTATTCACTATAGATAATGTTCTATATGCTGACATAACTTTGTTCCTCCTTAATTTTTCTGTAACAACACCCCTGTATATAGCTTCTCTTTTTCCCCCTATTCAAGCACTGGACTTTTTATCTAGTTGTGTAAACAATCAATGTATATGGCCATCAATGTAGAATCTGATCACCTAGAAGTCCTACTCTTCAAAACTAAAATCAAAAAACAAACACAAAACATACTTTTTGTTCCTAACAACTTTTGTCCACGGTTTTCTGGTCCAGGGAAAATAAATAAATAAATAAATAAATAAATAAACCCTGTTCCTGGTTTAAATCCCCAAGTTATTTCTGCACTTTTGTACCTTTTTGGCAAGTGTTCCTACACAGTAAATTGAAAGAAATGAAAACCTTTCATATAAATTATTTCTAAACAACTCACACTTTTATCAAATAGAGAAGTCAGAGCTAATGTGTTGAAACTACATTAAGATCTACAGCCAACAGGCTTGCACCTGTTTACACCACGTCTTAATTGGGCCTAAAATGTGTATTTATTTGCTATGGAGTCTCTGGCTCCTCCACCCTTCAGTAACAGCACTTGAGCAGACTACGGCACCCATGAGCAGTCCTTATGTGTTTATATACTTTAGTGGGGCTCAGTACAGGCAAAGCAGTCTGCCATCATGATTTCAGCTGCAGGATCAGAGCCTGTATATGTTCTAAAAATGAAAAGATTATTTACAACAAAAGCATAATTATTTTATCATCTTTATTGCCTGTCTGGTCATATAATCTCTATCTCCCTCCCATCTCCATCAGTTTCTAAGGGCAGATACTACACCACTGAATTCAATGGGAGTTTTGCCATCAACTTCAGTGGTGTTCAGAAAGGCCCCTAATAATATCTAGGTGCTATAAACACAACCAAAAAGAACATTTCATGTGCAAGGCTCTGATGTTCCATTTCTGAGCCTCATGTAGACACTTGTGAACTGGTAGTAAGTCAACTCACCAGAAAATGTTGCCTCTCTGTGATTATGGAGAGCAGACCAAAAAAAAGTAAATGCTCTTACTGTGTTTAAGCTTTTATTTTCTCCTACTAAAATCCATCATCAACTATCTAATTTTATTTGTTGCTGAATCCTACTTACTCATCCAAGTCTACCAAGGGCATATTATACAGTGATATATTTATTATGCTATTCCAAGATACTGAAGCCTTGATTCTCCTCACCCTTGTATCAGCAGTGTCATTGATTTCCAATGGGATTTACACCAGCATACAACAGACCAGAGAATCTTTATTGTGACATAAAAAGTGAAAAATCTTGCAAGAACACAGTGCCTGAGGTTCTTACTCGGAAAAATTCGTAATGCTTTTACAGGCTTCAATAGATGTTTTGCCTGAGTAAAGACTGAAAGGTTCAGGTCCAAGGGTAGGACATGGACTGATGGTCTATGAAAGTCAGATGTGTTAGTGGGTAAATAAAAATGGGAAATGCAGTCTGTTCTGTATGTTAGGCATGTTCTCTTTTTTTCTTCTCTACGTTTAGTAGCTAATTCACATGAGCCCCAGAATGGCTGAACCTGATAGAATTTTGGATTTTGTGCAAAGTTTAGAAGTTTTATATTTGAGATTTCCCAATCCTTATATAAAAATTTTCCTCCTTCATTTAAACTACAGATTTCCCTTGGGGGAAATATTTAGGTTTTTCTGTAGTGCCCATCACCAGAGTACCTAACTGATTTTTTTCAAAAAAAACTTGAAATTCTAAGCAAATGAAAACTGGTTTGAAATAATTTCTTCTCTTACTTTTAGTACAAATCAGAAAATAAAATTTTAAAGAGTAAACAGCTGCCTCAAACTTACATTTTTGCCAGAGCCAAACAGAAATTGAACCTCAGAAGTTCTAATTTATTTAGAACTTTTCAGACGGTTCTATGTTTGGCAGAATCAGATCTCTTCCCAACATTGTTCCTTTCTTTTGCCTTTTTCTGGTGCCTTCGTACATACCTCTTTGTTTCTACTGCTAGTCAAATAGGTTAGTGACTAAATGCAATACATACCTGAACATGGAACGAGCCAAGGAGTATGACTAACATGGAGGGTGGAGCGGTTATATTTGCATGAGCTTGTTTGAATACAGAATCCAGTTCAACCCTGCTGCTTGCTTAACTCAACAAAAATATAGCCATCTCTTTATTTTCTCTTTTCTGCCTGTAACTGTACAGGACTCACCCCTGCAGCACCTCCTGCTGGTACTTTCTGGGAGTTAGCTCTCCAGTCATCAGAGCACCATCTGCAGGCCAGTGTCCCACTTTTCCTGCCCCCCTTGTCCCTCCTGGACCTGGTGCCCCTTGCACAACTGGGTGCTGCCCCCTGGCAGTACACCCCTCAGTCTCTGGGTCTCCCCTCCTCAGGGAACCCCCACCCACTACCTCTACCTCACCTCACCTCAGTCATAGGCTACTGCCAGTCACCAACTAGCCCCCACTCCCTGGGGCAGACTGCAGTATAAGCCATTCATCACAGGCAAGATTGGGTTTGGACTTGCTGCCTCTACCTATAGCAGAGTTGCCCATCTGCAGCCGTAGTACCCTCTAGTGGGCCCTTCCTTCAGCCTGCAGCCCGGGGCTCTGCTAGGCTGGAGCTACCCAGCACTGCTCCACTGTCAGTACCTTCCTCCACTCCCCAGGCAGCCTGGAGCCTCCCTCTCCAAAGGCTAGAGAGAACATCTCTGACAGCTTCTGGCTCACTGGCCTTTTATAGGGCCAGCTGTGGCCTGACTGGGGCGTGGCCACAGCTGTGACTGTTTCCCCACTCAGCTGAGGCTTGCTGCTTTCCTAGCAGCAGGCCTCTCACAGTCGCAGCCCTCTCCTGGGGCTGACTTCAAGCCCTTCAGGGCAGGAGCAGGTGATCACCCTGCTACACTGCCTTTATTCGAGGAACAGTGGGCGCTGTCCGGGGTTCTCTGCTCGGTGTCTCCGTCAGGCTCCCTTCTTTTGACCCTTTGACCGCACTCCTGTCCCTATTATTTCATTAGTTGTCCCCCAAACTCAGTTGGTTTCCTGGTCCTGTAGATCCTCTCCTTAGGCTGGGGGGGATCTTTTAGCAGTGGTCCCACTTACCAGAACCCAATAGGTACACAGCCTTTATTATTTCCCTTAGTTACTACCTATTCTTGAAGACCGATCACCCAGAATTTGTCTCTCTCTTACTACATGCTTCTATTTCTTGCCAAAAAAAAGCCATCCCACTGGAATGCTCTTAGATTGGCAGTGCAATTTATTCACATAGGAGGTAACTATAAATAATGTAAATCAGGGGATACCACACAAGTGGAAGGGACTGGGAAGTTATGTTTAAGGAGCAATATTAATGTCTGAAGATTATACAAGACAATCAAAGCAGTGTATAAGTGCTTATGGGAGGACAGATGGGTAAGAAGAAAAATTAGAAGACCAATTATTAGAAGAAGCAACTGAAGAACATATGGCCACAACTGGAAATTAATGAGAAAAGAAAAACAGGAGTACTTGTGGCACCTTAGAGACTAACAAATTTATTTGAGCATAAGCTTTTGTGAGCTACAGCCCACTTCATCGGATGCATGCAGTGGAAATACGGTAGGAAGATAGATAGATAGATATACACACACACACAGAGAACATGAAACAATGGGTGTTACCATACACACTATAATGAAAGTGATCAGTTACAGTGAGCTATTACCAGCAGGAGAGAAAAAAACTTTTTGTAGTGATAATCAAAATAGTCCATTTGCAGCAGTTAACAAGAAGGTGTGAGGAACAGCGGGGGGCGGGGGGGGGGGAATAAACATGGGGAAATAGTTTTACATTGTGTAATGACACATCCACTCCCAGTCTTTATTCAAGCCTAATTTAATAGTGTCCATTTTGCAAATTAATTCCAATTCAGCAGTCTCTCATTGGAGTCTGTTTCTGAAGTTTTTTTGTTGTCATATGGTGACTTTTAGGTCTGTAATCGAGTGACCAGGGAGATTGAAGCGTTCTACAATTGGTTTTTGAATGTTATAATTCTTGACATCTGATTCGTGTCCATTTATTCTTTTTCGTAGAAACTGTCCAGTTTGGCCAATGTACATGGTAGAGGGACATTGCTGGCACATGATGGCATATATCACATTGGTAAATGTGCAGGTGAACGAGTCTCTGATAGTGTGGCTGATGTGATTAGGTCCCATGATGGTGTCCCTGAATAGATATGTGGACACAGTTGGCAACAGGCTTGGTTGCAAGGATAGGTTCCTGGGTTAGTGTTTTTGTTGTGTGGTCTGTGGTTGCTGGTGAGTATTTGCTTCAGGTTGGGGGGCTGTCTGTAAGTAAGGGGCTGCCATGTACATTGGCCAGACTGATGCATTGAAGATAGAGGGACCAGGAACAGAGGTAAGAGGAGGAACCAGAGAAGATACAGGAAGGAGGTGGGGATTACAAGCTTTTGGTGGAAAATAGGCAGAGAAAAGAACAGCAGGGGAGAGGTTGGACAGCTGGTGGAAGCAGGGTGACTACAAGGGATGGGATGATTGAAGTATGTGAAACCAAATAGGTAGAGAGATTTGACCAGGAGCCAGCCGAGTGGCACCCCGGAGCAGTCCAACGTAGGCATTCAGCTGATCAGTGATGGTTGAAGGAAGGAGTTTATTTGGAATGTTACTAGTTGCCCAGAAGCACCAGCAGGCCTGCCAAAGATCTCCAGTAGTGCTGTTTTGGTAAAAAATGTAGCAGGGGAAATCATCATGCTAGGATTCGAAAGAGGACTGTCCAGTTACTTGAATGCTACATTTATTTATTACTTGGTGACTACGGGCTGCATGCTCAGCACTGTCCAGAACATGGCAGTGCATGGACCCTGACATTGTTACAATCTAAAGCAAACATAGACAACAGTTCAGACACTTCAAGCACTGGGGACCAGGAGATGGATTCATCACTTGGATTCATCATGGATTCATGGATGTGCAGCTAGTATCTTTCACTTTTTATAATTAAATAGTAGCCCTTCTTTGGGTGGTGGATTAGAAATGAAAAAGTTCACCTAGGAAGTGACACCAATTATATTAAATGTTTTTATGGCAATTCATGCTCACATGCACTGGGTTAAATCAATAATCAAATTTGAGATCAAGTATAAATGTTTTCCTAGAGGCCTATTGGCAGAAACATTAGTAGAGGTTTTATTTCCTGTAGGTGGGGCATCATTCCAGAAAAATTCAGAGGATGTGGGGGGGGGGGGCAGGGAGTTGTGTAAGCATATACAATATTATATGTGATTATATTATATCCTGCAAAGTTGGGGCAGGGTGGGGAGGAAAAGTGAGAGACATAATGGAGCATATGGACCTATGAAAAGGCTGGGGGTTGATTGTCCCCCTTGGTCCATAGCAAATGATGCCCCACCCTGTAGGGTTTAAAGGGGAATCATCTAGTAGATTTTGTAGGCAGGGGTGGCTCTATGTTTTTTGCCGCCGCAAGCACACCAGTCAGGCAGCCCTCGGTGGCACGCCTGTGGGCGGTCCACTGGTCACGCGGATTTAGCGCGCCTGCGGGTGATCTGCCAGTCCCGCACCTTTGGTGTACACACTGCTGAATTGCCACCGAAGCCGCAGGAACAGCGGACCTACCCTCAGGCATGCTGCTGAAGGCTGCCTGACTGCCGCCCTCATGGCAACGAGCATGCCGCCCCCGCGGCTTGCCGCCCCAGGCATGCGCTTGCTGCGCTGGTGCCTAGAGCCATCCGTTTGTAGGATAAACACACCTGATCCTATTTCCTTCAGCTGAAGATGTGACTCACATGCTTTATACTGCAGCATTTGACTTTGTTTCTCCAGGGGAGGGGACATGGATTTTAGTTGGATATTTTGTGTCTTTGCACATGTGTAGAGAGTGGGGCAGGACAACTCAGTCAGAAGGACGCAGAAACGTCCAGAAATAGGGTGAGGCTATGTAAAAATTTTCATTGTGGGCAGTCCACCTGGCAGGTCCCACCCAGTCACGCTCAGAAAGCTGTACCCTTTGGAGTACAAATGGGAAGGTTATAAATAAAGGCATTTTAGACAGCGCTGTAGACTCAGCGGTTGACCAACACAGGACCAAGAGATGTGGCTGCTGTGATGACTGGGTCCTAATCCCTCTACCACTTTGGATACAGTCAGTGCTATTCAGCTTTATTTACTAGGGAAGCCCTCCATGAGGACAGTGTTTAGTCCACCATGGTGTGGTTTGTGGACCGGAGGGAGGGAGGAAGGAAGGGGAGCATTTGTTACACCTAGATGCTACAGAGCCTGTGATACTTATAGTTAGCCATCAGCTCACTGCTACAAACTGGGATTCTGTCTGTGAAAGAAAGAGAATGGGCAGCACTTAATGAGATGTGGGTTTGAATTCTTGCTTGACTTAGCTAGGCTTCTGGGGAGAAGATAGTGCCCTGCAGAGTGGGAGATCCCTTATAGAGATCCAGGGAATG
Organism: Chelonoidis abingdonii; assembly: GCF_003597395.2. NCBI lineage: Eukaryota > Metazoa > Chordata > Testudines > Testudinidae > Chelonoidis > Chelonoidis abingdonii. The sequence goes on along the minus strand of NC_133769.1, from coordinate 41,859,303 downwards.
GATATTTTATATGCTGATCCCATCCCTGGCTGTATCACCTTGGATACAGGCTGCAGAGTTCTGAGAGGAGCAGTCAGCTCTTACCCTCAGGTCAGGAGTGTGGAGATCCCTAGACTGTTTGTTTGCCTACGCAGTTCTGAAGTGCTTGAAAGGACTGAGATGCTGTCATTTCTGAAGCTCTAAAAAGTCCAGGTCTCTCTCTCTCTCTCTCACACACACACACACACACTATAAACACTGAGAAACCATCTCTGAGAGAAAATGAGAGTGAAAAGTGTTTTGATATGTGTATGATAAAGTATGGAATATGTCATGCTGAAACTTTTAATATATTTGACCGTTTTTAACAGTAAAAAAGAGGGAGAAAATCTGTATACACAACACCAGTAAATTTACCAATAGCTTTTGTTTAAATGTTATTCATGGTATTCCAATATTATTTACAATATTTTATATTATTTACAATGTGTTTTGTGTGCAATAAATGTTTGTTTGACTAAGAAAATGTATGGTGCTCTCTCTTTGAAATTGACTGGGAACTATTAACGTTTATTTATTGGGTTTTACGTAGAACACCCCTGAAGTTTAACTCTGTGAAATGCTTTCTGAAGAGCCCTGAAAAGAGAACTCTGCCCTGTGCTTCAGCAAAGAGTTAAGCTGAGGTGCAGGAAGAGGGGGAGTGTATATATAGTTATTAGAATATCGCCTGAGCAGTCACTGTTATAAAGACACAGTGAACAGGTCTTCTCTGTCTGTGCTCCTGTAACCAACAGGCTGTTTATTGGAAGAATAGGTGTAGGACAGGAACTTTATTTTTTTATTCTATGTTACAGCAAGAAAGCCACAACATAAAAAATGGGCTGGTTCAGCTGGCTGTTTTATTATTTTGTTTGTTTGTTTTTTGGCTCTGTGAGTAACTGCTACTGCTGGTTTCTCAAGCTTTCCCCTCACATTATCTTGCAATACTTAGTGTGAAATGAAGCCTTTCTCCCCCAAGTCACCACTTTGTTATCCAGTTCATGTTGGTAGTTACTGAATATGTTTTTTTTGTTTTGGTTTGGTTTTTTTGTTTTTGGTGGAAGGTGCTTCTCAGTGGCTTATTTAAAATAAATGTATAGCCTCAGGCCATTTGCAACTGAGTGGTGTCCACATTACAAACAGTCTTATGTCATGAAACCATTATGGGAAGGAGAAAGAATTACCCTCTCTTCTCTACAGATGGTGCCTCCAAGTCAGGGCTGGAGCACACTGGTAGAGCAAAGCAGTATTCGTTATCTACTATATTTGTGGAGTAGATAGTAGTGGCTTTGGTTTTCAAAGCATGGTCAATACAGCACCTTTCACAAGCACTAAAAATCTGGGGTTTATGCATTTTCTGTACCGAGATAAATCCAAATCCACCCCAGACTTTATCAGATAAGCCTCTACATATAAATTGTTATAATTAATTTGAAATGTTGGGGTTATCTGAAAATGAGAAAGAGGCTAGGCAAAAGAAATTATAGTATTTGTACAACGCTCTGAAGGAATCAGGCATTATATCTACATTACAAATGTTATATTCTCACATGATTGCAAAGAGTGAAGTTAAGAATGATCATGTAAGCTTAAGCAGGGTTAGTGACATAGCAATAAATATGATTTGCCCTGGACTAGACTGACCAATCAGTTATATTCAGCATGGTGTTCGCTAATTCCGTTTCTAGCAACCATGTCTGAACACAGTAACATTTTGTGAAACAGCCAGTGGGGCCTCCTTTTGTTTATTGCAAATTTCACACTAGTCCCAGGCTCTTCCAAGCAATAGTTTGCACTAGCCTTTGTTAATCAGCATCACAATATTTCACATTAAAAAGCAGCTGTCTGTGTTGTAAATAGCAATAAAATGAGATTTTGCAAGTGTTTTTCTTTTCATACCACACTGGGACTTCTATCAAAGGAACAGCCTGAATCTCACTGCTTCTGTATTGCTTATTAAGAGTCAGGAAGTGAACTGGATATAAATATCCCGATCACATTTCTCAAGATGACTCAAGAAGTGAAATCCAGCAATAAAGTAAATTCTAGTGACGACAGGGTACATTAGTGGTGGACTTTAGACAACAGCTTTTTCAAAAAGGAACTTCCATTATTATTCAGAACTGTGCATCATCCAGTATCTGAATTCATAGAGTCAGATATTGACCTCACTGGGGTAGCACTAGGCAATAATGGGGACAGAATGTGGCTATTAGATTGTATTAAATGTTGGAAGTGTGCTGGAAGTGTGCACAATCCAAACATATTGCCAAAGAGTTAATTTTCACATTTCCTAATTAAACTGATATTTGAACGTGATAATTTTTCAAAATGTGACAAATGAAATTATTCTGCTATTAAAGGGATACTGCCAACAATATCTCGTCTGATTTTTTTCAACATATTTTTGTTACAATGACATCTACAGAAATTATAACTAAAAACATTGGAGAAATAGGCACAGGAGCATACACTAGCAGATCTCAGTGAAGGATCTGGGCCTTAGTTAGGCAGCTTCCCCTGTTTGTGTTGAACTGTCACACAACACATGAATGGAGTGGTAAAATCATTTTAAGAAGAACAGGAAAGTTTGACTGTAAAACCACAAACATTGGCAAGGGGATTTGGTAGCAGGTATAGCCCCTGAAATTGCCTTTAGCCTTGATTAGATTTCAAGTCAGTGTCCTTTAAATGTTCTAGTTTTAAATCTATTCATTTAGAGGCTGTAGGCTAGGAAATGGAGGCTGTGCACAAAAGTGAGTCAACCCAACTGAGGCCTAAAATTGTATTTGTGTCCAATAGTCTTAACTTATTAATTTCAATGTGCTAAAAAGCTCAGACAGTTGCAGCACTCAAAGAACATTGCAACAGCTTCTTTTCACAGAGAAAGGCTGGTATTAGACATGGGCTGGATAGGTGGCCAGCTTTGTTACCCACACAAAATTCTCTGTCACTTGCACACTGTAGGGCACCCACCTCTACCTAGTTCCTAAGGCTCAAGGCATAACCCTCTTAATTTAGGCACCCACCCTTACCCCATTCCTAGGGCTCAAGCGTAATCTTACACTCTAACTTTACCCCTCTGTGGGCTCTGGGCTCTATTCCTCTGGGCTCTGGGTAAACACTCATTCCCTCTGGACTCAAGACTTAATCCAGGGGTAGGCAACCTATGGCAGAAGTGCCGAAGCTGGCACGTGAGCTGATTTTCAGTGGCACTCACACTGCCTGGGTCCTGGCCACCGGTCCAGGGGGCTCTGCATTTTAATTTAATTTTAAATGAAGTTTCTTAAACATTTTAAAAACCTTATTTACTTTACATACAACAACAGTTTAGTTATATATTATAGACTTATAGAAAGAGATCTTCTAAAAACATTAAAATGTATTATTGGCACGTGAAACCTTAAACTAGAGTGAATAAATGAAGACTCGGCACACTACTTCTGAAAGGTTGCCGACCCCTGGCTTAATCTTTTGCAAGTTTACAGGGTCTTTTACTAGTAAAAGAGCCTTACACAGTAATATCCTACTTGACCTCTATTTTATTAACAATCACCAAAACTGAATGCACCTGCTACACATACTGTGCTCAACACTCCCAATAAGACACATTAACATTTCTTGATGGCCAGTCAGGATCAGGTCATCTGGGGGACTCCAGTTTCTGCACAGTGTCATTGGCTGAGTGCTGAGGTCTGGCAGCTCTGTTCTTGGAGCTGTGTCCTGGAGTTAGTTCCCAAAGAACTTCCTTTTTGACCCCAGTTTGTATAGTGAAACTTGAGTCTTGCTTAGCTGTACCTTAATCATTTTACTAAAATTTTACTAACCTAACATATTGTAACAAAATTCTCTAACCAATCATACCCCACCACCTTAATTAATTTACACCTAGCAAAATTAATTATGTAACAGACAGAAACAATTAAAGAACCAGACAGAGATCATACAGATAAACCATAGGGAAGTGGGGACCATTAATAATCTGGAGGATGGTGTGGACTGCACCCTCAGCAAGTTTGCAGATGACACTAAACTGGAAGGAGTGGTAGATAGGATACACAGGGACCTAGACAAATTAGAGGATTGGGCCAAAAGAAACTTGATGAGATTCAGCAAGGATGAGTGCAGAGTCCTGCACTTAGGATGGAAGAATCCCATGCACTGCTACAGACTAGGAACCGAATGGCTAGGCAGCAGTTCTGCAGAAAAGGACCTATGGGTTACAGTGGACGAGAAGCTGGATATGAGTCAGCAGTGTGTCCTTGTTGCCAAGAAGGCTAACGGAATTTTGGGCTGTATAAGTAGGGGCATTGCCAGCAAATCGAGGGATGTGATCGTTCTCCTCTATTCAACATTGGTAAGGCCTCATCTGGAGTAGCATGTCCAGTTTTGGGCCCCACACTACAAGAAGGATGTGGAAAAATTGGAAAGAGTCCAGCAGAGGGCAACAAAAATGATTAGAGGACTGGAGCACACCACTTATGAGGAGAGGCTGAGGGAACTGGGATTGTTTAGTCTGCAGAAGAGAAGACTGAGGGGGGATTTGATAGCTGCTTTCAACTACCTGAAAGCGGGTTCCAAAGAGGATGAATCTAGACTGTTCTCAGTGGTACCAGATGACAGAACAAGGAGTAATGGTCTCAAGTTGCAGTGGGGGAGGTTTAGGCTAGATAGTAGGAAAATCTTTTTCACTAGGAGGGTGGTGAAGCACTGGAATAGGTTACCTAGGGAGGTGGTGGAATCTCCTTCCTTAGAGGTTTTTAAGGTCAGCCTTGACAAAGCCTGGCTGCGATGATTTAGGTGGGAACGGTCCTGCTTTGAGCAGGGGGTTGGACTAGAAGACCTCCTGAGGTCCCTTCCAACCCTAATATTCTATGATTCTATGATTCTATTATAAAGATCAAACAATAAAGAAATGAGGATTTCACAACCACAAGTATTGGTAAGTGGTTTCTTGCCAGATAGAATACTATCAGATTAAGTTTTCTTTAACCATCTTAAGATCTGTTTCCTTATCTGGTGATTGTGGGTGCCATTAGGACAGGATCTCCTTCTTAACAGTCTGATATTACATTGTTTTAATATAATTTAGATGGAATGTGAGGATGTGACTTCCTGCTTCTTGGGTAATGGCTGCTGCTCTCTTAATATGGCTGCAGACAAAGGCCTTTTCCTTACAGCCACCTTAATGTTTTATCATGAGTTTTGCAATATTTGGTATGTTTTAGAGCAGGTTGAAACTCAGAATTTCCATTCACATTTTAATAAATTCATTAATTATCAATAAGTATTATTAAATAATAATTCATTCCTAGTCAGAGCGAAGACTTGAAATGTCTCACAAAACAGAATTTCCTCCAAAAAAATCATTTTGGTCAATCACAAACTTTTGTTTTTATAAAATCAAAATGTTTAGATTTGATTTTGACTTTTTAAAATTTTTTAAATTTTAGTTTTTTATTCTATTTGATCAAATATATCTCACCTTCCATTAAAGAGTAAATTTCTAGCCTTCATGGTTGGAGAAAAATACTTGAAAACATGGCTCAAGTGTGATCAGGAGGCTGCCTCTCCTGCCCCCAACTGGCCTCAGGATAGCCCTGGAGGCAACCCCCTATGAGAGTGGCACAGTTGGCAGTATTTCAAACCTTCCTTCTCACCAAGGAGGGAAAGGGAAGTGGTTCAGAAGCTGAAGAGGCAGAAGGCAAGATGGCAGACATGCAGTGGACTCAGGCAGTTCATCTCCAACTCCTGGAGACCCAGTGGGACAGTGAGGTAGTCCAGCTTGAGGAGGAACAGCAGCAATGACAGGAAGACCACCATTGCCAGCAGGTAAGGAAAGTCCTGTTGTGGTTTAAGCGTGGGGAACATGGGCACAAGTGATTTGAGTGCCCCAGATGGCAATATGAGCACTGGGGAGGAGGCACTGAAAGGGTCTATTGAAGTGTTTTAAATGTGCGGAGTTGGGGCTCATCAGGAGGTCTGCCCCTTTAAGAATGGTAAAAATGTAAATGAAAAGAAAGCTGAGTCATATACCAAAGCAGGAGACTCCTTGAAGACATGTGCCCAACCAGTACAAGAAAGGAAGAAGAGCCCCTCTAAGAGGTGTTTCAGCTGCAGAAAAGAAGAACGTATTAAAGGCTTGTCCTGATGGGCTCCAGCAAGGAATCCTGAGTCTTCAGGACAAGACTCCAGAGAGGGAAGGCCTGGGCATATGAGCATGATGAGAACTGGAGAACTTTTGGGGAATGCTTTTGTTATTTTAATAAATGTAACCCCAAGGAGGGGTGTGGCTGAACCATGGAAGAATTGTTTGGTAGTTTGATTTAAAGAGCTTGAAAAATGGGAAAATTGAGGCAGGGCTCCTGCAGAGTCACCTCAGGACGTGAGGGTGGTTGGTAGGCAGCCAGCCCATTCACAATCCAAAAGCCTCAGAGACAAGAAGGGAAAGCAACCCCACCCCACAATTTATCATTTAGAAAAAAATGTCCTGATTTTTATATCATGATTATTTGGGACCTGACTCATGACTTTTAAATGCTTGGGATTGGCACTATTTCACACCAAACGCTAGTTTTGCAGGGGTGGTTCTGACCCATATTCTGCTCCAAGCACAGCTTTCAGGGGAGTCTGCCTCTTAACGGCACCCACATATATACCACAGCTGAGAACCAGAGCTGAGAGCAACTGCACCAGCACAGCACAGCAGCCTCGCCAGCTCTCCAAACACAGAAGTAAGTTTCAAGGGGACATCTAGGGCAGCAAAATATGTAATGCTGGAGCTGATTCTGCTTGATCAATCCTGGTGCTCTCTCAGCCTGTCTTTCTTTTCCCCCACACATACTGATCTCATCATATGTAACCCTTCTGTTACATATGAATGGCACGTTAAATACGTGCTGGCCAGCTAGCCAAAATTAGCTGCACCTAGAGCAGTGCTCAAGTCCTAAAAACAGAAGTGCTGGGCCCCAAGAGACAGCAGAAGCTTTCTCTGAATGTGGGGTGAGGTGCATACTGGAGGAGCAGTGGGAGCCCCAGCAGGGACCAAGCGGAGCTGGAAGGTAGTGGGGGAGCTGGGGTAGGCCCAGGGGAGCAGGGGTTATTCAAGCAGAGCCCATCCTTCCACACACTACCTGTGCCTCCTTCCACACACTACCTGTGTCTAGCAGGGGGGTACTCCACTGTCTGGGTGGGCCCACTCCCCAGCTCCATCCCATGTGGTTCTGGTCCCTGAGCTCCACTGCCTGGTCCCCGCTGCAGTGTCCCAGACTCCCTCCACACTGACCTACCACTAAATGCCCTCCACTTGGGCCCAGCCCCAGCAGGTGCCAGCAGTCATAGAGAGAGAAAGGGGCTGCCTGGCCTAGGATCAGCTCCCTGCACCACACACTGGTACCTGGGCCCTGCGCCTCACAGAAGCTGGAAAGTGGGTACAATGAGCAGAAGTCCCAGAATGCTGTTCCACAGAAAGTGCTGGGATGGCTTTCTGGAGTGTTCTGGAATGATTCAAGAGCTGACATTGAACTTTCAGGAGCTATTGATTAATATGGCTCTGGCTGCCAGCCCCCCACTCATGACAATAAATGTGCTGCACTTCTCGTTTCTTAGCATTCTATCAAACTTCAAACTATTATACTGAACAGTGGAGCAAAATGAGCCCTTCCCAACATAGGGGCTGTCTTTATGAGTTGTTGGGAGTGCTCAATCTCTGCTCCACCCTAGGCCCCACCCCCACTCCACCCCTTCCCCCAAGTTCCCTCCCCTGCTGCTCCTCTTCCCGCCCCTGCCTCTCCTCTTCCTGCCCTTGCTTTGCCCCTCCCCCAAGTGCACCCCATTCTCACTCCTTCCCCTTTCCCCCAGCACCTCCTGCTGAACAGCTGATCTGCAGCAGGTGGAAGGCACTGGGGGGTGGGGAGCAGATTGACAGGACTGCTGGTGGGTCCTGGAGCACCCATGGAGTTGGCGCCTATGCTTCCCAACCCCACTTGCAATGAAATGCTATGATGCTGCATGGGAGGTGCACAAATACAGTTCATGTAGCCAGAATGGAGGCAACACTTTAAAATGGTGCTCAACTAATTAATCAGGAGGCCTGAGTAACAGGAGCCTCCAGAAACATTAGCCCCACATTTTGAAGGGCAGTGAATGGGTTAAGAATGATCTGTGTATCATACAAGGATTAATACAAGTGAGGAGTTTGCTTTCTTTTTACTTTCTAAATGAATTTGGTGCCTGTGAAAGTGAGTTTCTTAACATAAACTAGAGCAAGGCATAATGAAACTAGGATGTATGCACTGCCGCCTTCTCCCTCCCTACAGCTGAGCCAGTGAATCTCATTCTGAAATCACATTATCCCTGCTATGCCAGTCCAGATTCTTTTAAACAGGGATTTCATTGTACAGTAGAACCTCAGAGTTATGGACACCTCAGGAATGGAGGTTGTCTGTAACTCTGAAATGTTCGTAACTCTGAGCAAAGCGCAGTTTGGGCTTCAGATCCAGCAGCTGACACTCCAGGCCAAGCTCCAGCTGCAGCTAAGCTCCCTCCTCAACACTGGCAGCTTCCTTGCCGGCAGCTTCGTTCCCTGGGTCAGACTGAGTTTGCAAGCTTGTCCCCCTTCCAGCTGGAGGTGAGGGGGTAAAAACAGCATGTTCCTCTCCTGGAGGGGGGAGGGGTGAAAGCGGCACTGATCCCAACACTGCTCCTGCTCTGCTAGCTCCGGCTGCCTTAAGATGGCAGCCCCAGTGTCCAGGGTCAAATTGCCCAAATTTCCTGGTGCCCTACGCAGCTGCGTGCTGCATCCAGCTCCAGCGGCCAGCCCAATCCCCTGGATGGCTGAGCCGGCCCCTCGGAGGCTGTGCACAGCAGGGCCCAGGAAAGCTGCCTCTACCCCTTCCCCACACCTTCCCCTCAGCCTGTGCCTCAGCCCCACCCCCAATCTGCCCCTTCCCCCTCAAACCGTGTCCCCTGAGCTATGCATCCCAGGGGACTGCAGCAGGGGTCAGGGTCAGGCCCGCGCTGCACTCACAGGCAGCGGGAAGTGGAGCGACCCGGCCCCAGGCCTCTTCGCTACGCCAGCTTCCAACTGCACCACCAGTGAATGGTGGGGAATGGTTCCCCTCTTTCCCCCAAGCCTGGGAGCCAAGGGAGCAGCGGTCCACTTCCCGCCACCCCATGAGTGCAGGGGTAGGTCTGATCCCTGCTGCCTTCCTGCACTGGCTGCTCCTGCCTCCCAAGGCCCTTTGCAGCTCCCCACCCACCCCGCAGAGGCCTAGGACGCCCCCCTGGAGGCCCAGGGCTGGCACCCCTGCAGGGGGGCTGTGTAGGGCACCACAAACTCTAGGCACAGCCCTGCCAGTGTCTTTTCCTCCTACCTTTAAGTGGCTTCCCCCCATGCATGGGGTGTGGGGTGGGGACAAGCGGGTCAGATGTTCCTACCTTTAAGATGCAATATAGGCACAATACAGTATTAGGGGGTTTTTTTCTTGTTTTTTTTTTCAGTCTCAGCTGCTGTCTGATTGGTTACTTCCATTTTCACATGGTGTCTGGTTGACCGGTCAGTCCGTAACTCTGGTGCTCATATCTTTGAGTTTCCACTGTCTTTAATTATGTCACAGGATGTTACCCCTCTGGATCTCATGAAACCCCTAAGCAGTTAGGCCTCACTTACTACCATATCTATCTAGATACTTATAGAGATCATATCACTATAGTACTCAGATTTCCTTTCAGTTACTGCAGAGTCAATCTTCCCCAGAATGACCCAGCCAGCCTCAGTACTTGTTTCCTTCTCCTATTTAAACCTATAAAATGAGCCTGAGAGGTTAGTGAATTTGGCTCACTCCTTAACCTTTTCCTGTCAGCTTCTGCACCCATATCAACCTAATATCATCCCATCTGATTCTCCATTTGCTCCCAGTATTTATGCATAAATTCACCTATAAAGCCCTATAAACTTGACCCTACCTACATCTCTGCTTTCATTTTCCATTCTACCCCTTCCTGCCCTACCTCTTCTAAATTCTTTGTGTTATGGTTCTTTTCACCTCATTTTCCCCACTCAGCTTTGTGCCCCTGCACCTTGAACCTGTCCTCATCCATCAAACCCCCATTTCTCTTCTTTTAAATCTCTCTGAAACCTGCCTCTCCAAACAGTCCCTCCTCCCTTCATCAATAATCCCACATCTTTTCCCCACTGAACTGCTGTCCTGTGTCTTACCTTGTGTTTGTTTTAGTTCTCTCTCTCTCTCTTGTTTTTTTGTGTTTTAACATTGCAAGCTCTTCAGGGAAGGGAAAGTGCCTGTTTCTGTATATGTAAAATGCTGTGCAAACCTAGGGGACTCTATAAAACAAAGTAATAAAAAGAATGTTGCCTTTATAAACAGAGTCAAGACACAGGCTTCTTATCCCCCAAGGGAATATTATTCAATAGATGGCCATTGTGGGTGACACATGAAGTAAACACAGGGATTATCCCTGCTCAACTTGTCCTTCCCCTTGTTCACATGCTCAAGGGAAAGACTACAAGAATTGCCGTTTAGGACACAGAATGGAGAGAATACCATTTGGGAGCGTGTATACTCTACATCTCATGACTTGGCTGAACACCAGGCTGGAGAGTGTGTTATTTTGGATTGTTATTTTACTGTTATTAGTGCTAATCCTTGAGGAACAGACCTTGCTGACTGCGATTCTTTTGCTGAGTCATTCCACCAATTTACATTCAGCTAGGGCCAGACTGTAGAAGTATTTGTGACAATAAGGTCCAGACACCTTAGGGGGAAAACAAAGTGTCTGATTCCCAAAGAGTAAGCAATTGAATCAAGTGACTGCGTATGATATTACAGCACTATAAAAGTGTATTGACTAAGGTCTTTTATGAAAGCTGGTGACACACTGATGATTAATGTAATTGGAAAAGGTATGTATATGTGGAATTATGGATACTTACTGATATTATACTTTAAAGTCTGTGACAAAGAAAGGGACTAACAGGTTTTCTACCAGAAAGGAAGGCAGGCAGCTATATAGCTGTCTCCAATGTAAATTAAATTAAATAGCGTGGAATCAAAATAAAAGTAGCCTTCCTGGCTCTTGAAACAGAGACAATGAACTTTGGGATGACATAAGGGGGGCAAAAAGACATTCAAGTTATCCGCCACTTGAGGAACTAAAGAGGCCAGAGCTCTGGAAATCATAGAATGATGGATCCTTCAGCCAAGGAAGTTGAAGTCTGTCGGAAATAAGTATAGGTGATAAAACTGCTTAAGCAATTATTATAACTTGCTGAAATTAAGTCTTAGAAGTCTTTTACTTTTGTTGGCTTGCAGCCGTTTCTGTCCCAATTACTTCCACCTGGTATTGTTTAACTGTCTGTTCTTTGTTAATAAAATTAATCTTGTTTTCCTATACAACCCTACCAGTGCAGTGTTTCAAACTGAAGAGTAAAATCCTCAGCCCAGCTAAAAGGCTGGTGCTGTGTATTGTCTCTTTAAAGAAGCAGCAAACTTGATAAGGTTTTATAGTTGCTGGGGCTGAGCACTGCAGAGGAAAACAGGGTTGGAGTGAACTGGGAGGGTGTTGATATCACCTTGCAAGAAGAAACTGGCTGGTGGAAGCCAGGTTATTGTGCTGTGAGCATGCAGTTGGTGCCAAAGCTACATAGCACAGAAGAAACCAGGGTTACATGGCAGGTGGTGACAAAACCCTCAAAAAGCCTTATGTCCCTTGTTGGGGTGGTTTTATTTTGTCACCAAAACAGGGCATTTTCCCTGCCAAAAGTCACATTGCAGTGCGTACACATCCATTGTTTTGTCAAAAAAAGCTGCCTTGTGTTGACAAAACTTTGTAGTATAGACAAGGCTTCAGTCTGTGCATGTTCTCTCACTCACCTACATACACCGACCAAAACAATACTCAGCCCAAAAGCTCCTAGGTGGGTTCACATACATTTTTTGTTTTAGGTGGGGCTTTTATTACAGTTATGTTAACTAAAGCGAGAATTCACACCCATCACCCTCAATGGGACTTTAACCCAACTCATAGCTAGTTTTCACCCAGTTCACAACAGTATTTAGGCACCTATCTTCCAACAGGAGTTGGTTCCCAAATACCTTACAGATCTAGTCCCTAGTGACTTGTCTTCTACACAGAAAATTTACAGTGCACATTCTTTTTCAAATCAGTACTATTATACAAAGCAATGTAAATGTGATTGGCAATTTGATTTTACAGTCTGGTTATCTTTTCAGACAGGACTTTATTAAATGTAAACCCCTACAATCGCATTTCTTCAACTATTTTGTCCTAAGCTTCTAAAGCAACCATCATGTGACTGGCTTGTGTGACAAAGTTCCTCCTTTACCTTGGTGGGTCCTGCACTTATTGGCAGATTTGCTCACCTCAGTGATCTTCCCCTCTGGTGGAACCCACAGTTTGGGTCAGCTCCTCCTGTGTCTGATCAGGAGTTGCGAGGTTTGGGGGGAACCCAGGCCCGCCCTCTACTCCGGGTTCCAGCCCAGGGCCCTGTGGTTGCAGCTGTCTATAGTACTCGCTTACAGCTGCATGACCGCTACACTCTCTAGCTACTTTCCATGGCCATCCGTCCAACACTTTCTTACCACACAGTGACCTCTCTGGTGTCGATAATGCTGATGTCTCAGAATCTCAATTCCCCTAAGCAAACCTCCAGTGCAGCTCCTTGCATCCTCCCTCTCCCAAAATGCCTTTCTCTCCTCTGGCCCTCTACCGTGTGCAGGGAGCTCTTTTAAGACAGGTGCCCAGATTAGCCTGGCAAATGATGGCGCAGGTTAATCAATGTAGCTATCTCCACTGCCTTCTAGAAAGATCTTAATTGGCCCCAGGTGCCTTGATTAACCTGGAGCAACTGCCATTTGGTTACCATGGTACTAGAGATTTGTTTAGCCTGGGGCTAACATACCTGTTCCTCAGTACTTTACTGTAGCCATCTGGCCTTGCCCCATCACACTTGTTATAGATAAATTTTCCCTGATAGAATAAAGAAAACCTGAAACTCTAGGAAATGAAAGTTTTCTGACTGACTGTTGTCTGCATATTTTGGATTTTACAGTCTTTCATGTTCCTGTCTAAAAAAAATTAAAATAATGTCCCTGACAGATTATCAGTACATTTAATTTTTTAATCTGACAAAATACTTCCAGACTCTTTAGTTTATTTTAGGTAATGCTTGAATTTCTAGCTTCTATTAGATAATCCTTGAAATATCAGTTGTCTGCAGTCGTAGAATTATTACTTACTTTACATGTCAGCTCCACTGATATAATGTAATTATATCACTACTGAAGTTGCTCTCTTGAGGCCCAGCCTAAGGAGTGAATCTCTGTTCAAGAAATTCATCTGACTCATTCCATCCTAGTGAGGAGCTCTGTGGCAAGGCAAATCACTTTAATTATGGAATGTGTATATCACTGATCACTAGGCAACTTGTTTAAAGGAACGTACAAAATCTAATCATGAGCTGTATATACTAACATCATTCAAAATATCATTCTAGTGACAGCAACTGTATTGGGCAGGGAGACTGGAATAATACTACCATGTGGAGGTTCAAATTCAGGTCCTGAGTCAATGGGGAACACTGAAGAGGTATAACATTGAGGAACTGATTCTGTGAAGTGCCTCCTGTGAAGTATACATAGCGCATATCAGGTCCATGGTAGTGCAGGGGGTTACCACTGGCAGGAGACACTCAGCACCTTACAGAATGGGGCTTTAGATGTTGAGGGAATGGGGGCTATGTAGGTAAAGTAATCACTAGTAACACTTGTAAACTCATAGAGCAACAATCTTCTGTGAAGACACCCACGTACACCCCTCCTGTGTCAGAAGGGACATTGTTGGCAAGGAGCAAAGCATACACAAATCTGTATTGAATAGCCAAGATCTTCCATTGTATTTAAACAATAAAGTACGGGGTGAATATTGCAGTTCTTAGGAGTTTGGCCTGTATAAAGACAGCAGGGTTTGGCCATTAATCCCTAAGAGGACAGCTATTGGATTGGAAACCAGAAATGTCATGGTCGTGTTGTCACAACTATTGGAATCAATAGCTTCAGATCCAACTGTTTGCATTATTTCTGCTGAGTTGCAGAGGGAAAAATAGACTGTTTGTGATGTTCTGTGGGTTGCAGTTCATGTCTAAAGAGAGAGAAGATGTTTCTGTGAAGAAATGCAGCAGTTATAAAATTAAAGGAAGGTTGAAGTAGCAAGATGTTGAGAACTATACTTCTTTTTAATTCTGTAAATAATATATTTCATAATGAAACGATGAGACTGAGGTGCTCACCTGATGGGGACCATATAAGTACCTAGGCAGAAGATATTACAATGCAACTCAGTTAATGTTGCTGTGGGAATTAGAATATTATACATTTCCTGATTATTGTAGTATGATGCTGTATGGAATCTGGGACACACTTTATGATATTGTTGACACTAATATTAGAAAATTGCAAGGAACCTGACCAGATATGCTGTGTAAAATATCTGCAAAAAATTTATAATTTGCCAAGTATGATAATCTTGTTTCTACGTTTGTATCACCTTTGTATTATGAGTTATAGATATGTATGGAATATCTGCATTTCCAAACTTGTGCTGTGTTTCTGGGTGACACCCCCAGACAGATTTGCATCAGCACTGCCTGCCCTGTTTGATGGCCCACCAAGGGTCATCAACTATTCAGTGAACCCATTGAAAGGAATTAGGGGATACACCTTATGAGTCAGCAAGGCATGTGGTATGCCTTTAACAGAGAACTCTAAGGCTTTTCCATGCCAGGTGCTGGTCAGCTTGTGCTTGGGACACAGGAAGTACAAGCCACATGGCAAAAGAAATATAAAAGGCAACTGCATCATCTCCATCTTGTCTTCATTCCTGCTACATACCTCTGGAGTAACTTTTCTTCAAACAAAGCATTGAATGACCCATCCAAGATGTAGATATATTCCAGAGGGACTTTCAAGCCAGCAAACTCACCAATATTGCTAAGAACCTGATACAGTATATGGACTTTGAAGTCTCCATATGTGTATCTGAGCGCTTTATCATTTAAAAACTCTCTTCTTGTTCTTTCTTCTTTATAATAAACCTTTAGTTTTAGACACTAAAGGATTGGCTGGCAGCATGGTATTTTGGGTAAGATCCAACCTGGCACTGTGGCTGGCCCTGTGGGGTCAGAAGAACATTTTGTATACTGAGCAGAGTTTCAAATAGCTTCTCATTGTACTGGACCTATGTGCTGATTGGGAGCCAGAGAACTGGAATGCAATCCAAGGGGCTAGGTGATTCCTTTTTTAGCTTCTTGATAACCAGTGTGGGGGATCAGGAGCACAGTTTGTGACTGGTTGGAGACTCTTAACTTCAGGTTAACCACCAGTTTTGGGAGAATCTGGACTCTTTTTGCAGCCCACCCTGACAATGGCATTTTCAGTGAGGGCTGCCCCAGGCACACAGGGTCACATGTAGCCTAAAATTCTCAGACATAGGTGGGGCAGTATTATTACCTTTATTCTATAGGTGAGGAAGTGGCATCAATAATAATACCCTATCTCTGGGCTTAAATTTTCACCTGCTGGCCCCTCTATTGTAGGCTCATTCCTGGTTCTGTTGTAACTTCAGCAGATTTTTTCCTTGCAAAAGCCCCCAACATCTCAAAATTTTCCCTCAAATGGGTCACGTATTGCACCACATCAGTTGTTTTGAGGGTTTGATGTTGCCACATCTCACAGAGGAGATTCAGAGATAGGTTGAATGGGGTGAAACTGGTAGATGCCTGCAGCACTTCACAGATGGCAAACAGGAGGCATGGAAGCAATTGGTCTCAGTGATGGGGATCTGAGGCCACCAAACCTCCTTAGCATCTCTTTCAGCATCTTATTAAAGCGATTGACCGGCCCATTTGTCTGAGGGTGGTAAACCAATGTCTTTACGGCTTTGATTTACAAAAGGCTGCACAATTCCTTGGATACCTGAAGTGAAGTGGTCAGTCAGTATTTCCTTTAGTATTCCCACCGGAGCAACAATTTGTATCACTATGGGAGTGATGTTCACTGCAGTGGTTGAGAGAAAGGGGCATGACCAGAGATGACCTGTATCTGCGGATAGTGTGGGGGGAGCACAATTTAAAGGTTCAGCTGCCACTGGAAAAACTCAAGTCACGACCCCCCCAGGCAGTCCTCCTCATGGAAACCAACGGCCCCTCCCAGCAACTCCCAGATATTGCTCCTGCCTCTCCCCGTGGGGCACAGCTCACTGGCTCCAGCACCTGCCACACAGGGAGTGGGTGTATCACCAATGTATGTTGATATCCAGCTGAACTCTTTTCCAGCACTCCCACCAGATCCAAACCAATCCTCTCAAAGAGTATTCCAACCACCAGGAGAGGCAATAGTGAGGCCTTTGGGAGTCTTCTTGGGCCTACCCACTGACACTTAGGGCATGACTTACAGTAGTCTCCAACTTGTTTATGTACGCCCCGACAGTAAAACCTGAGAGACACCCTTTCAAAGTTCTCTTTCCCCAAGTGTCCCCCACAAGGTATTGCATGATCCAGTTGTAATACTTTCCTGAAGAATTTCTTTGGAATCAAGAGTTGTATCCTCACTTCTCAGCTTTGGAGGTTTTTTGCCACCTGGTACAGCCACTCCTCTCAGTTCAAACTGGGGCGACTGCTTCAACAGTTGTGTATCGATTACTTTGCCATTCACACAGGTGAGTTGTTCGTACAATTTAGGGTCTAACCGGAGTCAGATCATACTTCTTTTAGTTTACAAGGCTTCAAGCAGGCCTAGATCCCGGGGTTGCAAGGTCCCTTCATTTCCTGATTACCGGGGCGGGGGGAATTGGTTCCTGCCAGGAAGTGCCTCCACAAAGGTCTTCTGTTTCTCCAACCCCAGCTAACTCTACTGGTTCTTATGACTTAGGGGCCTCTATGGGACGGTCAGTCCTTTCAAGATATTCACCCCATGATTTTATGACTCCTCCGAAAAACTTTCAATCTCTTCCCTGATTCACTGGGTAAGCTAGAGACAGAGCCAAAATCACTCATAATGTACCTGTGCAATTTCCCACAGTTAATGGTATTTTCTTTGTGAGATCTGGGTATACACCCCCATGTATGCACTGAAGGTAGATGGTGCCTCCAAGGCCTGGTAGTTGTTCCCTAATCAATATTTGGCTGCAGCCTGAGCCTGTTAGTCCCAGCACTTCTACCCCATTAACCTGTACTGGCACCAATATCTTTGCTGGTCCTCTTTTCCAAGCCCTGGTTTTCACTGTCCATGCTTGCCTATACTTGCACTCAATGAAGGGGCAGTTGTGGTGGAAATAACCCCATAGTCCAAATGAAAAATAGCTTCTATTCAAGGAAACCGTCCCATCCCCTGACTAACTCAGGGAGAGCTGAGCACTCGAAAAGATTTTCTGTTGGGTTTAGGCTTTACCTCAGCCCTTTGGTTCACTTGGGACCAGGCTTCACGGCCTTGCTATAGCTGCTGATAGTCCAAGGAGCTGGGCTAGGTATTATTGTTTCTCAGAGGCCACCCTCATCTAGACCATACATCTGCAGTCGGTGATCCCTTGGAACAAGCAATTTCAGATCTTGCAGTTCCAATGGCTGGATCTATGACTGATGTACAATTTTCCAGTCAGCTTCTCTGCATCAGTCAACATCTTGGGCCTATGCTGGAACACCCACTCTCATCCCCCAGCAGGAAGGATCTGTGTAAATTGTTCTAGTAGGATCTGCTTGGTTCGCTTCTCAGGTTGGAGCCATCACTAACAATGTTCTTTAAGGCTTTCAGCCACTGCTCAAGGTCAGGCCCCGAGTGGGTATCTTTCCCAGAAAAAGCGCTGTCGCTGGGTCTCAGCTGTGATGTTGAAGACATCTCAGGTGGCTCTTGACCTCTGTATCATCTTGTGTGGCTACAGTGTTGAAGCCCTGATATAGATCTTGGGATAGCTGCATCAGTTAGGGTGCCAACAAAATAGCTCAGTATTCAGGTGGCCACAGTGGTGACCCACTTGAAGATGACAAGAAAGGCTTCTGGGTTATCTCTGGGCCCCATCTTTGTGAACTATCATAAAGTCTGGGTCTGGAGTGGGTTCAGAGGCCCCGCCACAAGTTTGTATTCACCTCTGGTGGTTGTAAAAGAGAGTCACCATTTGTTGGATCAGGCATTGTACTGTTAACTCCCAAGTGAGCTACTGCTGTGCGGCCATTTGTTATAACATCTGGTTCTGCTGTTGCTGCTGTTGGGCTGCCTGTTGTCGGCAGTCCATCAACTACTTTAACAATTTGTCTACATCCATCTCCTTTTCTTTCTCTCCTTCCCCCTCGTGATCATTTTTGTCTTCTTTTCTTTTTCTTACAGCAGACCTGGGACACTGCTTACATTCTCCACCAAGTTGTGTTGGAGGAAACTAGACTTACTGGTGGCATTGCCTGGTGGTTAGGTTGCTGGCTTCCACTTCATCTCCTGTCCCTCCTCCCATCTCTACTGCCTCTTTCCAAGAATGACTTCAACACTGTGACAGCCTGCCTCTGGGTGGATGACAACTCAGCCCTCCAGCCAATTCACTGATTTAGTTCATCCCCTTCTGGGGTAACAGAGTCCAAAGAAATCTATGGAGTCCCACATCCTTGCAGCAGCGAAGTACTCAAGTCCACCTCCTGATACCTGCAGGTCACTTGCCCTCATCTCAGGGCTTTCAGCTTCTCTACTCTCTCCTTACTTCTGAGAGGGGGACTGTGAAAGGGAGGTTTATGCCCCACACAACAGGGGTGGTTTGAGAAGCTCAGATTCACCCACTCCAACAGGCTCCAACCTAAGACCCTGGGGGAGAAATAATAATATCAAGCACCCTGGAGTGCCTCTAAACTGCCTCCTTGGGCCACTTCCTACCATTCACCTCCCTCAAAAGTTTCAAAGTCCGACATAAAATAGAAAAATAACTAACTAACTGAACCTTCAGTCAATTTGGGTTCAACTGGTAGTCTCTCTCTGACAGCACAGGCTTCTGTCCTCAAGATAGGTCTGTCCTCCATTCCTGTCCGCTGCCTTCTGAGCTCTCTGGCAAACTTGTAAGCTCCTCCCCCATCTGGAGCAGGCTTTACAAGTGTTGAGGGGCAGAGTGTGCCATGCTGTCTGGAGTGGCTTAGGACGGTGAATGCCTACCTCAGAGCAGGCTGCCAAAAACAGGGCAGACACCCCAAACTGGTGGCATGTTCTCTATATTTCACCAAGTCAGTAACAAATGTGAACTGTTGGATCACTGTAACAGTTTTACCACGCAGTCACAGACAGTCCCTCTTAGACTCTCCAGTCTATCCTGCCACCCAGACAAACTGGACTTTGTGATACATGGTCATCTACTCCAAAAATCACACTGCATTCAGGTCTCCAGTCACTTACCCCAGATCAGTTGGTACACTAGATCTTACACCAAAGGCAATGCCTGTAGCCAGTCCTGTAATAAACTATCTAAAGATTTATTAACTAGGAAAAAGAAATAAGAATTATTTATAGGTTAAAGCAAGCAAGCATATCACACAATGAGTTACCATCTAAATCCTAAGAGTGACAGAGCTGCAGTGATCTGTCAATTCAAAGTGTCTTTCAGGACAGACCCAGGAGGCAACCCCTGGAGATCTCTGGCTTCAGTTTACAGTCTCTGGTCCTTCAAAGTTCAAACAGCCAAAAAGATGGAAAATCGTGCTGTGACATGTTTTCATTTCCTTCATTCAGCTTCCAAGCTCACAAGATGAGCTTCCTGGCACGTAGCATTTCCCAGGACAAGGCCATTAACCAATCCTTGATATTGCAATGATCCTTGATGACCCATCTGGTTTTTCTGCTGACCCATCTGATTTTGATAGTCCTTTTGGATGGGTGGGGAGGATGACTCCTGTGCCTGAGTTCACAAGTTCAGAACAAACATTTTTAATGTGATAAAGCAAAACATATATTTTCCTATAGCATGAAATGCAGCCATTAGAAGTGAGATTAATGCATGAAGCAACTTATAAGCATTTCATAGAGTCTAAACACTACATACATTCTTATAAGACTAATACCTATTTTAAACAAAACTAACATTCAGGTGACCTGGTCTGGTCTCCAGCCGTGAGATTGTCTGTTCTCAGTTAATGCCTGTAGCCTGGACAAGAGTTGGCATCTGGCATGCCAGTGTCACAGAATCCTCTAGTCCCAGAATTGCTCCTTAATCCCTTCATTTCCAGTGTGGGGTTTATACACCCATCACACCAAGTCTTTAGATGTTTGAGAAGAGTCCAATCAATTACGGGAATGAGACCTTTCTGCTGGCCTGGAGTTTAACAGATTTTTCTTGCAGTTTTTGTACAATGCTGTCCTTTAAGAAGGACCACTGTTAACTAAATAGGCTACCAATATCTCTGCACAGTTGACTGCTTTGGTATTTAAACATCCGGACTGAAGTGAATGTGCTTTGAGGATGACAAAGAGGAGGATTATTGGTTAATGAATGACAATATTGGTGGATGCTAGCAGAGTTGCTTCTGTATTTTTATTAGAGCAGAACTCACTTCTGAACTAAGTTGTCTAGCCATCATTGATTTTTCTCCTAATCTATGTACTAGGGAATATAGAGTAGTCTAACTATGTGTTTGTTTCGATAGATAATCAGACTCTGGTTAACTGGCTGCCTCGGGGGATTAGTAATAAATAGTTTCTTTCTTCTATGTCTCTGCTTCAAATCCAACTTAAAAACTATGGCCTGATCCAAAGTCCATTGAAGTCAATACTAGTCAGCCCCTAAAGACTAGAGAAGGCTGTGGTTTAATATTGCAGAATCAAAAGCAAGTATGCTTTAGATCCAGCTTCCATTTCATCCACAGGTTTAGTGGCAGTGGGGGGAAATTCTGATCAAATATTTTTATTTCAAACCATCCTACCAGAGACTGAAAGTGACTATTAGTGAGTACCATGTAAGAGCAATTTGGTGAAGTGAATTGATTGTCTAATTCTAGTTCTAATGGACAGATATCCAGGTGACAAAAGAAAAATACTTTCCCTTCTGTCTCTCTTCCCTGCTCCCCCACCCCGAAAAATTGTTTACCTAGCATCTTGTTTTCTATTTTGACTCAGGTGTGAATACTTAACCATGCATTGATTACAGACCGAGGCTGTCTCTCTCAATTGTTCCATGTCTGCTCTGGTCTATTGCCAACACTTCACATTGTGTCCAGCTGTTGTTCCTTTTCTTGATAGTCTAGGGCTAGGATAAAAGAATTTCAGCAATTTCTGTTCTATTCCTTTGTAGCTGGCAGTATCCCCCTCTGCCTGATGCACAAAGAGACTAGCCAGCAAAAGCATCAACTGCTTTCACTGGCTGGGTCACAGGCTAGAAAGGAACAAAATGATGTGAAAGAAGCAGCACTCATTTCCTCTTCATTCTTTTCCCACCCTGCCTTAGAGGAACATTAGCAGGGCAATTTTCTTGCTGGGAAGGGAGAAACTTTCTCTCCCTGTCTGCAAGTGTGGGGTACAAGAGGTTGCTAAAATGTAATGTTAGCTCTGAAAAATATATTTTAATGGAGGCTTTTTTGCTTAAAATGATTTTCTTGCACTATGAGATATTTTGCTTTCCTTTATGTAACTTTATAGCAAACATTTCAGAGAGGCAATGAGTCCTATTCACATGCTGCTCTACACACTGCAGAATATAAGAACATAAGAACTGGCACATTGGGTCAGACCAATGCTCCATCTAGCCCAGTATCCTGTCTGGCCCATGCCATGCGCTTCAGAGGGAATGAACAGAACAGAGCAACTATAAAGTGATCCATCTCCTGTTGTTCACACACAGCTTCAGGCAGTCAGAGGTTAGGGACACCTAGAACATAAGGCCTGGTCTACACTACGCGTTTAAACCAATTTTAGCAGCATTAAACCGATTTAGCACTGTACTCGTCCACACTACGAGGCCCTTTATATCGATATAAAGGGCTCTTTAAATCGGTTTCTGTACTCCTCCCCAACGAGAGGAGTAGCGCTGAAATCGGTATTACCATATTGGATTAGGGTTAGTGTGGCCGCAAATTCAGACAAGCCTACCAGAAAACCAAAGCAGCAAACGGAAGGTCGGGGTCAGGGCCGAAAACATGCCGCTTCTACGCTGAGCTGCATGCAATTTTAGGGGCGGCTGCGCCACCACTACCCCACCCCTGTCCGTGGATTCCGAGGTGGGGGTTGTAATCTCAACCATGGCTGAGGATTCTGCGGAGGGGGAAGATGAGGAGAGAGGAAGAGGAGGACGACCTTGCAGCGAGCACACAGCACTCCGTTAGCCCCAACAGCCAGGAGCTTTTTGTGACCCAGACGGAATTACCCTCCCAGCCCTCCCAAGCCACTAGCCCAGACAGTGAAGCCATGGAAGCGACCTCTGGTGAGTGTACCTTTGTAAATATAAAACATGGTTTTAAAAGCAAGCATTTTTTAATGATTGATTTGCCATGAGGGCTTGGGATGCATTCGCGGCCAGTAAAGTTACTGGAAAAGTTTGTTAACATGTCTGGGGATGGAGCGGAAATCCTCCAGGGACATCTCCATGAAGCGCTCCTGGAGGTACTCCAAAAGCCTTTGCAGAAGGTTTCTGGGCAAGGCAGCCTTGTTCCGTCCACCATGGTAGGACACTTTACCACGCCATGCATGTAGCAAGTAATCGGGTATCATTGCATGACAAAGCATAGCTGCGTATGGTCCCGGTGATTGCTGGCATTCAAGAAACATCCGTTCTTTATCTCGCTGTGTTATCCTCAGCAGAGTGATATCGTTCATGGTAACCTGGTTGAAATTCAGGAATTTAATTAAGGGGACAGAGATGGCCATTTTCCTACTGGCTGTTGCTTAAAAGAAATCCTTCCTTGCACGTAGCCAAGCGGGGGGAGGGGAGGAAGGATAGCGCTGAGCTTTTTTGCGTTTGGCTAGCAGGAATCTTCCCAGCTACCAGCCACGCGGTGGGGGGGAAAGGGGGGTGATTAGCAGTGATCTTCCATGATACCAGCCATGCGGTGGGGGGAGGGGTAAAGCAATCATCCTAGAGAATTGGATGGGGGGGGGTTGGCTTCTGCTGCTGCATGTTAACAGGAAAGAAGCATCAGAGGGCACTGTGTATATGAAGGCTGGAGAAGCCGAAAGACAATGGCTTACCATGGCCGCATGCAAGCTGAATTCTGATGCCCGGACCTGCGTCTGTGAGATCTGTAACACCAGAGCCGCAGGCACTCAATATTAAGATGCAAAATGCGACCTTGTAGTGAAATCACATGTGCTATGTAAGGTGAATAGTGTTGTTCACTGTGAAAGAGTATAACCATTGTTCTGTAAAATGTATCTTTTTAAATACTTCTCTCCCTTTTTCCCTCCCTCATGCAGCTGCACATTTTTCAAGTCTCCCTACTCCATCCGAAGGCTATCTCAGATAAGGCGGAGGAAAAAGAAGACGCGAGAGACGAAATGTTCTCGGAAATCATGGAAGTAACCCGCAATGAAAGAGCTCATCTGAATGAGTGGAAGGACGTGGTAGCAAAGTACAGGAAAGATGCCAGTGAAGTGAGGACGGAGGGACCAACGTGAGATAGGAGGGACCAACGTGAGGATAGGAGAGACGCTCGAGATGAGAGGTGGTGGCAGGAAGATCAGAGGTGTAGGCAGGAAGATCAGCGGTGGCGGGATGCAACGCTGGAGCTGCTGCGTGATCAAACTGATATCCTCCGACGTCTGGTGGATCTTCAGGAAGAGCAGCGGGGTCACAGAGTGCCGCTGCAGCCCCTGTGTAACCACCCTCACCACTCACCATGTTCCATATCTTCCTCACCCAGACGTGTAAGAACGCGTGGGGGAAGGCTTCGTGCACCCGCCCACTCCACCCCCGTGGACAGTCCAACCAAAAGGCTGTCATTACATTGAAATGTGTTTAATGGCCTTTTCCTTCCCTCCTATCCTCCTCCCAAACCACACCCGGGATACCTTGTCAGTTTCTCCTCTTTTTATAATTACTTTTTTGAATACATGATTTTGACGATAGTGACTTTTAAACAATAATGACTTTTTTCCTTAAGCAAGCTGATAATCGAAGGATAGTGAGGGTGGGTTCCTTACAGGGAAGCTGAATCGAAGGGGGGGGGGTTGCTTACAGGGAAGGAGTCAATAAAGGGGGGGGGTTCAAACACAACACAGCAGTCACACCGTACCCTGGCCCGTGATGAAACTCGTTTTCAAAGCTTCTCTGATGCGCACCGCTTCGTGGTGTGCTCTTCTAATCGCCCTGTGTCTGGCTGCGCGTAATCAGCGGCCAGGTGATTTGCCTCAGCCTCCCACCCCGCCATAAAGGTCTCCCCCTTACTCTCACAGAGATTGTGGAGCACACAGCAAGCAGCAATAACAAAGGGGACATTGGTTTGGCTGAGGTCTGAGCGAGTCAGTAATGTGCGCCAGCGCGCCTTTAAACGGCCAAATGCACATTCTACCACCATCCTGCACTTGCTCAGCCTGTAGTTGAACAGCTCCTGACCACTGTCCAGGCTGCCTGTGTATGGCTTCATGAGCCATGGCATCAAGGGGTAGGCTGGGTCACCCAGGATAACTATAGGCATTTCAACATCCCCAACTGTTATTTTCTGGTCTGGGAAGTAATTCCCTTGCTGCAGCCGTTTAAACACAGAGCAGTGCTTCTGAAGACGCGAGCGTCATGAACCCTTCCTGGCCATCCCACGTGGATGTTGGTGAAATGTCCCTTGTGATCCACCAGTGCTTGCAGCACCATTGAAAAGTACCCCTTGCGGTTTATGTACTGGGTGCCCTGGTGCTCCGGTGCCAAGATAGGGATATGGGTTCCATCTATCGCCCCCCCACAGTTAGGGAATCCCATTGCAGCAAAGCCATCCACTATGACCTGCACGTTTCCCAGAGTCACAACCTTTCGTAGCAGCAGCTTAATGATTGCTTTGGCTACTTGCATCACAGCAGCCCCACAGTAGATTTTCCCACTCCAAATTGATTCCCGACTGACCGGTAGCTGTCTGGGCGTTGCAAGCTTCCAGAGGGCTATTGCCACTCGCTTCTCCACTGTGAGGGCTGCTCTCATCTTGGTATTATGGCGTTTCAGGGCAGGGGAAAGCAAGTCACAAAGTTCCATGAAAGTGCCCTTACGCATGCGAAAGTTTCGCAGCCACTGGGAATCGTCCCACACCTGCAAAACTATGCGGTCCCACCAGTCTGTGCTTGTTTCCCGGGCCCAAAATCGGCGTTCAATGGCTAGAACCTGCCCCATTACCAGCAGGATCTCCAAAGCGCAGGGGCCTGCGGTTTGAGAGAATTCTGTGTCCATGTCCTCATCACTCTCGTCGCCGCGCTGCCGTAGCCTTGGACCATGGACGCACACCATCGAATTAATGTGCTTAGTGTGGCCGCGTGCACTCGACTTTATACAATCTGTTTTACAAAACTGGTTTATGTAAAATCAGAATAATCTCGTAGTGTAGACATACTCTAAGGTTGCATCCCTGATCATTTTGGCTAATAGCTATTGATGGACCGCCATAAATTTATCTTATTTTTCTTTGAACCCAGTTGTAGTTTTGTTAGTCTGGTAGTGAATTCCACAGGTTGACTGTGCATTGCGTGAAGAAGTACTTCCTTTTGTTCGTTTGAAACCTGCTACCTATTGATTTCAATGGGTGACCACCAGTTCTCGAGTTATGAGGAGTAAATAACACTTT
Organism: Chelonoidis abingdonii; assembly: GCF_003597395.2. Taxonomy (NCBI): domain Eukaryota; kingdom Metazoa; phylum Chordata; order Testudines; family Testudinidae; genus Chelonoidis; species Chelonoidis abingdonii. The sequence continues at coordinate 41,833,484 of NC_133769.1, read as the reverse complement.
CTTTTTCACCCTTTCTACACTAGTCATGATTTTATAGACCACTATCATTCCCCCTTAGTCATTTCTTGTCCAGTCTTTTTAATCTCTCCGCATATAGAAGATGTTCCATACACCTAATGATTTTTGTTGACCTTCTCTGTACTCGTCCCAATTCTAATATATCCTTTTTGAGATAGGATGATCAGAACTGCATGTAGTATTCAAAGTGTGGACATATCATCAATTTATGTAGTAGCATTATGATATATATTGGCTTATGTATCCCTTTCCTAATGGTTCCTAATATCCTGTTAACTTTTTTGACTGCCACTGCACATTGAATGGATGTTTTCAGAGAACTATCCACAGTGACTCCACAATCTCTTTCTTGAGAGGAAACAGTGAATTTTGTATGTATAGATAGGATTATGTTTTCCAATGTACATTTATCAACGTTGGATTTCTTCTGCCATTTTGTTGTTCAGTCACCCAGTGTTGTGAGATCCCTTTGTAACGTCTTGCAGTCTGCTTTGGACTTAACTAGCCTGAGTAATTTTGTATCATCTGCAAATTTTGCCACTTCACTGTTTATCCCTATTTCCAGATCATTTATGAATATAGTGAACAGCTCTGGTCCCAATACAGATCCCTGGGAGACACCACTATTTACTTCTCTCCATTCTGAAATGACCATTTATTTCTACCCTTCATTTCCCATCTTTTAACCAATTATTGATCCCCAGAGGACCGTCCCTCTTATCCCATGACTCCCTACTTTGCTTAAGAGCCTTTGGTGAGGGACCTTGTCAAAGACTTTCTGAAAGACCAGGTACACTATATCCAAGGGATCACCTTAGTCCATATTTGTTGGCCCTTCCCCCAAAGAATTCTTATAGATTGGTGAGGCATGATTTCCTTTTACAAAAACTGTATTGACTCTTCCCCAAAAAGTCATGTTCATCTATGTCTCTGATAAGTCTGTTCTTTATTATAGTTTCAACCGATTTGCCTCGTATTGAAGTTAGGCTTACTGGCTGTAATTGCCAGAATTACCTCTGCAGCCTTTTAAAAAAATTGGTGATCCTGCAGTCATGTGGTTCAGAAGCTGATTTAAAGTGATTGGTTACATACCACAGTTAGTAGTTCTGCAATGTCGTATATCAGTTCCTTCAGAACTCTTAGGTGAATACCATCCAGTCCTGGTAACTTCTTACTGTTTAATTTATCAATTCGTTCCAAAACCTCCTCTATTAACACCTCAACCTGAGACAGATCCTTAGATTTGTCACCTAAAAAGAATCGCTTAGGAGTAGAAATCTCCCTCACATCCTCTGCAGTGAAGACCAACACAAAGTATTCATGTGCTGTTTAAAGGTCTTCATATTCAGTGAAGATGAATCTGTAAACAAATTTTACTACACAGCAACCACTCTTATCAGTTGACAGTGTAGATTTTACCTTCAGTAACAAAAGCACAGGCCTCTACCACTCGAGTTAAAGGGACAACTCCATAAGTTGGTAGCAGTAGTAGGCTCATAGGGCCCAACTCTGCCAACACTTAGGGCTTGTCTTCGCTATTTAGTTGAGTCAACCCAAGTTACGCTACTCCAGCTACATGAACAACATAGCTGAAGTTGATGTAGTTTACGCCGATTTACCCCAGTATCTTAACGGCACTGAAACACTCTCTGGTCGACTTACCTTACTCTTCTTGGGGAGCTGGAGTACCGTCTCTGGAGAGCACTCTGCCATCGATTAAGCGGGTCTTTACTAGACCCGCTGCATCAATTGCTGCAGCGTTGATCTCCCTGGTAGTGAAGACAAGCCCTTGCATGTGTGTATCTATAGACACATAAGAGTACTCCAATTTGTACTCCAAAATGTATTTAAAGTTAAGCACATGTGTAAGTGTTTGCAAGATGATGGCCTTATTCTGCTTGGGTACCAGCCACTAGAGTAGGACTATACACTAAGCCAGAGAATTAAAAACACTTAAAAGGACACAAACAAAAAAAATTTCAGACAAGTTTTATTTTATTTTATCTACTACTGTTGCAAATAATGCCCAAAGCAACTAACATTAAATGATTAGAGAAAATGTTCCTTTATTTTTTCATTTTGTTGCTGTATTTGACAGCACCTTAATTAACGTCAGTTTTCCTGTGCGGTCAGCTCGGGACTAGATGGCCCCCATTTATGTGAGTCTTTCACACAGCAACAGGGGACAGAAAAACAAACTTTTTTTAAAATAGAAAAGTGTGATTGTAAAGTCACAAATTTTGGCAGGAGATTCAGGAGCAGTTGTAGTACTTGAAACTATTTTTCAACTTAAAAAAAAAAGACTAGATATAAACACTCTTTAAAATATGCTGAATCCTCAACACTTAAAATACATCATTGCCCCAGGTACTGGCAGCCATTTCAAGTATGATGCAGTTCTCAGCTACAATGAAGCCTCATGCTTATTGATACTCCCTCCTGCTATTCTAGCTCCAGCCCTAAACTCCTTTCCAGTAGTCTCCATCCCTGCAGTATTTGAGATTCACAGAGTAACGAAGACAAACTCTTCAGTATTCCACAAGTCCAAAAAAGTGGATTCACCTTATCGCTAAACATGCTAGATGACTAATAACACACTTTGCTGTACAGCGACTGCTATTAAAAAAGGCATCCTTTGCTTATAGTTATCATAGTTTCCTTATGCTTAGAATAGGAAATAGCTGTGGTTGGCAAATGTTGACTTCTTAATGATAATCACTGTACTTCTTGTAGAAGTGTAGAACATCTATACTTCTTGGTTATTAGAAATCAAACATACTAGAGGTATTCAGGTATCTGGTATAACCACATACTGCACTTGGTCCTATAATATTGCTTAGATAATATGCTTGTCATTGTAGGAGGCATGACAAGATCGCAATAAGGCAATCTGAAAGGCTTTATTTGCCTCTTCACAGCTCTGTTTCTCACTTATAATTCTCTTGCTATTTCCCATGTTCCACTCTTTCCAGTTTGTGCTGGCCCATCTGCTGCCTCTGTTCCCTTTTAACTCATGGGAACAGGGGCAGATGGCTGCAGGTGGTTGTACACTGAGCTGTTACACTCTGTTGTAGCTGGTGTGCAGAAAGCTCACTGTATGAATATTTCAACTGCACTATTGAATATAGTGCTGGTCCTGGACTTTGGACACCCTTAAAATAAATAAATAGCAGAAGCACAGATTATTGAGGACAGAAAAAAAATGGTTCTTTACAGTAAAGTTTGGGATTCCTTTTCTCCGAGGAAAATACAAAGTAAAACAAAAATATCATTTGTAATATTGTTTATTAAACTTGTCCGTCAATTTAAATCACAGGAGAAAACGGGATGGGTAACAGCAATACTAAAAGAAAAGTCAGGAATACAAAGGACAAACCTGTATGCTGTTAGTGCAGTGTAATCTGTACTTCATTAATCAAGATGAAGCAGCTGGAATCTTCTGTGATCTTTCCATACTAACAGCTAGAAAGAGTTTTGGAAACCTTCTATCTCAAGAAAGACTGGCAAAGAGCTAACACATCACAGGAATAATACAGAAAAGTTGCACAGTGCTCAGTAGTTGTTTGCTACCTCCAGGCCTCACTGGCATTTTCTACAGCCTCCTCCAAGTCTCAGTGCTTCCCCCAATTGACTCTGAGGAGAGCTTCAGATCAGGTCTGATCTCTCTAGAAAATACTTCCCCCAGATCTCCTTTCAATCTGAGACTTGGTATGTGCTAGTATACCTATATCACCACCCAAAACAAAGGCACAGGCATGACCGATGTAAGCAGAGGGATTTCTGCTGGCTATTGTTTTGTACGTCTGTGAAAGAGAGGCAGAAAGAACCAGAGTAGCTGAGAGAGAAGAGAGCAGGGGCAGAAAAGCTAAAGGAACAGCCTGAACCAGGTCCTGAGAAAACCCTGAAGAGAGAGCAAGCTTTTTGGACTGCTTGGTGGCTCAAAGAGGCTTGGAAATATGAGCAAAGAAACTGTCTCCTATTGTTTGATTCCCATTGTGTTCAGGGAAACAGGACTTTGTGCATTCTTTGTAAAGTAGCAGGATTGCACCAAAGAAACACCAGACTCCATCACCAATTTCTCTTCCTAACAGAAAAAGCCCACAAGACCCGCAAGTTTTGGCTACCTTCTACAGTAAAAACACGTAACACTCTTTCTGTAAGAAGTATTATTTTTTTACTCTTAAATTCACATAAGTAAGTTGTAGCAGTATAAGCAGTATGGTCCAGGGAGGTATCTCAGTGACTCCAATGCCTGCCATTGCATGGGCTATGACCAGAGATGAGTTCTGTAGTAAGAACTGTGGGTCAAATCATCCAAGAACAATTTGTGCCAGTTCTGCCAACCAGGGCCCAAAGTTTCTACCAGCACTGCAGTGGAACGATCAGAGGCCTAGTTAGAGGCAGATGGTACTAAGCAATCTGACCAGCGGGCCAGACTAAGAAGATCACACCATAAAGACAGGAAGATGTAAAACCCTGGTCTCCAGAGGCTGGAGGAGATTACAAGGGGAGAAATTCCTGGGTGGCTTTAAGTTTTGAAGTCCAGAAGAGCTATTGGCACCCCAGTCTTTCCCCAAGCCCAATGGAAGCACTTTGGGAAGTAGCTGGGAGATGTGACTGATCGTGACATATGAGACAAGACTGTCCCCTAATGGAGTGTGACTATGTGGGCTGTTGTTCATAACCAGGTTTGTGGCTTGGGATGCTCCTTAAACTGGGGTCAAACAGGTTAGTGGGCTTGGGTTGTGGGCAAACTCTTTATCTGTCGAAGTGGACTTCATCTGGTCAGATAAACCAGCAGCTATCGGTCCACATATCCTTTGTGTATGGAGAGACTCGAGTGTACCCAATGGCTGTGGTGGAGTTAGAAGTACATGGCTGAATAAAAATCAGAGTAGTGAGGAACCTTCCATGGCCCATGATTCTGGGCAGCGACTGGCAAGGATTCCCAGCCCTGATGCAGCAGAGGACAGTACCAGAGCCAGCAGAGGAGAAACCTATTCAAGGTCCTGGAGTGTCAGTCAGTAATGCTCAGCTGTTATGGGCACACAGAGAAGGATTGGAGGGATGTGTTAGATTGCCTGGAAGATGCGAGGAAACTAGAGAAGAAACTCTGACATGTCTTCACTACTTGGAGGAACATCTACAAGAAGCTAACCAGGAGCTGGCAGAAGTAAAGGCTTCCTGGCAGAAAATTATAAGGCAAGCAGCAAAGCTAGAGCAGGATTTGGTTTGGACAATGGTGGAATTGGAGAATGACAAGCAATGCTGCCAAGGGTTCAAACAGCAGGTAGCTATGTTTCAGGTGGCAGGAAGTTCCACAAAACCAGGGCTGGAACAATGTACCGTGGGGACACAAACCAGCCCCCACTAGAAGCGGAAAGGTTTTGATGGCAGTAGAGCTCCAGCAGATGGGGGAGGCACAGGAGGCACTCAAACCAGGGATAGGATGAGAAGTTGTCTGAACAATCCAGAGGCCCTGCCAGCAGGCTTATTTAAGGGGATGGTGATTGAGAAAGCAGTGATAGAAACAAGGCCACAGGAAAAGCTGACAAAGGTAGAGCAGACCCTGCTGGAGGCTCACCAAGAAAGGCACAGTTAGAAAAGGAAAAAAGGGGGTTGGAATTTCATGCGGAGCTCTTGGACGATGAGATAGGCTCTAACAGGGAACCCTCTGGGAGAAAGAGTTGATCTATTGATATTATGGTAGGAAAAGGATGAGAAGTGGGCCAAGGTGGGCGACTCCTCCCAAACTCCCCTTAGGGTTGCAAGACCCTGGCTTGGTGGCTATTGCGTCTGTCCTTATACTGGGCTTGTCTCATGGTAATTAGCCTCTTCACTGTTACTCATAATACAGTCAAATAAAGCTTATTTCCTCCCAAGTAACTTCCTCCCCCCAAAAAAAGATTTGTGGAACTAACATACCATTTATTGCCAGTACATTGGTCACTCTGATTGTGTGTTTTAGCCTTGCCCCCACCCTCTGTTTGCCTCTGTCTTGTTTAGATTGTAAGCTCCTTGGGGCACTACTTTGTGTTGGTAGCATGCCTATCATGGGGCCCTGTTTTTGGTGGGCCCTCAGGAACTTCTGTAATAAACATGATTAATTAACACATCTTAAATAGGCAAAAGTCTTAAGCCTTGCCCCGCTCTCTACTCTTGCTCCCGCAGCACTTTTCAGAAAAGGGAATAAAATGGACCACTTCCATTTCTTACAGGTCAGGCTGGGAGATCTCCCATCCCCGCCTTGACCCAACTTAGCTCAGGAGAGCCCTTGTCAGCAGAACATAGCGGTAGGGAATGTGTAGACTGCAGCAAGTTTCCGCCCCATCCCCAGGCGGCGGGCAAAGTTCACACTTCAGAGTGGGAGCCGTGTTACGTTGTCACCCACTGGGCCAGGCTGCTCTCGTAGGTGCAGCCGACGCTCCAGAGCTTTGCTCTTCCCGGCCCTGGTTGGCGAGCAGCTGTGCTGACGAGGCCCCAGAGCTTCTCCTTGCCGGGCAGGCGATTGCAGCCCCGCTCGGCTCCCCGCCAAGAGGCAGCAGCTTGGCGGGCAGCTCCATGGTTGCACGGCACCACTCTCCCCTCTGCCCGTGAGAAAGGCGCGTTAAAGCGAAGCGGGCAGCGGCTCCGCTCCATAGCCCGGCCGGCTCACCCCCCGCCATCTCAATGCGCCTTTCAACTCGCAAGAAGCAGTTAGCTCCCCCATCCCAACGCCCCTCGGCATTGGCCAGGGAAGCCGTGGGAACCCGCTGCCTTCCGCCCGCCGGGACCAACCCCGGCCAGAGAGACTAAGTTGCTTCCACCGTCTCCGCGCCCCGCCAGCAACACAACGCACAATACCTCCGAGCACCACCATTAGCCCATGCCCCCTCCTGCAGCCCCGGGCACAGGATGACCGGCCCCAGCCCCCTCCTGCAGCCCCCGGGCACGGGGTCACCGGCCCCTGCCCTGCCCCCTCCTGCAGCCCCCGGGCACGGGATCACCGGCCCCAGCCCTGCTCCCTCCTGAAGCCCCCGGGCACGGGATCACCGGACCCGGCCCTGCCCTCTCCTGAAGCCCCCGGGCACGGGCTCACCGGCCCCGGCCCTGCCCCCTCCTGCAGCTCCCGGGCACGGGCTCACCGGCCCCGGCCCTGCCCCCTCCTGCAGCCCCCGGGCACGGGATCACCGGCCCCGGCCCTGCCCTCTCCTGCAGCCCCCGGGCACGGGATCACCGGCCCCGGCCCTGCCCTCTCCTGCAGCCCCCGGGCACGGGATCACCGGCCCCGGCCCTGCCCTCTCCTGCAGCCCCCGGGCACGGGATCACCGGCCCCAGCCCTGCCCTCTCCTGCAGCCCCCGGACACGGGATCACCGGCCCCGGCCTCCTCCTGCAACCCCGGGCACGGGCTCACCGGCCCCAGCCCCTCCTGCAGCCCCGGCCCCGGGCTCACCGGCCCCAGCCCTGCCCTCTCCTGCAGCCCCTGGGCTCGGGCTCATCGGCCCCAGCCCTGCCCCCTCCTGCAGCTCCTGGGCACGGGATCACCGGCCCCAGCCCTGCCCCCTCTTCCAGCCCCCGAGCACGGGATCACCGGCTCCAGCCCTGCCTTCTCCTGGAGCCCCGGGCACGGGATCATCGGCCCCAGCCCCCTCCTGCAGCCCCCGAGCACGGGATCACCGGCCCCGGCCCCCTCCTGCAGCCCCCGGGCCCGGGATCACCGGCCCCAGCCCTGCCCTCTCCTGCAGCCCCCGGGCACGGGAGCACCGGCCCCAGCCCCCTCCTGCAGCCCCCGAGCACGGGATCACCGGCCCCGGCCCCCTCCTGCAGCCCCCGGGCCCGGGATCACCGGCTCCAGCCGTGCCCCCTCCTGCAGCCCCCGGGCTCGGGATCATTAACCGCAGCCCTGGCCCCCAGCGCCAGCCGTTCTCCACAGTGACATTTAGCCTCAGGCGCGCTGCCCGCAAGCCAAGCCCCTGGCCCCCCCGGGCGAGCCCGGCCGGCTGGCTGCTTCGCTGAGGCAGGGGGCGGGAGGAAGAGGCTGGGTGATTAGTTGTCTGTCTGGCTTTCCCGAGAGGAGAGGCGTGTGCAAGCGGATCCGGAGCAGGGGCAGGGGGTGGGAACGGAGGAGGAGAAGGACAGTGGGAGGAAGAGCCCGTCTCCCCTCCTTTCCCTGGGCTGTTTTTTCAGTTTCCTGTCTCGCCGGGTGCGGACGGCGGATATGTGCAGCGCCTACAGGTGTGTCTCTCCCTCGCCGCTCCTCTGGCTCCCCGGCGCAGGCAGCAGGAGCGCGTAGGTGGAGGCGGAGGCTCAAGCTCATCATGTGATGATTAATTGGGCTCTGGGTGGTTCCTTTCGCTCTCTCTCCTTCTCCCCGGCGGCTCCTCGGGAAATGGGCAGCGAGTTAGCTGTTGCCGCTGCGCGCTGGCTCGGGGGGTTGTTTGGCTGAGCCGCTGTGAGATGGGAGGAGCCGGAGCCACGGCAGCCTGAGCTGGGATCGGCGGCCGAGCAGCAGGGGGCAAAGGCGCTGCCCAGCCCTGCTCTCCAACTTGGGTAAGTTTGATTTTCCCCCTCCCTCTGCCCTGGGGATTGTTCCCCACGGTGGCTCCACCTGTTGAAGGCAGCTGGGCTGTTTCGAGCTTGTTTGTGTGAGGGGGAAGGATATACAAATCTCAGACTAATAAATCAGTTTTCCCTCTTGAAAGCTCTGCCTCCTAATTGCCTGTATGGCAACTTCCACTGTTCCCTAGTCAGCATGTGGTTAACCTCCGAGGGAACGGGAGAACCAAGGCATGAAACAAAACGCGCAGAGTGCTCACAGATCAGACCCAGTTTGCCTCTCTCCTCTACCTGGGATCGAAAAAGCCAGAAACTTTAAAATAAGCTTTGGAGCTTGTTCTTCCCTCACTCTGAACGGCATATGGCTTTCATTAAGGCAAAACCCAGGGTTTCGTAGGCTGTGTCGCGTTGAACGTTGATTGCGCTTGTTACCCTTGCAGTCTAAACAAATCTGAAAACGTTCCTTTTCTAAATGCCGATGTAGCGAGCTGCGTGGATTGTGATTGTATCAAACCCAGCGTGTGAGAGTTAAACACAATTTTTATGTAAGAGAATTTAAAAAAAAAACAACCTTTGTGATCTTAAGCAGAAATATGAGAAGCATCCTCTTGTCCAGAGAGATTTTTAGCTCCAATAGTTTAGTATATAGCACTAGATTTATAGTTCGTTATTATCCTCGAGTTTTGTAATTACCGTTTCACGGCAGGAATAATTGTAACCCATTCTCTCTTGTGTGGCTAGCACTTGGTTAAGAGCCATTTTGACACTTCAGTTCTTCAGACCACTAGCTTCAATTCAGAAGCTAATTTGGATTTTAATGCAAACACCTTGTTTTATTTTGTTAGACTGCTTTAAACTTTCTCTCCAAACTGGTCTTTTAAAAAAAAAAAAAGTTACTTACATGCACTATAGGCAAATGAAACTCCAACTTTCTGTATGGTTTGTGACTCATATACTGTTTGCTTTGGAATTGTGTAAAATCTTTGCTGTGCTTGGTTATGCTGCAATTCAAATTACTGTCTCTTCAGTGCCTACTTTTGAGTTTTCTGTAATGTCAGTTTTTATGGTAGGCTATGATGAAAATGATCACAGAATCATTAAAGTAACTTGTGGGTTAACCAAAGAGTGGGGACAAATATCCAAAAGATAAACTGTCACATTACCGCTTGTCAATCTGTTGGCAAAAATTATTAGTCCATTCATTATGTGCTAGAGTACTATGGTGCTATCCATAACGTTTTTTTAAAGTAACCTGCTGAAACACTAAAAACCTCTGTAGTTGTGTTAATGTTTCCTTCAGTGTGGTGATTCTGTTTCTTCTGACAAAGATTTTTGTAATTTATTCTAAACTGCATAAGGCATTTAACAGGTAACACATCCAAGATAAATGTTATCAATTTCCTTATTTGTGTCTAGTTTAAAGTTGGGTTAGAAGTATGAAGGGGTTAAGATCTAGGATTTACTTTGGATTTCTCTACTGTTGGTGTAAAGGGACACTAAGGTGGTCAGGCCCAAAGCTGAATTTAAGAATTTATTCCTTTTTCTCCTTTCATTACCCTTCTATGGTGAGAATTGTGTACCATGCTATAGATAAATCAGGTGGGTGACTCATTAATAATGAATTTAGGGGGCTGTGGGTGTAATTACCTATGCGTATGGAGCCATCCTTCTATTCTGCATTCCTCTTCAACTGTGAGAGAGCCAACTTCTTGTAAATTTCAGTACTGTGCATGCTCCCTAGAATGGAACAGAGCATGCCTGCAACCACAAGCCAAAACAAAGCTAGCAGAGGAAGTCTAATTCTAGGCCTACCACCTGTGACCTCATCCCTTATGAATATTTGTATCTCTGAAGGGCTTTATGGGATTTTAACTTGAGTAGTATGAACCAGAATTTAGAGTGGTGTTCTCTACTCAAGAAAAGAGTATTTAAAGTAATACAAAAACTAAAGTGAAAGCACTGGTTGTGAAACAGTATGTCTGGACACTGAAGCCAGTTTTTGTAATCCAGAAATTCCCACAAGAACCTGCTGTGGTAAACGTCTGTCCCAGATCTGGACCTGTGCGTACAAAATCTGGGTGCTTACTGTGAACCTCCTCCAAGCTTATACCCAGCTTGGATCTGATATCGCTGCCACCAACCAGGATTTTTAGCGGTTCTGGTCACCCCGAGCACCCCAACCTTTCCCTGGGGGGACACCCCCAAGACTCAGAAGTATGGTCTACCGGCAAAAGAAGATCTCCCCTCTCTCTCCGTTGTTCCGCTCTGAGCAAGCTGAGGGGATTGAGCATCTCTTTGCATGACAATTACCAAGAAACTGCGTTCTCCGCTCTCCAAAGAGACAAGCCTTAGCGCCAGGGAACAGTAGCTGATTCTCTCTCTCTCGTTCCCCGTAACTTTTTTCCCCCTCCCAGACTGTCAACAGATTGTACAGGACTCCGGGCATCGAGACAATTCCTCTCCCCGGTTGCCTCACTAGGAATAAGAACTTCCACAAGGTTTTAAAAAGAAAACTTTATCATAATAAGAAAGAACATACAAACAAATACTGCATTAGAAGCAATACAGCTCTTTGCTTAAAAGAAATATCGAATAAACAGCTGATTTAAAGATAAAGATAGCCCAAATGTAAACCAGTCCAGCAAAATCAACACCCATGTAATACAACAAAGCACATCCAGCGATTACTTGTTCCTTGTACTCCCACTTTATAGTAGAATATTTGAAAGCAGATGGCAGTTAGAAGAAAATGTTGCTTACTCACAGCCGAGGAAAACAAAAAGAACCCGATGTTTTTCAGTTCCTCCCCGCTTTTTAACAAAAAAAATCCAGGTCTTTGATTGGTCCTCTGGTCAGGTGTTTGGTTCCCCCTTTTTTCACCCTTTGCAGGTAAAAGAAAATTAACCCTTACCTATCTACTTATGACACCTGCACTAGGATCACCAATTAATTCTGCATAGCTGGAGTCATATTGTACAGTAGTAAAAAGTTCCCATCCAGAGCTCTGATTGAACATTCTGACAATCTATTAGAAATGTGCTAATTAACAGACCTGTCAGTTATCCCAAGATTGCTACCAACTTGGGAAAGGCAATATAAGAAGACTTGCTCATAATTTGGGAAATATTGCTCCAAACAGAATTATCCTAGTAAATGTTAATGCACACTGAAATGAATTATTTTCCCACCCAGAAGCTACTATACTACAGATTTTTCTGCACAGTGAGTTTGGTTGTAACAGTTTGTTTTACTGCTTTGCTGAATCTGTTTTTTAAGCTTCAAAAGAAACTACTGGAAAACTTAACTGAACAGTCCTTGATTTGGGCTGTTTAATGTTAGAATGCATACTGGAGAGTGACAAGCAATATATTTTTACTTTTTAGAAAATGCGCATAGCAAATGTAACAAAACAATGGCTAACATCTTAAAATCTCTGAAATCTAAGAAGATGGTGATTTAAGAGGATGATCCAGCCCCCAGTGAATTTTTCCCTTGACATCAGTGGGAGTTAGATTTTAGGCCTTGATCCATTTATAAACTTGGGTTAACTTTTAGGAAGTTTGTCCAAAAAGACACAAACAAAATCCACCAGAATTTCTTACAGTTGAGTTGCCATCATGTTTCAAGAATTTGTTTAAGTCCCAATGACTTGAGGCCAGTATGTTGAAACTTGTTTGGATCTTAGCCTTTGAGGCTGAGGAAAGGAAAGGATTCATGCCCTTACTTTCTTTAAAAACTGGTGGTGGTGATAGGATAACCAGACATCCCGATTTGTTTTTGTTTTTTATTGGGACTGTCCTGATATTTTCTTGTTTGTCCCGTGTCCCAACCAATGGACGAACGAGCAATTTTGCCCTCTGCTCCGGTACAGGCGGAGCCTGGAGGGGCTCTTGCTCACCCCCAGCCCCACCCTCTCCTTTCCCCCATTGGATCCCTCCCCAAATCCCTGCTCTGGCCCCACCTCTTCCCCAAGCATGTGGCATTCCTCCTCGTTCCCAGGCTTGTGCTGGTCAGCTGTATGGCAGTGCAAGCCTGGAGGGAGGGGGTGGCTCCCAGCACTCACCCTGTGAACTGCTCCAGTCCAGGTTCTGGTGGCGGGGAGGGGTGGGGGGAGAAGCGCTCTGGTGGTGGTTTTTCCCCCCCTCCTGGCTTTTTTTCCTCTCCACCACGCCCCACCCCCCCACGTCCCGATATTTCATCTTTGTCATCTGGTCACCCTAGGTGGTGACAAATGAGAAATCACTCTTATTGATTCTGATAGCTCTATAGCAAACAAATAAGCCCTTATGTATTGGAAATTTTGAATAAACCTAAATGCCTGTAAGGTTGAAATAATGATATTTAGACTATTGTGCCATTTGGGGTGTTAAAAATATTGAATTCTCAAGTAAAAATTATTTCATTGTGCCAAGCTTAATTTAAGTTTTGCAACATTTGAAGCATTGCCAACAAACATTTAATGGCAATATAAAGTGATAGTAAACTAATTGCTGAACTTGTATCACTATCACTGTCCTCTTCCCCTTTCCCTTCTTCAAGCAGAAACTTCTGAAGGCATGTAATAAATATTATGGGGTAGTTTGGCATCGCCTCTTGTGTAAGTGCCCATCAGTTTTACAGAACTAGAATGAGTATATTCCAATGTACAGTTGGTTAAACATACCTAAAATAAACAACAAGCCTAAATTCCTTAGGTTCTGAAGCTGCAAGCACACTTGCTTAATTATTTCTTAGTGACTAGTTCTGTCAAGTTCAATGGGATTACCCAATGTATAAAAGTCCAGCACATGCATAAATGTCTGCAGGATCAGGACCTTAGATGATTTAATCCTCTTCTTTCCCCCTCACATCCTAGTATACTTGTTTCTTCTGCCTTTTATTTGAACAAAAAATATCAAGTGTTCAGTTCATTTGTGTTTAAAAAATTTTATGTGTAGGCTCTGTTGTCAGGTTTGGCTTGCAAATACTGCAGGGGAATGTTAATGTGTTTTAAAAATAACTGGTTCTCTTGGAATTTTTAAAAGTGGAAAACACTTCTGTTGTAGTTAGGTTTTGTAGAAGCTTACTTACATAAAAACCTCCAATGAGGTCGGCTTGGACCTGATGCTGGCCCTCTAACGCCTTGCTAAAATAGATCAGTTTAAAGAGCAATATTTGGATACCAAGGACCCTGATCTTGTATTCCTTCCTTGGCCAAAACTCACATTGACAAAGTGGAAATAGTGAGTTGTGTAAAATAGCTGTTCTTCAACAACCAGCTGCTGTTGATCACTCTTCACCTGACAAGTAGTACAGTGGCATACCAAAATCTAGATTGCCTTCCCCATTCATGGCTCTGTAGTTAAGGTATGATCACTGGAAACAAACTGAAAGTTTTTGAGCTTCTTTATGTACAATGAATTCTATTTTTTTTATCAACTCCCTTCACCCAAATAAAGAAGTGGAGAGAAGATCTGAAGGAAATTATTATGAGTAATTATGTGAGGCTGAGATTCAGATGTGCACTGATGTAACCAGGAGCAGAATTTGGCCCCTCAGATATATGGCAGTGGAATTCAAGTAAATAAGAGTGTGGAATATGAAAAATGCTAATTATGTCAATATACTTCTTCTTTTGGAACTGCAGCTTCTGAAAAGCCAAACACTGGTGCCAGACCAATTTAGTAATTAGCTACATTGGCTCTTGATGTTTGGAATTCCAAGGTCTCGGATAGCACAGTCCATCCAACACATTCCAGGTCTGTTCCTGTGTTGGTTTACTTGTGTGTTTAGCCTCCAAGTTGCTGTCTTCATGCTGGATGTGCATCCCTCTCAGCTGGAACAATTGACAGTTATAGAAATGAATGGAACTGCTAACTCTGTTTACATGTGTACAATTCAAAAGATCTGTTTTATATAATTCCTGTTTCCAGTGTTCCAGTACTTCTTTCAGTAGTTGGCATCCCTGTATGGTTACACATGGAGAATACAATTCACTTTGATACTGACAGTTTCCTTTAAGCTAGTTTTTGAATAATAGCTTCCTTTCCTCAGCAGATGTCTGCATGCATTTTCATTCTGAACACTTTGTGGTCAAAATGTATGGACTTAAAGTTGCTTAAATTTGTCATTAGTTTTATATATAGTAAGAAAATCTGAACTATGTGGAAAAACTTTGGCCTCAAACACTGTTGCTTAATACACCTGTGTCCTCCCTGATCCTTCACCTGGACCTATATGGGTTTACATCTGTTTAATGAAACTGATTTTAAAAACAGTTCCAATTAGGCTGTTGGGCTTTTTCTGTGTGTGTGTGTGTGTACTAGAGGAAAGTCTTGATAATCCTGTAGGTCCTTCTTTCTGCGTCTGAAGTGGCAAATAATTGGGTCTCTTTTGCATAAGTAGTGTACAAATCACAACCTTCGTCTTTTGTATCTTAACTTTGTATCAGCAATAATTATGTGAAAGCTTAAACTATAGAAAAATAATTTATATAACATAATCCCAGGGTATTGTATTAATTTAAATTTATGTACACTGTCTGTACTAGGGTGGGTTTGATTTATATCAAATTGTTTTAAGTCATAATTTAAATCACTAGCCAGGAAGACTCAATTTAATCATGGATTTCTACATAAAAGTGCATTCTTGTTGGTAATTATAACCTTAATACATATTCTTCATAACTCAGAGCTTGGCTACATTCAAAACTCCAAAGCACTACCACGGGAGTGCTGCTGCGGCAGCGCTTTGAAGTGTGAGTGTGGTCACAGCGCCAGCGCTGGGAGGGAACTCTCCCAGCGCTGCATGTACTCCACCTCCCCATGGGGATTAGCTTGTGTTTACACTGGCCCTTTGCAGCGCTGTAACTTGCTGCGCCTAGGGGGTGTATTTTTTTCACACCCCTGAGTGAGAAAGTTGCAGTGCTGTAAAGCACCAGTGTAGCCAGGACCTCAGAGATAGAGGTGTACTTTCTAAAAATGAAACCTACCCTGTACATTTTTAAAATGATTATATTGAAAACTTTCTGATATAGCTGTAAAACTAATCTGAAATGAATGATTGTTTGGTTATTTCATTCACTAAAGGTAATTGAAGCAGATAGTTCACCTCCCAATGACATCATAAATATCTCTGATTCAACAGGTTAATCATTAATATTTGGAGAATTTTCTTGCTATGCTGTACTAGGAGGAGAATGTCACTGGACAGATATTTAAATTGCTTTATTTAACTAAAACAACAATGTTAAGAATTCTGGATTTTTTTTTCTTCAGCAGCAGACATATAATATTTTAACAACAAGCATATGAATTTTTGAATTTAGTTAAACATTAAAATAGGTTTGTTTCTGTTAAAATAATTTTAACTAAAATAGTTACATGAAATATTAAAAATTAAATCAACTATGTCAGCCAGGTCAACATGAGAAACTTGAAATATTGGCTTCTGCAGCCAACTCAGTAGCCTTCACCTTCATTTTCCTGTTTGTTCATAATCTGGAGAAGAAAAACAAGCTTTCCTGCTTTTTCAGGTCCCAAACGATTTCTCAATTTGGAATGAATTAGTCCAAAGGAAGAAAATATTCTTTCTACACTGGCAGAAGAAGCTACTGCTGTTAAAAGTGAGATTATCATTTCAACAGCCTCTGAATCCAAGTGCTTAAGTGACGATCCCCCTCATTCACTGGTGTGACTTTCTTTAAAATGACATCAGCAAACGTATGTTTCTTGAATGGTTCACTCTCTGCTCTGAAGTTTATTATAGTTGGCATTATGGAGGGATGATTGCTGGATGTCCACGTCATAGCCAACTCCTCTTCTTCAGCCGTCAAGATTTGACCCTGGTACCTAGTATTGAGAATATTTGCAAGAAAATGAGCTGGAGATAGTGCTTCTCTCATTTGTTTTTTTTTTTAATGCTTGTAATTTAACTCTGTCATTGCATATTTCTCTCTCTCTTTAAGATCTCACTCAGTTCCTACCAAATTGCAACAGCATCAGCAATAAAACGGCTATTTCCCCGCATTTTGTTCAAGTCTAGAGAAATGGGCTTCAGGGTACTCAGCACGTGTTCAACATTTCTCCTAAGCCCAATGTTGAGAACTTTGCTTGTGACAGTGCCATCTAGTTTTTCACAATTTTGTTTGCAAACTGTCATCAGATTAGGCCAGTTCTTGATATAGTGCTCAAAACAGTCCACTACTGAGTTTCATCGCATGTCTTGTGGGAGAGTTAGCTTGGTTCCTCCCAATTTTTTTCAACGCAGCTGCTGCTGTGAAGTAGTTGTTACGGAGGTATTTTGCAATTTCAACAACATTGACCTTTATTTCTGGAACACTGAAGTCTTTGGCTAAGAGGTACATTAAATGAGCACTGCAACCGTATGTTATTAGCATGGGACTCTCTTCTAAATAATTTCTTCTCATCTTGGATTTATTTGCAGCATTGTTTGTGACCAAGCAGTGTACTAGACATGTGAATTTTTTTCACAGTTTGTTATAGCTGTTATAGTTTGTTATAGCTCACTACCTCTTGTGAGTATTCTGCTGTGTGTGCATTTCCTGATGTATTAATTGTTTCTGTAAGGAAGACATCCCTTCTTCTGTTGTCACACAAGTACATACAACAGGATCATTGTGGATGTTGTTCCACCTATCGAGGCTCAGGTTAACAATTTTAGCCTCTAGATCTTTTGCACACTGCTCAATTTCTCTTTCATACACTTTATCCAGAAATTTGCCTGCGACATCTGCTCTGTTGAGTGGGCTGTATCCTGGTCTTAATGACTGAACCATGTTAATGAAGTGTGGGTTCTCGGATCATAGGGAAAGGAGAGTTTGTTTCATAAACAAACTGGGCAATTTTTTCATCAATTACCTCTTTTTTTGTAATCTGCTGGTCTTATCATAAACTCATCTGTGGTTGTTTTTGGATGATGGAGATTTTTGCTACAGGTGATACACTGTGGCTATGTGACATAGTGACTGAAACACTATCAGTGGCAGATAACTCTGAAAACTATAGAAAATGATGGAGATCTTGAAGGTGGATAGTCTTCAGAATCCTGTGTGTTGAGGATGGATTCTCCTAAACCATACAAGTCAATGCAATTATTTAATTATTATTACCATACTGCTCACTTAGTATTACTCATTGCATTCACTGACACTTAGTTCTACTTTAAAGATGAAATTGTAAAAGGAAGATGTGCCTATTTCAGCTACTTATTTATCACAACTGCATCTAAAATGATAGTGCCATAGAGTAACAACTATATATTTTTTTGCTCAAACATGAGATTTCAAGAATAGTCCAGAAGGAAGATAGGCAGTCTTTAAGAAAGAAGTATGAAATAAAGTTTACCAACCTGAAGATCCTGCATGTTCAGACATGTTCCTTTCATCATCTTCAGTGCAGCTTCCTCCTGAGAAGGAACACTTCTTATGATGTTATTTCATTCGGGCAACCAGGCCTTGCATTTCTTTGTTGCACTGTTTGCATTTTGCACGCATGCCTGTCTTATCCCAGGTAGAGTAACTTCATTTAAAATATTCCCAAACTGGGTCTCTCATGGCCTGCTGCCACTATAGGTTTTCTGTTCTAGTGAGAGAATGGTATGGTAGATCTCAAATCAATGAAGGCTACGCTCAGAAATATCTCCAAGACTTCTGAAATATGCTGTTCAGCCAGTTTCACTTTTGTTTCTACTGCCTGTCCCTCCCTTCTTGCATTTATCTCCAGACTTGTTCCCCTTGTCCAGATCTATTCTGGCTCCAACAATCTTCTATTAATTGAACTTTTTGAAACTTTGCAGCTTTTAGAGAGGTAAGGGATTGACTCTGTGTACACAAATTTGCCGGGACAGTAGGGGTGAGGTCTGTAATTTCTCACCTCTGTATATTTTATTTAAAAACATTTTTGCTGTTAACAAGCACGTTTTCTCTGGAGACACATCCACAGTTTGAGAACTGCAATACTAAGCATCTCTGATGGAATCTTCTAGATTGAGCACTGAGTCCCATTGGGTAGGTAGAAAGATTAACCTAAAAAATCTATACAGAAGCCCCTGGAACCATATAAAATTGGGTCCCTAATCCATGAACTATTGGAACTCATTTACAAAACTTTTCTTAAACATTACATGAATATATTGTCTTATACTATAGAAACAGGATTTATAATCCCTATTCCATGATGAGATATCTTTGAGCTATAATGTATCTTAATTAAAACTATCTTTAGATAGGTTTTTCCCCTCAAAAAGCATTTTATAAAAAAAAAAATTGATTTAAAGAAACTTATTTTTTTTTTTTTAAATGATTGATTCCCCTCCCCCCCGGTCTGTAGGCATTACTTTATCTACTCCTGAAATGCAGTCACTTCTTGGGTGAAAAATGGCAAATATTCCAAAAGTGCCTAGTAACGGGAGGTGGGGTAAAAATTTTATTGGTCTGATGAAAACAGTACAAAACAAAAAACAGAGTGAAGTCTCCGAAGCTTGTTTAAAGATTATGAATGTCAGGAATGTGACAAGAACGTGGATACACTTCTCCTTGGGCTTGTGTGTCAGGGCATATGCCATTGACATAAGTGTACTTGGTAAATATTAGCCTTTCATCTTTTGTGACGATGACCTCTGAGTGAAGTAAAATAGTACTAGAATACTTTCTTTTCAAGCTTGTCCTAACTGTTTGTTTGTTCCCTGTGAGAGATTGGATCTGTTTACATTCACCACAGCTGAAAGTCCAGTAAATGCCGTTTCTCTTAAATACATCAGCAAATGATTGTTAATTTTTCATGTGGTTCCACAATGTATGTTAAAACCTGTCTGATGTGTTTGTGTTGTGATTGAATGAACTTGAGTGGGTAGAAATGTAATGCTTGGGCTACTGAATATTAAGCCAATAAACAATAGCTGTACCTCTTCTATTTCTCAGCCCTGTGGGAATAGTGAGTAAAAGGAAAAACACTTTGAAAAACTTGTTAATATGCATGTTGGTTACATCAGAAACTGAACTTTCCCCATCCCTCCCATAGATTTCAAGACTAAAAGGGACCACTATGATCATCTAGTCTGACCTTTTGTATAATACAGGCCATAAAACTTCTCCAAAATATTCCTAGAGCATATTTTTACAAAAATATTCAATATTGATTTTTAAAGTGGTGAGTGATAGAGAATTAATTAACTCAGTGTAGACTCTGGTTGGGAAAGGCAGTCAAGGCTGTGTTCCTTCACACTAATGGCCATTCTGTAACCTCTGAATGGACAATAGGCAGCATAAGCCTCTCTTTCCTAATGAAGGAAGAAGCCCTGGGTTTCCTCTTCTTCCCCTGCTGGAGAAATGCCTTGCAGAAGGGACTGCTACCCTACAGCGATAATAGCTCATGTTTAGGGCCCTACCAAACTCTCAGTCCATTTTGGTCTATTTCATGGCCATGAATTTAAAAAATCATAAATTTAATGATTTCAGCTATTTAAATCTGAAATGTTAGTGTTATAGCTATAGGAGCCTTGTCCCAAAAAGCAGTTGGGGGCAGGGATGTGTTACAAGGTTACTGTAGGGGGCATTGCGGTATTGCTGCCCTTACTTCTGCAGGCGGCAGCACTACTTTCAGGGCTGTGCAGCTGGAGAGTGCTGGCCTGTCTCCCAAGGTCTGAGAGAGTGAGGGACTGTTTTTTCCAGGATAGGTTGTAGATCGTTGATGTGCTGGAGAGGTTTCAGCTGGGGACTGTATGTGATGACCAGTGGTGGTGGTGTGTTTTCCTTGTTGGGCCTGTCCTGTAGTAGGTCAATTCAGGGTACCTGTATCATTCTGTCAGTCTGTTTCCTCACTTCCCGAGATGGAAGTGAGGAAAACTTCAAAAACAGACTTCAAAGAGAAACTGCAGAGCTACCATTCATTTGCACACTTAACACCATCAATTTGGACTTGAATAGGGACTGGGAGTGGCTGGCTCACTACAAAAACAATTTTCCCTCTCTTGGTATTGACACCTCATCAATTATTGGAAGTGAATCACATCCACCCTGATTGAATTGGCCTTGTCATCACTGATTTTCCATGTGTAAGGTAACTCCTTTCTCTTTGTGCCAGTATATTTATGCTTGTATCTGTAATTTTCACTCCATGCATCTGAAGAAGTGAGGTTTTTACCCATAAAAGCTTATGCCCAAATAAATCTTAGTCTTTAAGGTGCCACCGGACTCCTCGTTTCTGTTACTCAGGCATGGCATAAGATGTTTTTGCACACAGTGCTAAGGAGTGGTTGGCTTGCTTTGCCAAAAGCAGAGAAGCCCTTCTGGGGGCTTTCATGCCCCAGGAATAAAGTTAAGTAATGAAGCCTAAAACTAAATGCCACAATTTTATATAAAAGTATAGGGAATGTCTTAATTCTCTTGGACACTCAGTCTGGTTCTGTGTTAATGTGTATTTTTGCATATCAAGAATGTGTAACTTGTGAATTTAAATCATCTCCAGGGTAATCTGGTTATCAAAACATAGTAACTCAAGTGCAGAACAATGCTTGTTAATTACGATTTTGCAATCTGCATTGTTCATGCCACTGTTGTTCAAAGATTAGCATGTGCAGGTGTACTCAGTAGGTTTTGCCAATTTACTTTTCCCAGTTGTAGCAATTAGTCACTATCATTTCATTTCAATCTTGAAGCCTTGTAAATAAATAAGTAATGTTTAAAAAATGTAAACAACTTCCAAACTGATGGTGATATTTTTTCACCTGCAGCAATGATAATTTGCAGAGGCAGCCAGTTTTTGTCAGCAGTGACATAATTAATCCACTTGAATGACACCCCTAATGTCAGAAGAAGGTTTAGAAACCTTGGAATCAGAAGCTTGCAAATTAGCTTACAGTGAGAGTTGATGCAAGTAATGTTCTTGTGCATTACTTATCTCTTTGTTTCCTAAACAGCCTTAGTAAGCTATTAGCAAGAGGAGGGCCAAATACTTCTTCCCAATTTCCTCAAAATTATTCTGGCCTTCATCTGTTTTAATAGACACACTCCATATGATAAGTCACTTTATTTTTAGTTCTAGTATTCTTGCCTGTGTGTGCGTTTTTCCTATATCTAAAATCATGGTAGTACTGCACCACAATAACAACTCTTCCTATGGTTAGCATAGTAGTACTTATTCATAGTGAATCTGCCTCAGAAAGCAGCCTTACAAAGGAGACAGGGCTGTTCTTGCATCTGGATTTGTGTCGAGAAGGCAGTATGGTCCAGTGGATAGGTCAACAGAGGCAGGAATGGAACCTAGGACACTGGATCAACTGTCAAGACCCTATGTGACTTCAGGCAAATTAGTTCACCTTTCTGTGCCTGTTTTCTGATTACCTTCCTTTGTAAAGAAATTTGGGATTTACTGATGACATTGCTCTGTAAGTACAAAGTACGTTTAAAAGTAGTAGTAGGGTCAACACATGCTACTGCATCCCTAGTTCCTATGCAGACTTGGTGAGGAGCCCACCAGCACCTTAATTTTGTTCTCTGGGGGTTGTTTTTAAAAAGGTGTGTGTGGTGTGGGGTTTTTTTGTTTGTTTGTTTTTTTAGTTTCTAGCAAGATTTAAACCCACAGGGACCATGTCATTATTCCACTCCCCCTAGTCTTCAGGGGTGTCAGCTTCTGAAAGCGGAAAGTGTGGTGTACATGAGTGCTTGAAGAGGGAATGAAAGAATAGGCCAGTCTTCACACCAACTGCAGGTTTGGTTTACCTAACATTGTTCACTATCTTAATGGCATGCCAGCAGTAAACTAAGCTAGTAGTACAGTGTTAACCACTGATATAGTCATTTCCTTTTTCTTCTTACCTCATTTTGTAAGACTTTGCTTTTGAATCTTGTAAACAGAGTGATAACTAGAAGTTGTTCATGCTGAAATTTTCTCTTGCTAACTTCTTGCCCAGAGGGTATGCAAAGTAAACAGAACAGCTAGGAAATTGGTCTTGCCCCTTCTTTCATTTTGCAAGGCAGTCCAAATCTTAAGACATCTGTTAATTCAATTACCACATTTTTCTTCATTACTTTTTTGTTTTAATGAGATTGTTATACTGATGCAGCATTTTAATGTAAGGAGGCCACTGCACAGATCATTCCTTAATAGTCTTAAGGAGCTTTAGAAAACCTGAGATGTGGCTTTTTTCACTTTTATCTGAGTATGTAGTAAAAGCAAAAGCCTTTCCCTTTTTTATCTGTGCTTTCAACTTTGATGTCCATCACTGGTTACCTTGAACTTTTGTCACAGGAGCATACAAATCTATGGATATTTTTTTTTCTTTCCATTTTAAAATCTCTATGTGAAGCAAATTATTTTTATCCAGATGTGAGTTGAAGGTGGAAGGGGGAAAACTATCCCTAACTACCAGGGGATCCTGGAGCAACTTTAGGATTAAAAAAATACTCAAAGTACTCTAGGGTATGCCTGCATGGATGTTGGGAATGTGTCTCCCAGCCTGGGTAGACAAACACGCTAGCGCTGCTCAAGGTAGCACACTAAAAACAGTGCTGTGGGTGTTGTGGCATGGACTAGCTGCCTGAGTACAAGCCTACCTGACCGCAGGGGTCTGTTTAGGTGGCTAGCCTGAGCCACCGCCTGTCACAACATCCATATTGCTATTTCTAGCATTCTAACTCATGTCTGTCTACCCAAGCTGGGAAGACTGGTGTGTCTTTCCTTCTCCACCCCTGCCCTGCCATTCCCTGCATCATGCAGCCCCCCACAGCATTGCCAGCTCCCTTTCCCATCCCATAAAACCATTAATTGCACTACAGAAACCATTAACATGTAAGAAGTTGCTCTTTGCAGTTTCCTGCCCTCTGCTGTTGCATGCATGTATTCCAGGCAGCAGCTTTCTGGAAGGTTGCAGACTTCCTGGGTTATGGAGCCCAACTAACACACTGAGCGAGGGCTCTCATTACTACTACCCATCATCACCTGGGACTCCTGCCCTTGCCTCAGCCAGTCTGCCCCTCCCCCAGACTGTATCTTAACCTCTTATTTTTCTGGATTCAGATGTTTTAAACTTGCGTTACCTTCAGTCCCTCTCCACCCTAACCAGATTCCAGCTCATGTGGAAGGGAGAGGGACTGTTGACTCCAGAGAGAGGTCCCCCACAGTACACATATGGAAGGGAAGATTTCAGGGCTGACAGCCCCTTATCCCCCAAACCTCCAACTTCTGCTACCTCCACCTCACATTCTACAATCCCTCCCATCTTCTCCCTACTTGTTCTGCATTACTTGAGCCCCCAGTCCCTTTCCCCTCCCCTATTACCTATTCCTGTGTATCCTCTTCCCCATAATACCCCCATTCTTCCCTGTATGCCCAAACCACTCTTCCCTATTACCTGCTTTTGCATCCCTAATCACCCTCCCCTCCCAGTGAACAGTTACAGGTATAACTTTATTTTATTTTCAAAAATAGTTTGGGTGCCTTCTGAATACTCTTTTGTATTCAGATTACATTTAAAAAAACCTTCACAGATGCAATTTCCACTCTCAAATACATAACAGCTTATTGTCAGCTTCTGCCCTGGGTGGGTTTCAAACTTCAAAGGTACTTGAGTAATCACTACCATCAAACACACGCAATCTACTGAGGACTGTTGTGCCAGCCATAGTGTCCCTGGTTGATGGTGTCGCACCAGGCATCATAGAGCGAAGTTCCTAGATCTGGCTCAATCCTATGAATTCACGAGTCTCTGGAGCAGCCACGTGGAAAACACCAGCTAGGGTCAGCATGCATCTATGGAGAACAGGAGGGGCATGTGCTGAGGTGTCTGTCTATCCTGGTGACATGGCTGAAGAGCATCTAATTCCTTTTGAATTTAGTGAATGATTGAGGGAACACCCCATCTCTGTGGGACTGATTTGTCACACAAAGTGAGACCACTTTATGTTCAGGATGTGGCACTGACAGTGCATATGGAATGTCTCTAGTCACCCCATGTCTGCCTGAAAGAGAGTCCAGGTTTCTGAACCCTATAGCAATATAGGCAGTACACAGGTTTGATATATTCTGAACTTTGACTCAGCACAGAGACGTTTGTGTCCATAAGTGAGATATAGACTTCATGCAAGAGGCAGCAAGACCTAGTCATCGGAGGATATGTGATTGGCTGCGATTGTTTGAACTCTGTTTGCAGCCTAGGTGGATAAACTTATCAATGCTCTCCAGAGTGCTCCACCTCGCCTCTACTAGGGATTCTGGTGGCCCAGTCCTGAGGTTCTGGACCTAGGTCTTCTGTTATGAGACCTGAAACCCTGTAGTGTGGGTGGTATCTTGAACCTTGAAGGGCAGGGCTGAAATTCTCTACTTCTCCACAAGCAAAGCAGGGTCATCAGCATCGTCTTGTTTAGTAAACGCTTCCTGAACAATCTTGATTCTGATGTATGGAATGGTAAGTCCTAATAGCCAGTCGATAGTTTGACAGAATCTGTGAACGTAATGAAACACTGGTGTGTGTTGTTTTGGTTGTTTGTCTTTTCTGAAGGCTGTATCTCAGGAACCTCTTGCTCAAATGATCCAACATTTGGATAACTAATCTACCCAACACTGCCATAAGGCATGGCGAATTTCAAGACAATCTGTATAAGCATGTAGATGTTAAAGTACGTAGAAAGATTGCCGTTTACATTGTAAGGGCTTCCCAACCTTCGCTGCAGCAGAGCTGGTACTCCACAATAACACTGTATGAAATTCAGGCCAAATGGAGAGAAGGGGTTAGCTCTACACATCCATCAAGAGAAAGACTCAGAGAAGCTCAAAGTGAGTCCATTCATTGCAGTGAGATGTTCTCGGCTGAAAGAGAATACCCAACGAGAAAATTACAGCCTAAAACAGCATCTCTGAGATGTGTGAACTGCCCAATTCATGTCAGTGGGTGTACCCTATTCCCCTTCTTTAGCACTGGACAGTTTCTGGTATCCCCTCAGTCTCAGCAGTGTATCTTTGGTGTACGCCCCAAGCTAGCCTGTTCTAAGATCTCCACCCAGGGAGGCCGGGCTTCCCCAGATTCTGGGTCATATGGGGATAAGGGAGGGATGGGCTCAGACCCTCTTAGTGGCATAAGGCATCCCAGCTCATGAGCGGTGGTAGAGAGAGGGGCCCAGAACCCCCAGAAAGGCAAGCTGCTGCGCACCACCCCCCGGCTGTCTTCCATATGGAACAGAAATGGGGTGTGTGTGTGTGTGTGTGTGTGTGTGTCAGACTACGACAGAGATGTTATAATGGAAAGCTAAAGTACAGCCCTCTGTCACTTCGCTACAGCAGAATCTTTGTTAAATGTCACTAATGAGTATTCCTCAACCGTAATGACAACATGAACAAGGCCAACCGACAATTCTGATAACACCTGCTATAAAGAACTCAGACGACCCCACGCCACAGTGTATCCAGGAATTTAAGGATATTCTCAAATCCTTCCTCAAACAATTCCGAGAGAAACTCTACAAACTGCTCTCCAACACACCCATCCCAGACACCTTCTACATGTTTCCCAAGATACACAAACAAGGGAGCTCAGGAAGACCCATCATCTCTGGCCACAACACTCTTACTGAGATAATATCTGGACTCATGGAAACCATCTTCCAGCTACTCACCACACACAAGGCCAGCTTGCTCCAGGACACAACAGACTTCTTCCACAAGCTCCAGAATATTAATAACTTCCCTGAGAACACCATTGTTGCCACTGTGGATGTCACTTTCTGACACACCACCATCCCTCACAATGACAGCATAGCTGCCTACCTCAAATATTTACAAGACAATGGACAATTCTCCGATTTGAACTCTGAATACATTGCTGAACTCATCTATATCATCCTCACCCATAACAATTTTACATTCAACAACCAACACTTTGCCGAAACCATAGGAGCAGCCACGGGTAATAGGATGGATCCCAATATGCCAACCTCTTCATGGGTCACCTTTGAACTACTTCTGGACAAATGCATCATGACACCAGTGATATACCTGAGATAGATAGATTGATATCATCCTCTGGACCAGGGGTGAGCAAACTACGCCATCTGGCCCTCCAGACATTTTAATCCAGCCCTTGAGCTCCTGGAAGCAGTGGCATGTCCCTTCTCCAGCTCCAACATATATGAGCAGCCGGAGGGCTCCGCATGCTGTCCCCTCCCCAAGTGCGGCCCCGTGCTTCCACATAGGAGCTGGAGGGGAGACATGTTGCTATTTCTGGGAGCCGCCTGAGGTAAGCGCCGCCCAGAGCAAGCATCCCTGACCCCCTCCCCCTCCCACCCTCTAAACCCCTCAGTCCCAGCCCAGAGCACCTTCCTGCACCCTACCCCTAATCTCCAGCCCCACCCCGGAGCCAGAGCTCTCAACCCCCCACCACCCCAACCCCCAATTTTGTGAGCATTCGTGGCCTGCTATACAATTTTCATACCCAGATGTGGCCCTTGGTCCAAAAAGTTTGCCCACCCCTGCCCTAATATGTCAGACCATTGTTCCATTTAGCCCAGTATCCTGTCTTCTGAGAGTGACCAATTCCAGATGTTTTGAAGTGAATGAACAGAATAGGGCAGTTATTGAGTGATCAATCCCCTGTCGTCTAGTGCCAGCATCTGGCAATCAGTGGCTTAATCATTTTGGCTAATAACCGTGAATGGACTTATCCCTGTGGTCCAGCCACTAGAGGATGGCAAAGCTATATAGACTCTTAACCAGTATATTGTACATCTTCCAAATTACACAAAAATAAGTCCCAAGTGTGTGAGGCTTACAGGAAATCAACAGTCCAGTTACAGTGTAATGAGGCCATAAACAAAACTGCAGTCTTAACCTCACAGATGGGGCATCAGGAATGAAACATAGGAGCTCCAGTTCCAAAGAGCCCCTTTAATTAGCGCTCTTAGGGCAGGTCTACACTACAGCAGAGATCGACACTGTGAGATTGACCCACCAGTGGCCAATTTAGTGGGTCTAGTAAAGACCTGCCAAATCGACTGCAGATCGGTCTCCAGTCAACCCCTGTACTCTACCCCCAACAAGAAGACTTAAGGTAAGTCGATGGGGAATTTGTCTCCCATCTACCTCCTGCAGTGTAGACCCTGCAGTAACTCGACCTGAGTTGCATAGCATAGGCCGACTTACCGCGGTAGTATAGACATAGCCTTAGTCCCACTGTATGCAGTATTATAATATCTTGTAGTTACATAGCATTTCATGTCAGATCTCTGAAGTATTTCACAAAAATATCACTGTACTTTTTTAATTGATGGGCAATGTACATGCAGCAAATCTGTATTTGTTATGTTACATTTTATCAAAAAACAGTACTGTAACTTCCAAAACTTCCTGTCTGCTTTAACAACTTTCCTTCAAGAAACTGATATCAAGCTTTATAGACTCTCATGAGTGGCACAGTCATTAAGTTAAAAAACCTTACCATTTTTGTCTTCTAGAATTACTTCTGTTCTAGTGCCAAAAACAAAGCAGTGGGTAGAGATGCAGGGAGCTAGTAATCATGTATTAAGAGTCTATAGCATGCAGGAGTTTTTAAGATAGATGCCTGAATTCCTCTTATATTTGTACTACTGAGGAGAGGGAAATTATTTCTATGCAATTGAAGTAACCAGTTTTCCAATCACTAATCTTTTAATACCAGTCACAAACAAAGTAAGGATGGTATGTGCTTGCAATACTTCATTTTTTTTCAATGGCAATGAAGCATGAAGACAAACGTTTCAAATCACGAGACTTTTTTTTTTTTTCATTCTAATTCAAACAACTAAAAAACTAGGTCAACTGGTTTTAGTGAAATTTGTGTGTACTCTGTTCAGTCTAACCTAAGAGTTAGGTGGGGTAGCTGTGCCCTTTGCATCCAACTGGGATACAGTAGCGCCTTTTTGCCTCAAATCTGAATCTGTCCACTTCATGTGTTAATCATGGAATAAGAGTAAAGTTGATTTATAAATGTTGCCAATGCAGTGTGTTTTAAAACTCTACTGAATCATGAGGATTTCATGGGTGGTCCTGCCAACCAGAGAAATATCCTAGATATCATGTTTCTCAGTATATGATGGTTGCCATAATCTTCATGTCATCATTGAGGGTGATAACTTCAGCATTAGATGAGGCAGAGGCTCCATCACATTGAGGTGTCTTGCCCTCATAGACTAATAAATCATATGAGATTGCAGACTCTTTTTTTTTTTTTTTTTTTTTTTTTTTTTTTTTTTTTTTTTTTTTGGATCTGTCTGCTGGCTGCACTGTATTTTCCCCTTCCTCTATGGCCAAATAGGAGGTTATGATAACCTGTAGTCCTCTGTCTTTGGTATTTTGGCTGCTGAACATTCTCCCTCTTCTCTCCTCTGCCACACCTTCTCAATCTCACGTCTCCCATATATTGATGAAACGTAATTTAAAGGAAACCAGAGCTCCAGGGGTAGAAATCCTGTCTGACCAATTAAGTCATGAATTTTGGGAGATTCTATGTAGGGGCTGTGGTGAAAGCACAGACAGCCTTCTGTTCCTCCAGCATAGCACTTGTGAAATCTTGACCAACAGAACTACCTTGGTGACCATCTTGGTTAGTGGGGAGCTGTCTTTTAAGACAGGAAATTCTTCACAGTAATGAAATGGCAGCTGCTTTGCGTACAAACTAGATGAGACTTGGGTTGGATTATGTGATGGCAGGGCTGTGTCAAGGGGTAGCAAACATAATCTACTGAGAAGATTTGTGGCAAAGAAGCTGTGATGTCCCCTGATTGTTTCATAGTGTCAAAGGTCAGGAGTGTGACCAAATCTTCTACTTGTATTAGTTCCAGTGTTCTCTCTGTATCATACAGATTTGGTGTCTTCTCTTGCATTATTGAAAATTGTGTACATTAGAAATAAAGAATTGTGAAGCTGAGGCTATAGTGAGGATTTTACCCCCAAATGAATAAATCCTGCAGCATGTTAAGTTTTCTGTATGAACAAATGTTAGCCCTTAGCAGGTTGAGAGGAATAAGTACAGGACTTCTATGCTCAACTGTACTAGCTCCCAATATTTTTCAGGAGCAACTAAAGGTGTTTGTTTTAGTTGGTAAAATCTTGAATGGTGTGGGCTCTGTTTTAGAGACTGCCACTGCAAGTGATTCAGCCAGGATGCTCTAGCCAACCGTCGCCAGATTTCAGCTTGAGGAGGCTGGAGACAGGAATGAAATTCTTGCTTTGACTGTTAATTGCAAAAATCCCACTGATTTTCATAGAGCCAGAACTTTACACCAGATGTTCTCAAGTGGGGCCCTTGAGTTATTTTCTGCACTGATCCAAAGAGGTCTGAAAATTGCTTGGCCTTTTGGGATGCTTTCAGGGCCCTACATGATTATTCAGATAATCTGAAAAAGTGGTGTGAGGGGGAATTAATTCTTCTGATTGGGGTTGGGGAATTATTTTTATATATAATACTTAGGTCTTATGCAGGCTTTTTTCATGAGTAGATTTCAGAGTGATTTATGAAGGAAGTCAGTATTGTCACATCCATTTTCCTGAAAGGGAGACAGAGTCACAAAGAGAAGTGATTTGCTTACAGTCACCCAGCAGGCCAGTGGAAGACCTGGGTTCTATTCCCAGCTCTGTTAAGTCCCAGTCCATTGTCCTATCCCCTAGCCAATGCTACCTTCCTCCTTCTTAAGGCATCAGTTACTCATTGATTCAGTTATACAATTTAACTGCTGTCAATGCATTCAAATTACTAACAAGTGCCTATTTAACCAATAAAATAGAAACCTGGCTTTTTGAGCTGTGGTTTTGCCTAGCGAGGTCTGATTGAGGTAAAATGGTATATTCTGAATCTCAGGAATAGAGATGTGTGAAGTAAATGGTCCAAAACTTTTCAGGGATTCTTAGAAATGACTGCTTTAGCTAGCGTGCTAGATCATCCTGCCCTTTCAAGAGCATCCAAATTCATCTACCATTTTAAAAAAAATGTAACTTTAGCGCCCTCGTGGCCAAGATGGAGTCTGCTCTGCAGGCAGCTCTGGCAAAGAGAAGGCGCGTGCAGGATTGCAGCAGGAGAAATCCCTTCCACTCCAGGGGCACCTGTTCCAAACCCCCCAGAGTGAACACACCCACCCACAGGAAAAGTACAGTGGATATAACAAAGGGAGATATTTATTTATAGAGGGATGAGAGGAGAAAAACAACATGGGGAAATATAGGGAGAGCAGTAAAACAGGGCTGCATTCAAACCAAAACCCCACGGGCCCAGTGGTAGCACAGTCTGGAAGGGCAGACACTGAGCAATGTGTCTGCACACAGAGTTCAGGGGTCCTGAGCAAAGTTCCAGTCCAGTGGTGAGTCTTGGGTGCTCTTGGTCATCTTCGGTGCCAGTGAATTCTCCCTAGCAAACCCCTCCGGTGCCCTCTTCTGCTGCTCTCTGCAAAGCCCCACAGAGCGATCACCTCACCACTTAACTAGCTACAACCTCCCTCCTTGTTCCCAGTGCAGAGTCACAAGCCCCGGTACTCACAGCCCCGTGCAGCTCTGGGCGGCCGTGATACTGGGTCCAGCTCCAGCCTGTCCTTCTTGGGTGATTTCCCCCCTGGCACAGTGCTGCTCCAGGCTCCTGTCCTGGGCTGTCCTGATTGGGCCTGTCCTTCTCGGGCCTGTCCTTCTCAGGCCTCAGGCAGGTTCTCCCTGCTTCACTTTTCCAGGGCCTGCTGGCTCCCTCTGTCTCTCCCTGGAGCTCCAGCCTGCTCCCTGCAGTTTCCCTCCTTTTCTTATTCTCCTCCCCCTCCCCCCCCCGGGAAAAAGATTTAAAGGGGCCATGCTCTCTAAACCCCAAAGGGATTACAAAAAGAAAAGGGAATTGGAATTGTAACTGGTTTAGACAATATCACTGAATTGAGTAACTGTTCTCAGTATTTCTGTCTTTTTTTCTTTTTAAAGTGACTTCAGAGAGACTCTCCTGTCTGTAGTTGCAAACTTAATTATATATTTTGGGAAGTTCTTACAAGCTTCTCCCATGTGTAATATTAAACAGTCAGACTCAATTCCTGTTTGAATGTGGTGTCCTGCATGGATTTGCTGACACTACAGCACTGCTTGAGAAGGACATTTGGTAAAAGGCTAGTATCTGAACTTGTTTAATTTCAGGGATAAGCTCTTTTTATTTATAGGAATGCCAGAAATTCTACAGACTTCCAGCAGGAATGTGCCAGCTGGTTTGGACTGAATTTTATGGAGTAGGGGACAAAGCCACACTTCCTCATAGGAAAAAACACAGTAGTAGAAATGTCTGATATGCTGAGAGAACTTATTCACCGGGGCTGGGATATTACTTTCAAAGACAGGATTACTGCATGTGAAGACAGGAAACTTGAGGGAAAGCATGTCAATACTCCCCTTTCTTTTCAGTTTTAGCATGGCTGCTAACCTAACTACTCCGATATCTAGTTCGCCCACCCACCTTTTTTGTTTTGTTTTTACCTCACTCACTCATCTGGTTGCCTTGATGGTAATTTTCCATCCTGCAGCAAGTACCAAACACACAGATGACTTTGTTTTTTGCCAATGGGTGCTTTTTCACCCCCCCTCCCATTATGTGAGCAGCAGGCGGGGCCTCGGGGTGGAGTGGTGCGTGGGGCATGGGGAGGGGGGGGGAAAGAAGCTGGGGTGGGGCTTTGGGGTGGAGTGCGGGAGGAGCAGAGCCATGGGCAGGGCACTGGAGCCCACAAAAGATGAATTCGGCCCTGCAATTGCTGAACACACCCCATTTTAATTCAGTGGGTGCTGGAGTCCCAGAATACCCACTGAGTTGGTGCCTGTGCTGGTGATAATGAGTGGCTGGAGCAGAGGCTCCCGTTCTCAGTTCCTCTCTAATTATGTTATCTTGGATTTTTTTCTGCTAAAATCTGACACTGAATGAGACCATTACATTATATTTCTGTATGTTCCAGAATCTACGATGATTAAAGAGAGTAAAGATCAAGTGTTTCTCCTTCTTTCCTTATTTTTGTTTTCCTCACAAAATGGTATAATTATATAGTGGCTATTGTTACTTTACAAATGGCTTCTATATAGGAATTTTGCATGCTGCAAAATTTGTTACAGTAAGCTAAGCCTGTGACATTCTATCCTGTGAGAAATGTTCCTCTATGGAATGTAGGCATCTAATTCATCAAAGTGTATAACTTGAACTGTTTCTGAGCCATGAATCCAGAATAGATTTTGGAAAGATGTTTGCAGAGGAGTCTAATCTTTTATGCTTTATGGAAGGGAAAGGTTAAAAACTGTTGTTGTAGAATTAATAGAAAGCTATAACATACATACTAACTACTTCAAAATATGAAAAATGTGTCCTTTAAATATCAAAGGGATTAATATTTAATTAATCCAGCACTCATGATTTTCTTAAATAGTGTTATTTGCATAATACTACTTTGCACCTGCTGCATCTTCAAAGCACTTTACAGACATTAGCTGATAGATCTTCATAACTCTGTGATGTAAAGAAGATTATTATCCCCACTTTATTGATAGGGAATCAAAACCTAGAATGGTTAAAATAATTTGTTGAAAGCAATGCAGAGTCAGTGACTTAGGTGTTCTGATCTTGACTATTTCCCCATCCCATGCTGGCTCTTCTAGAGCTCACTGTTGCTCACAACATAACAGGTTCCAGATGGTGGATCAATATCTCTGTCTGTCTGTCGTCTTCTCCTCCATTCACTGTTTGTTTTATGTTAAATTTATTTTTGTGTAGGATGATTGTCATTCACAGCATTTGTTTACTAAAAAAGAACATAGGAATAAGTTTCTGCTTCTTAGTAAGAAATTGTTTTTTAAAAATCTCTTCATTATTGTCCATTATAGAGGTATTAGTAATGCAGCTTAAATGACTTGTTTAATTAGTGTGCTAATATGAAGATGCTCATCAAAGTGATAATGGTACTTAAAGGGACAATGTTAAGTCAAATTTGGCCGCAGATTTTTGCTTTGTAGGATGATTTTCAAAGGCTAGTAGAATTTTTCATGTGTCTTCTTAACAACAGAGTCTTGTTTCTAAACATAGTCTCCTGCTCAGTTTGCAATGCTGACGTTACATTGTGCATTAAAGATCAGTGATTTTTTAATTTTATTGTCTAAGCTAAGATGTTATTAGAGGAAGGGCAGTAACCTTCCTCACCATAACACACACCATAAATGGAGAATTAAAATAAATGATTCCTTCTATCTTTGTCATCTGAGATGGTACTTCTATACAAAAGGATGTTTTAAAAATGCATATTAGCAATTTTTAATATCTGGCAGCGTTGGACTGTGGATTTGTTTTTATAGATGATTCAGTGGTATTATTTGAAAGCAGGAAAATACATCTTTTTGTGTGATAACCCTTTTGGTATATCAGCACAGGTCCTTCTTAAATCTTGGAAAATGCCAAGATTTCAGTAAATACTGTTCCAAACACTGCATTTGGAAAACCAAGTAAGTCTGTCTGTCTTGCAGGGATTGAGCAGTATAGTAGAATTACGTAAACAAATTGTATACACAAATTCGCTTTACTTCTTTTCCCTGCTTCTTAGTCAAACATTACTATAAATTCCTGTGTACAATAGCTAGGACAGATGGGCTGTAATGTTTTTTCCACATCACAAATTACAAGATTTGCAAACTGTAAATATTTGATTATTTCTCACGCTTAAATATCTCTTCTCGAAATCAATGTCTGATCAAGTTACATGTCGATCTAGCTTCAGATAAGGCCACTGTCACTTCAGATTCTTTGTCCTCCATCTACTCGGCCACTCCCATTTATGTATCTCTAGATTATTTTGTAAAAGGAGCTGTGGTGCTTAGAGAGAGAGAAATTGTACTTAGAGAGAGAGCGCGTTTGGAACTTAACACAGAGAACATGCAAAGACCAGCCTAGGATAGATGGGGGTGATGGAACCCTGTTTTGCACCCCAAGTGATGTTTGACAGCATGGGAAAGATTCCAGCTTCTTTTCTGATTAATGTCTTAATGATGCATTGAAAATTAGGGCTATAGAATAAAAAGCTGGATCACTTCTAGAAATAGACAACATGTTCCATGCTGGATGGAATAGTATTGTACAATGTGGTAGATACGGTTGCACTGATAAACAATTGAGTTTGGAGTACAGGGTTTGGTAAGAATTTTCAGTGATGGCATGCTTCCTTGGGCTCTGTGACACTTCTCAGGGCTACCCGAGGTATCTAGGGTGGATCACTACCACCTCCTCACAGCAGGAGGGGAGCCTTGTATGTGCCCACTGGAGGAAATCCTCCCCAACTAGCAGCTGCTGGCAACACAAGCACTCTGTTCTGGGCTCCATGAGCCCTATTCTTGCCCAGTGCAGGCTAGCAATTTACACTCCCCGCTTTGTTCCACATGAGTGCCCAGTATCTTGTTTCCTGGACACCCACAGTGTAAACCAGTCTGCTGCCTCCATGGAAGCAGTGCATCCCAGTTGACTGGTTCCACCGCAGTTCGGGACTCCTCAGCACAAGTCACTTAAACTTTAATTTGGTTTTACAATAGACATGTCTATTGTAAAATCAAATTAAACAGCTTAAGATAGAGCTTCCAATAAAAGTAAGTATAAAGGTTTGGAAACATAAGGTTATATAACCACTCTATATCTTACCTTATTAGAGAGGAAAATAATTTGTTAATAAGTATATTTCTCACCCAGTGGTTAGTTCTTGCAGTGCTTGTCTAGTCCAAAAAGCAGGGATTCATCTTTCATGAGACACCCACACTGGCAGAATGTTTCCTCTGTAATGGATAACTTGTGGTTTTTCTGCATCTCTTATGTAGGTACAGACTACGTCTCTTATCCCTGGAGGTCCCCTATTTGTAGATTTTTCTTTGGGGTTCTTTTGTCCTCAAGCCTGTACCTGGTCCAGACAGTAAACACTCTGTTGTCAACATTGATGGAATTAGCCTTGACACCTACCTTTCCTCAGGTGATAGGTTTCACTTCTACGTGTTACATAAATGTAAAATTTATTTTCCTTATAAACATCACACAATAACCACGACAACCTTAGTTTTTGGCAGTGACCACACGTGACTCCCTTCGGTGAAATACTGGGAAAATGGTCAGACACAGGGGTGCTTCCTTGGAGGTATGGTCAAGTGTAATACCTACCTGGGCATGTCCATGTTGCAGGCTGTAACCTCATTTGGATCTCACTCACAGGCTGTAATTGGATCAGGGCTGGTCAGTTCTTGGGAAACTACCAAGGAAAACCTCATGAGCTTCAGGAAATGGTGTAAATGAGTAAGCAGAGGATGCTCTTTGCTCTGTCAGTGCTTAAGAAATGCACCAACATGGTATAAGCAGCCACTGTGCTTCTGGAAGCTCTATCTTCTGGGTTCGACCAGAGTACTTGCTTGCCTGTGATCTGTTAAAGATCCCTCATCTCTTTTTATAAGTGTCCTATTCAAACTGGAATTTTGACAATTACTATCTCTCTACCTAAATGTCTCTTCTACTTAGCATTGACCTTTCTGCTTGCTTTCTATCTATCTTCAGCTATTGTACAATTTTGTTCCTCTATGGGGGAGAGAACTGACATGATTCATATTTTGGAGAAACTGATTTGGGGTGAAAAGGGATTTTGCTTACTATTTAAGCAGCACAGATAAGTAGCCTATGAGTCAAAATTTCCCCCCCCTCCCCAAATAAACTAACAAAAGATCTGTGTATTAAAATGTGTGTTCACCCCAGCAACCATCTTGTGTCTGGGTGTTCTTTTAATTGTTGGTTAATGTGGTGTTTTTATTCATAGGACATAAATAGCATTCACATGGCTTGTATATACTTGCCCTGTGAATGTGCCTCAGTCTTGAACTTCGGGCACAACCGGGGCAGTTCATCCTTCATGCTCATTCAGTTTTTGGTCCAGTATTATCAATAAATGTGACAGTGGACTTCTGCGATATGGACACAGCTGTTGGGAAATGGATTGAGACAACTGCCATCTGTGTAGACTGCACATCAAAGTAATGGCTTCTAGGCATTTTGAACTTCAGCTAAATTTGAATGGGTAACCTAGAAGTGAAAGTCTGTCATGGTCAGTCACCCACTTTTTAAAATTAGAATCCATTTTTACCTACTGAAAATGAGATAAAATGTGAAATATACTGTGATGGGTTCAGACAGACAGACCCTATTGGGACTCTCACCTGACATACTGTAATTGCCTCTGAGCCCATTTTCCCGGCTTGGGACTCCAGAACCCTGCCTTGTTGAGCCAGACACGCTAGTCTGCTGCAACACAGACCCAGGTCTGGGCCACGCCCCCAAAGCTGCAGACTTGAACCAAAAATGGTTTTGCAGGTTACCTGACTCCAGTATCCAGACACTGAGTTCCCAATGGGAACCAAACCTCCAAATAAATCTGTTTTTTACTCTGTATAAAGCTTATACAGGGTAAACTCATAATTTGGCTGTCTTCTATAACACTGATAGAGTTGTTTGCTCCCCAAGGTATTAATCACTTACTCTGGGTTTATTAATAAACAAGTGATTTTATTAAGTCTAAAAAGTAGCATTTAAGTGGTTTCAAGTAATAACAGACAGAACAAAATAAGTCACCAAGCAAAATAAAGCAATTAACACAAGTCTAAGCCTAATACATTAAGAAACTGAATACAGGTAAAATCTTACCCTCAGATGTTCCAATAAGCTTCTTTAACAGACTAGACTCCTTCCTGGTCTGGGACCAATCCTTTCCCCTGATACAGTCCTTGTTAGTTTCAGCAGACATCTTGGGTGGAACCTAAGGATTTTCTCATGACTGGCAGCCCTCTTTGTTCTGTTCCACCCCCTTTTTATAGCTTTGGCACAAGGTGGGAATCTTTTGTCTCTCTGGGTCCACACCCCTCCTTCTAAAAGGAAAAGCACCAGGCTTAAGATGGATTCCAGTATCAGGTGACATGTTCACATGTCCTGTGAGACCCTAGCCTCCATTCTTCCAGGACTGGCCTGAATCCACCCAGGAAGGTTTGCAGGTAAATGAAATTATCTACAACTAATTGTCTTAGTCAATGGGAGCCATCAAGATTCTAAACTATCATTAATGGCCCACACTTTGCATAATTTCTCTCTCTATCTCTCTAATATATAATGCCTGCATCTGTAACTTTCACTCCATACATCTGAAGAAGTGAGGTTTTTACCCATGAAAGCTTATGCCCAAATAAATGTTAGTCTTTAAGGTGCCACCGGATTCCTTGTTATAATTACAATAGGACCTTAGAGTTATACTTCATATTTCTAGCTTCAGATAAGAATGATACATGCATACAAATAGGAGGAATATATTCAGTAGATCATAAGCTTGATAATGATACCTTACGAGAGACCTTTTGCTTAAAGCATATTCCAGTTACATTGTATTTACACTCATAAGCATTTTTCCATAAAGCATTATGGAGTGCAATGTCACACTGTGTACTGTGTGTGACTTGAGTTTGCATCAGTTCAATAGACTGAATAACTAGCAAGGTTAGCTTAGTGCATTTTCCAAAACTTCTCATCTTTTAAAAAAAAAACATTTGCTTGCAGGCCCTGGTTATAAATGAAGTTCTATGCCTTTCTCCTTTTGTTTTAGTTTTTAGTAGGAACAAAAATCCCTTGGAGTGCCTTTCTTTCTATTCTTTCTGGTTGATTCACAACATGGTGCAGCACATTGAATAAAGAAACCTCTGTTTATTCAAACAAGTTTTGAGGGTGGAGAAGAAGAGGTAAAAGGATGCTTCCAGTTTGCCTAGTCCCTTTTGGCATTAAAAAACAAAAAAGTCAGCTCAAGGAATTTTTCCAGTGTGTCCACTACAGTTGGGTCACTGGAGCACCTCATTTCTGGGAGTCTGTTTAGTGCAGGAATTGGCAACCTTCGGCACATGGCTCACCAGGGTAAACGCCCTGGCAGGTCAGGTGACTTTGTTTACCTGCCACCTCCGCAGGTTCAGCTGATCGCGGCTCCCACTGGTCACTGTTCGCTGCTCCAGGCCAATAGGAGCTGTGGGAAGCGGTGTGGGCTGAGGGATGTGCCGGCCGCCACTTCCCGCAGCCCCCATTGGCTTGGAGCGGCAAACTGCGGCCAGTGGGAGCCGTGATCTGCCGAACCTGCGGATACGGCAGGTAAACAAACCAGCCCGGCCCACCAAAGGTTGCTGATCCCTGGTTTAGGGCCTGCTCCTTTAGAGGAGCCCATATATCTGTTTCATTGGTGGTTCGGTATTTTATTGTTAAAGATCGGGGTGGCAGGCAAAGTGGTCAGCATAATATCATGCTTTATTTTAGGCAATTTATTTCTCTGTATACTGTAAGAAACAATGCATCCTCTTGGCAGGTGTCACTTTGGTTGTTGGAAATCTCAAATCTGAGGTATGTCAGACCAGTTGGTTCTACTTGTCCTTAATGGAAGCCAGCAAACACATTTCATAGACTAAGTATTCTGGTAATTTTAACCTTATTGTTAAGCTTGGTATTTCAGCTATAAGGCTAAATCTATTAGTAGAGAGATTAAATTGTACTGAAGTAATATTACCTAGTCTAGACATGAAAAATAAATGGTTAGAAATGGGATTCCATCCAAAATGTGATCGCTCCTAGAAAAGAAAACTACTTATTGCAGTGCTTTGTTACATCATGGTTTTGTGCCTTTCATGGTCCCTTTCCATGCTTCATATAAATGAAAGGGTTAACTAGGCTGTTACAGAAATATATTGTTTCACAATATGAAGGCTCTTCCAGATTGATGCATGGAATTGCCTTGTCTAGTTGTAATCTGACACTCTCAATGTCTTTCTGGTCATTCAGGTCTACTTTTCCCCTCCCCCTCAAATTGTTACATATGAACATGGGTAATGGTGAACTCTTCTTCTGTGAATTATCATGAGAAAAGGGGTAAATAAAGTGAATTCATCTCACCCAATGTAACTGGGTAGCTTGCCCCATGGGTTAGAGAGCCTTGGGCTAAGCCAACCCTGATTAGAGGATCAGCCCCACCTGAGGGAATCAGGTGATTCAAGTACAAAAAGGGCAGGAAGTTACTGTGAAGGGGGGAAGCTCAAGGAACTGTAGACAAATCTCCTGCAGAGACCAGAGTCAGTAGGAAAAAAGCTCAGGAAGCAGAAGAGAGTGAAGAGGGCTTTTCCCCTGTTTGGACATGCTTTCCTCACATGGAGAGACCATCCTTCAAGGAAATGGGCTGTGCTCTGCCAAAAACTGAGATGAAGACTGAGTGAGTTCGTGTTCTGTTTTTGAAAGACTGTGTTATTTTGGATTATCAGGTGAGAGACCCTGAACTGGGTTTGGGATTAGAGGGCTAGTATGCACGTAAGGGCTCAATAATTAGATCCTAGGAGGGAATTGTGTGAGCTACCTTTGAATTGAGTTCTTAAAGGGCATTGAAAGGGTGCGGGGGAGAAGAGAAACACAAGCAGGATGTTACAGAACCTCTGGCCATGAGGGAGCATTCTGGAGGTGGCTTCCTGTGTTACACACAACTAATCTGCTTCTTGTTTTAGTGACA
The DNA here is from genome assembly GCF_003597395.2 of Chelonoidis abingdonii. Taxonomy (NCBI): domain Eukaryota; kingdom Metazoa; phylum Chordata; order Testudines; family Testudinidae; genus Chelonoidis; species Chelonoidis abingdonii. The sequence continues at coordinate 41,793,396 of NC_133769.1, read as the reverse complement.
TACTTTGTTTTGTATCTCATCTACTATAATAGCACAAATGAAATGAAGCTTGCCATTCCTTAGTTTTCCTGCCCATTAAGTAAAAAATTTAATTGGGGTATTGCAGAGCTCTCTCCCAAACACTCCTGAACTATAAATGATGATACTTCTGAAAGCTTCAGCTTTGCTTGTGGGAGGAAAACTTTAATTGGGTCTAACAGTAGATGAGTAACCTAGGTATAAACAGCTTTTTTCAGTTAAGGTGCACTCAACGTCTTATTCCAACTGTTCCACTAAAATTGTGAGGCAATCAATTTCCAGACATCCTTGTTCTCCTTTTCTTGAATTTTTTTTTCTTTTCTTCTCTTGGCTTTGTGCGTGACATCCAAGAGTGATCACTGTGCTAGGGGTATGTGTGGTGTGTATGTGTTTTTATTTCTGCACTTATAACAAAATCTGTTAAGTTCCATTAACTCGTTTCTGCTCCATCTAGTATTTTGGCTAGAATCTGGGAAATGGAGAATCAAGATTATTTTCAAACAAAAAACCCTAAATATAAATAAAATGACTGGTAATAAGGAATTATTGTTGTTTTTTTAAAGTTTTGGTCCATTCCAATGTGCAGGTGGGTCAGCATTTGTTAAAGTACGGCATCGTGTTTCTCGTCAGCCTACCAAAAAGAAATGGGTCTAATTAAATACAAAGAGAGGCTGAAGAATCGCTGTGACTCAGTATGCAACTCCATTCCACAATTGACAGTGAGACTAAGAGCTGGTATTTGTAGTCAGTGACAAACCCATACTCTAAGATGTAGGAAAGCTTTAGGTTCTGCAGATGTACAGATGCTATCAAAGGACCAATTGTGAAGTGTGGATTCCTCTTAGGAAAGGTCTACACTAAAAAGTTAGACTGACCTCTAATCAATGTAGTTAAGTCAGGGGTGGGCAAACTACGGCCCGAAGGCTGCATCTAGCCCTCCAGAAGTTTTAATCCGGCCCCCAAGCTCCTGCCGGGGAGCGGGGTCGGGGGCTTGCCCTGCTCCATGCGGCTTCTGGAAGCAACGGCATGTACAGCCTCCAGCTCTTATGCGTAGGACAGCCAGGGGGCTCTGCATGCTGTCTCTGCCAGAAGTGTGGCCCCAGCAGCTCCCATTAGCTGGGAACCGTGGCCAATGGTAGCTGCAGGGGCGGCGCCTGCGGACAGGGCAGCACACAAAGCTGCCTGGCCGTGCCTCCGCATAGTAGCTGGAGGGCGGGATATGCTGCTGCCTCTGCTGCTTCTGGGAGCTGCTTGAGGTAAGCGCCACCCAGAGCATGCACCCCGATCCCCCTCCCATCCTCTGAACCCCTCAGTCCCAGCCTGGAGCACCTTCCTACACTCCCAATGCCACACCCCAGAGCCAGAGGCCTCACCCCCTCCTTCACCCCAACCTCCAATTTTGTGAGCATTCAGGCCCGCCATACAATGTCCATATCCAGATGTGGCCCTCAGGCCAAAAAGTTTGCCCACCCCTGAGTTAAGTTAATCTTAACCCCTGGTGTAGACAGTGCTGGGTCGATGCAAGAATTATCTTTCAGGGAGTGTTACCCATCTTTGCCCAGTTCCTAGGGCTCAAGGCGTAACCCTTTGAATTTAGTCACCCACTCATACGGTTCCGTGGGTTCAGGGCATAACCTTACACTGTAAGGGTTTGTGGGATCTTTTGCCAGTGAAAGAGCTGTAAACAGTAATATTCTGAATGTCTATTAACAATCACCAAAACAGAATACACACACTCAGCACACAAAGCTCACCACTCCCAATAAGATGAATATTTTTCTCCTGGCCAGTCAGGATCAGGTCATCTGGGGACTCCAGCTTCTGCACGATATAGTTGGCAGAGTGTTGAGGTTTGGCAGCTCTGATATTGGGGCTGTGTCCTGGAGATGGTTCCAAAGAACTTCATTTTGGACCCCAGTTTATATAGTGAAACTTGAGTCCTGCTTAGCTGTACCTTAACCAATCATTTTACTCAAGTATTACAAAAAATAATTCTTCGTCCAATCCTAACATACCATGAAACAATTCTTCCAGTCATACCCCACCACCTTAGTTGATTTAAACCTTGCAAAATTAGTTATGTAAGAGACCTAAACAATCAGAGGACCAGACAGAAAACACACAGATAAAGAATGGAAATTTCCATTACATACGTCTGACGAAGTGGGTATTCACCCACGAAAGCTTATGCTCCAATACATCTGTCAGTCTATAAGGTGCCACAGGACTCTGTTGCTTTTTTAATGGAGAAGTAGGGACCATAAAAGCAAAATAATAAATGAGTAGAGATTTCATACCCACAACTCTTGATAAGTGATTCCTTGCCGGATAGAATGCTATCAAACAAAGTTCTCTTTAAACATCTTAAGATCTGTTTCTTTATCTGGTGGTGGTGGGTACTATTAGGACAAAATCACCTTCTTACCAGCCTGATATTGTATTATTTGAATGTAATTTTCAGATGGACTGTGAGGATGACACTTCCTGCTTCTTGGCTTATGGCTGCTGCTTTCCTAATGTGGTTGCAGAAAAAGGCCTCAGACCTTACAGGAGGTGGATTAACACAGCGACAGGAGGGGTTGTCCCATTGCTATAGTTTGTCTAGACTGAAGCTCTACAGCAGTGCAGCTTCAGCGTTTCTCGTGAAGACGTACCCTCAGTGAGCAGTTACTCACAGGAGTAATCCCATTGAAGTCAGTGAGGCTACTTGTGAAGCAAGGTGCTAGTGAAAGTGGGTAAGGGGTTAAGAATCTGGTCTAATAAATTGGAGCTGCACTGCTCATGGGCTGCTGATGGGAGAGAAGTCTGCTGGTGTGGGAGTTACTGTGATTACACAGGATGTTATAGGAATCTGCTGCTCTTGAAAAAATGTTTTGATTGCGGCACTTAATGAGCAGGTATCCTAGCTCTGGGGAGCAGTTATCTTGCTTGTGGATTTGTAAGAGGAAAGTTCATTCTTCAAAGTGATTACTTGCTAGCAGGAGATGGAGGGGTGGGGGGTACAAGTATGTGGTGACAGTAGAATCCAAAATTAAATGCAGAGGGGGAGGAAGAAGATTTCATAGATTTTCCTCCTCTTCCCCCCCACCTCAAAAGGAGGAGCAGCATGGGTGATGGGTCAGCCCAGGTGGTGGTAGTTTGATGTGACAATGACTGGCTAAGTTTCCTGCTGGTTTAGGTAATAAATATATATTAGCTTGAATAAAAGATGGGAGTTTAGGAAATACTTTTTTCTGTTTGTCTTAACAGAGCTGATGCCCATAATCCTTATTTTCTTTTTTATTGGTGTGGTGTGGGTTGAATCAAATCAAGACTTGGATGCATCAGAACTCCATGGAACATCAGGGTATCATGAGTACATGCTTGATAAGTGCATTTGCTGGCTGTACCTGTGATTCTACCTGATGTGCTAAATGGTGAAAGGTTCACAGTATTGTGTTAAGCAGTCATAATTATGAACAACAGCGCTAGAGTGTGCGTATCTTTTTTGCCTATCGATTCAACAAGACAGCATACAGTGTGATTTCAACCCCCCCCCCCCCAATCAAAGGGACTGGAAACGCTGTTATGTATGCCAATTTTTATTCTCTTCTCTTGCTGTTGAATCTTAAGAGTTGTGCTATGACCCACGCCCTTTCCCTTAGGGATAAAAAGAATTTGTTTCCTGCTGGCCCATAGGGGTATACTCCAGAATTGTCTAAACTGATGGATATATACTTAAAAGGAGTTCTAGGTGGTCTAGAGAGAATGCTGGGGTGCAGTAGAGCCCAAAAGTTGCCAGTTCACATAATGTCTCCTTTGAAGTACCACATAGTCATCTTGCATTTTTTTCTCTTCCCTCCACATGTTTAAGGGTTTTAATTAGTGTGAGCAGCTCCTAAAAGATGTGTGAGCAAGCTGCCAGTGGACCTGCTGTGTGTGTCGTAACCAACTTGAATGACCTTGGGGCACTGAGATTTCAAGTTTAGGATTTATTTCTTCCAAAAGCCTTTCCCAAATAGCGTTTTTGGGATAGCTACTACTCTTGAAGCAGACATGTGCTCTCGCTGATTGAGTGACATCAGTTCTAAAGATGGAGCTTCCAGGACTGTGATTGCAGAATACCAGAACTTTGGATAGATCATCTGTTTTGGGGCTAACCTTCATTCGGGGTCAACTTCCTATCCTACAAAGTTTTATAGAATTTGAGAGGACGTCAATATCCGTGTGTGACATCTGTTAAACTTAGCTCTTTGGTCTGGCTATTGGGAACGTTGGTTTCTAACATAAACAATAGATACCTTTTCAGAAAATGTAACTGCAGATTATTTTACAATTCTTTCATTGTATGCAGCAGCCCCTGTTAATCCAGCCCCATGTTCACATTGAGTCATTCCCATGAAACATATTTTGCATGGAGATCCTTACTTGCGGGAGGGAGTGAGGGGAACCTCTTGTTTTCAAACCCGTTTTTGATATAGGTATCAGTTGCTCTTTAAACATGAGCAATGTAACTGTCAGATTCTTTAATATACAGTATGTAGTATTTTTCACTGGTTCTAGTCAAAAGCACAGTACTAGTTTTTATTAAGTTGATTTTAAAGAATCTAGTGTTGAGTACTTTGAGATCTGTCTGCCTGTTTTTCTGCAGCTTCCTGGTGACAATGGAAGGAGAGCAATTTGAGTTCTCCCAGACATTACTGTTCTGTTAGGAAATTCTTCCTCTTTCAAACTTTTTTGATCAGTTGTGAAACTTGTTAGTTGGAGGATGTTGGTTTATCTAAACTAGTGGTTGAGAGAGGTTCCCATCTGAATGCAAGGAGTCAGCAGTATTACATGCCAGCCTCTTTAAAGCAGTAGTATGAAATTGGCTGAAGACTTGAGGGAAAAGAGGAATAAAGGGGAAATAACTTCTCCTCCTTAGAAGTACGTGTTTGCATTTCTGTCTATAAAGTTGTAACATTCCATTTGTCAGTATCTCTCAATGAGTATCTCTCTTGTTGACTGTTTTTGGTTAGCCAAGGCCTGTGGAGTATATGTTCACAGGCTTCTCTGTCTAGAAGTGATATTGTTTCTCCTGAGAATATATCCTCGAGGATCAGTGGCTCAGTTACTTCTAATAAAGCTGTGGCAGTCAAACGTGAGAATTCTTTTGAAGCATTTGAGGCTTTTCCTCTGAGTCATACAATACTTTTAAATAAAATAAAACTGAACAAAAAATGCACAAGCGTTTGCAAGAGCGAGGTTGTCTACCGGCAGGTCTACACTAGAAGCACTGCATTGGTGGAGCTGCAGCACTGTAGCGTGTCTGGTGAAGACATGCTGTACCAACAGGATAGGGTCTCCTGCTGACATAGTGCCAGTGTGGACAACGAGTGATACAAGTTACAGCGACCCAAGCAAGGAGGTGTCTCTTTCATACCCCTGAGTGACATAAGTTGCATCGACTTAAGAGGTAGTTTAGACCTGCCCTTAGTTGCTACGGCTGTAAGCTTCTTCCTAACTACATTTAGGGTTAGGTCATTGACTGACTGCTTTTAGTCATAGAGGGGTAATACTGGACTGAAGTGACTAGTAATGGCACAGAGAATGGTGCTGGATCGAAGTAATCTCTCTCTCTCTCATCTTCCGTGTCTCTCCTGCTCTCAGAACAGCCTCACATCACTGCCTCCTCCCCACACCACAGCAAAGCTTCCAGATAGCTGCTCTACAAACATAATGGGTTGATTATATATAAAAGAGCCCCAGATTCATTATTTTAAGAATCTCATGGCTTCTTAAGTCATTCTGATAACTCTTTTGCAGCTTAACTCGTGATTTGGCAATACTGTTGCCTGGGCTGTCTTCTGCCCTGACTTGGGGTCTTCAAGTGCTACCAGAGTACAAATACATAATTTTAAATGTCTAATGTAGACAAGGCATGCTGCCATCAACATGTGTTAAGATGGTCAAGTTACCTTCCCCTCCTCAAACCCAGGTTTTTATCCCTGCTGACACTGGTCCTTTAAGCCCTCATTGATAAAAGATGTGAGTGGTGGTTATAATTGGGCTTTTTAAACATCCCTTTGCCTATAATAGGTGCAAAAGTCAGTAAAGTGTTGGCTATTTGTTAGGCTTGTCTAGACGAGGGAAGTCTTTGCTGGTATAATTAAACTGATTTACTTACTGATCCCAGTGTAAACAAAAGCTAGTTGGGAATTTTCTGATGAAACAGGTGTGGTTGGATTTTGTTTTAAATTCTCTCCCCCACTCCCTTGAAAATGCTGATTTGTGGAAACCAGTTTGAATGAACCTTTGGTCAGTCTGGTCTAGTATGGAATTTCCCCTCCCCTTTGTCCCTAGAAAGACCCTGAGTCCCCACCCCAGAATCACCCAATAACCTGATGGTTAGAGCATGCATCTGGAATGAGAGAGACCAGGATTCAAGTCCTTGCTCCGAATCAAGCAGAGTAGAGACTTGAACCTGGGTTGCCCACATCCCAGCTGAGTGCCCTGACACCTGGTCTGTTGGCTAATCTGTGGGCAGGCAGTGAGGAGTGTGTTCCTCCTCCCCGCATCTCCCCCCGGCTTTTAACAAAACACTTTGAATGATCTTGGTTTCTTACACTGCAAAATTGGAACCCTTCTGAAATCTCAAATTTTGATAGGCCCAGAAATCTTATTTCCCACCCAGCTCTGGTGTCAATCTCTAGTATAGATGCATGGTACTAATTCCATTAGTGTGTGGGCTGATGCCATTTATCCTCATAAGTCCTGCTGTCTTACACCAGTTCAGTGTATCTATGCTAGAGGTTTGTATCAGTGTCGCTATATCAGCGTAAGTTTGTACTTGGTGAACGTAAGAATGGCCGTACTAGGTGAGACCAATCGTCCTTCTAGCCCAGTATCCTGTCCACTGACAGTGGCCAGTGCCAGGTGCCCCAGAGAGAGTGAACCTAACAGGTAATGATCAAGTGATCTCTATCCTGCCATCCATCTCCATGCTCTGACAAACAGAGGCTAGGTACACCATTCCTTACCTATCCTGCCATTAGCCATTAATGGACTTAACTAGATAAATTCATGGAGGTTCTCTTTTAAACCTTGTTGTAGTCCTAGCCTTCACAACCTCCTCAGGCAAGGAGACTCCAGCATCCAACACCATCTGGAAGGAGGGTTCCAGTTATGGGAAGGTTTCCCTCTATTCCTGTTGACTGCTCTGCTTCCCTGGGCCTTTCCTCCTCCTCCTTCTCCTCTTCAACAGCGCAGGGGCTAGGTGAGACAATTCTGCGGTGTCCCGGAAAGCCTCATCAACATGCCTCTCTGCCTCGATTAGCTCCTCCAAAGCCTGCACGCACTCTCTGAGGGCCAGGAGTTCCTTGAACCGAACGCGCGCACATGCCACCCAGCCACAGGGCAGGTAATCATACATGTTGCACTCAGCGCAATAAACTGCATAGCTCCCACTCTGCTGCTGGGCTTCTGCATTCTCTAATACCGCTACCTAAGCTAATGAAAAGGTATTGTTTAAATCAAGAAGTTTTTAATGTAGTTTACAGGTTTTAAAGAACGGCAAGTGAACCTTGCCCCCTTGCAAACTCCGTTGCAAAACTCCCTCCCTGGTCGCTTGCTCACTGCTTTATAAAGCCATGGCCTTCTTGATAGCCCCACCCACTGACTAAGGCTCAGCCAATTAACGGACACTTCTAGCTTTCAAACATTACTTTGAAGCTCACGGCTTCCAACTGCCAGCCACAGCACATGGTCCTTCAAACAGACAAACACAAGGTCAGCACACAGCAAGTAACCTCCAAACACAAACACACACTACAGATAGCCACTTACCCCAAGGGTCCTGTATTTGCTGCTCCTTCACCCGTAGAACTCCATTGCAAAACTCCGTTAGCGAAATAAACCAGTTTAAATGGAGTCCTGGTCTAGATGTATGCTGAAAAAAAAGCTTCTTTCCAAAAGAGGAATACTAGAGTAGAAAGATCAATAATCTACCCTGCCATAGTAATTCCTAAGTAACCTAAAATGAAAGCAACTACTTTCAAAATGGAATCCTATAATATTTAGTTTCTCTGCTGTACTCCATTAATATGGGGGTAATAGTTGACCATTAAAGACTTTTATCATCTTTTAAGAGACTCATACATACACTGTTGCCTTCCTGAGGAGATTCTAGGCAAGGTATTAAATCTTTCCTGGCTCACCCAAGTCAGGAGTCTTTCCATAAAAGCTTGAAAGCATCTAGCTCCTATGAAAAGATATTAATGTAGTCTGTCCTCTCCAAGCATGTTTGCCATATCGAACTCTGGATAGAAAGATCCAGCAAAAGCTATGCCCTTGGCTCCAGAGGCTCATCATGTCAAATTATTGGCTTTAAGCTGTGTAAAATGTTAAATAACTTGTGATTTTTAGGTTTTTAGTTAAAAATAAAATCTTAAATGGGCACCTCCATCTATGAATCATCAGCAGGGGACGCAGTCTGCAGCAAGAAGAGAGATTTGGGAGAGGGTGCTTTGGAAATAGTCCCATTAACGATGGGCCATGAGGAGCCAAACATGCATTTAGCCTCATTCCAGAGCACTGAACATCCTGGTCCTGACATGATTTTACACTTCTCTGTCTCCAAGTAACAGTGACACATTCACTTCCGTCATTAAGAAAAAAAAAAAATATTTCAAAGCATTTCATTGTGAATCATACAAAAATGTTTTATCTGGGACCTAACAATGAAGCACATTATCTGCAGTTAATAGAAGCGTATAGCAGTAAAATATTGGGACCTACACTAGTCTGCAAGGCACTGTATAGCTTTGCAAGCTTGGCAGGAGTGATTTTTCCCAGCTTGTCAAACATTGTATATTTTGAACTAATCTTTTCCTGTTTATACAGAATATTACCTTTGTCACATCAAGCCGTTCATTCATTCATGGAATAATCGAAGACATCTGTTTTGTCTCCTCATGTCTATATTAAACAGCAGAAGAAAATTACAGGTGTGGTTCTCTCTGTATAGAGTAGGAGACGTTTCGTACATAAAATAGAAAAGTTGATGCATAGCAAGTCGTGCTAAGGGGGAAAAGAGAAACCACAGCCTTGCTGCTGTTCCTGAGATACAGATATAATACTCTCCTAATGAAGCAATCATAACATGATGATGGAAAGCTGTCGTGATGGGTCTTTGGCAAAAATGAATTTGGAGAATTCCGTAGTTGCTTTAAGAAAAAATACCTATTGTTAATGCTCTTATCAATTCAATTTTTTATAACTGATTTTCTTGCAGGTGGGAGAACTAACAACCTTGTAAGTGTGATTACAGTTTTGTAGCTTCTTGGAAATTATTCCAAATATGGTGGTGTAACGGCAGTAGTAAAATTTTACCTTGATGGCATTCAAATTATTGCAGTAAATTACAAGGTTAAACTCTGTATGTATGTTTGGACTGTTTTCAACAACCAGATTCCTGAAGTACTCAGTACAGGTTTTTGTGAGGAAAAGAATATTTAAAAAAATAAGCTAGTGTTGGAAATAGTATCCTCTCCACAGTAGCATTGTATTGAACAATGACTGGACAAGTGCATTTATAAAATGGCTTCTGTGAAAGCTGAAAACAACTGGTGGAAGAGAATTGCAAACCTATGTAACTATCTCCCTGTGGATACATACTCTGAGGCTATTTCATCAACTAGTATTAAGTCTCTGGATTTTTATCATGGGTCTTGTAGTTCGCTTGCTCTCTCAGCCCCAGTGCCTGGTGTCATGTTACAAAGAAACCTGGCTTTCAATTAAAAAAAAAATCCTAGTCTTTAGCAGCTCAAATACTGGAAAGCAATTAAAATGAACTCCAAATATTTACCACTTGAAATCTCATGATTTTAAAACAGTCCTGCAGTGTTACTGTTTGGGTTTTTTTGTTAACCTGACTCATGATGATTGAACACTTGGTTGATTATATTTCAAACCACCGTGCCACTCAATGAAGTACATTAGTTTGTAAGTGTGCGGACTCATCCCTGCGTCGCCTCCTACTGGTCGGTGATGGGAATTAGCTCTTGCCGTGTCCTGGAGCACCCCCTGCAGGCTGGTGATCTGTCTTACCGATGCCCCCTGTGTCCCTCCCAGGACACCGGTGCCCCTTTCTCCAGGTTGCTGCCCCCCGGCAGTATCCCCACACTCTGGGTCTCCCCATCCAGGGGAACTCCCACCCACTAACCCCACCTTGCCTTAGTGTAAGGCTCCTGCCAGTCACCATCTAGCTCCACTCCCTGGGGCAGACTGCAGTATATGCCACTCATCATGGGCAAGGTTGGCTTGGACCTACTGCCTCTCTATAGCTGGGCCCTTCTCTCTCTACAAGCAGAGAGAGAGTCCTGAGCTTCTGGATGCCCTGGCCTTCTTATAAGGCCCGATTGGTCTGTTTGGGGCATGGCCCCAGCTGCAGCCATTTCCCCCAATCACCTGGGGTTTTGTTGCCAATCCCAGCAGGGCTTTTTCCACCCCTTCAGTGCTGGAGCGGGTGCTCACCCCGCTACATTCTTTTAGATTTAAAAACAGTTTGAATATTAAACTGTTTTTGAGCTTCCTTTGTGGGCACCCACCCCATTTTTAGGTGTCAAAATTGCTGCTCCGCACCATAAAGAAAGACCTGACTGAACTCTCACTGACGTTAAGAGTATCTAATTTTTTCCCCGTTTGCTTTTAATTGGAGATGGATCGGATATTTCAAATGTGGGTGTTGTGTTCAGCCTTTCTTTTCCCCCCTTCTCCCATACACTCCCTATCATGCTCATTTCAGAATGACTGTACTGCCTTGTCTGAGACTCCAGCATTAACATATCTCAGTAAGTACCCTCACTAGGTCAGACCAGTCTCGTTGATAGTCATGCGACTCTGCTTATTTTCTCTCTTTGGTAGATTTTTCACGGGTGTTTAAAAACAGCTATAGCTTCTTGCAGTGGTGTGCTAGTATCAAAGGGCCCAGCTCAGTAGCAGCAGCTGCCACCATGGAGACACTGGAACCAAGTGTCAGGCAGGAATCCGGACTGTTCTTAAGCATTGTGGAGCTTGGGAAGGAAAAGTCCATATGAGCATATGAGTTAGCAGGGCTGGAGGTTTTCAGACTAAAAGTGTCTTTGCGTAGCAATGTCAGCTGCTTCATTACCACCTCTCACATGGAATGGCATCATCAGAACAGCAGACATATGGCAGAAACTAGTCTGCTGAAGTGACTATAAATCTTTAATTATGCTAATTTAAAAAAGTAAACTGAGCTCAATTCTGCCCTCGCTGACACCCATGCAGTCCATGAGAGCTGTGTGAGTGTCAGTGAGGAGAGAATTTGGCCCACTTTTAAAAAGACAACATGCAATAACATGTCTATATCAAGTAAACTTGGACTGTTAATGAATAAAGCTGAACTGGCTTTTTTCCCCCATAGATTCTAAGGCCTGAAGGGACCATTGTGATAATCTAGTCAGACCTCCTGTGTAACACACAGGCCATAGAACTTTCCCAAAATAATTCCTGGAGCATGTCTTTTAGAAAAACATCTAACCATGATTGTCAGCGATGGAGAATCCACCACACAAACCTTGGCAAATTGTTCCAATGATTAATTGCTCTCACTGTTATAAATTTACGCCTTATTTCCAATGTTAAGTCTTATGCCCCACTCTGCATGGGTACAGCACCATTATAGCAGAGGTTTGCACATGTGTAGCTAAGACAGTCTGGTTGCACTGGTTTATCAGGCCTCAAAATGTGTGGGAGGTTGTTTAAAACTTGCCATTAGATGTTTGGGGGAAAAAATTACATCACATTTACCTAAATGGTTATCTCAGACTCTAGGGTGTGAATGCATTAATCACTATATATGCCTGTGGTGCACTGAGGAATTCTTGGCACACCCAAGGTGTGTGTGTTCCATCGTCAATACACACCCAGGGTTCTGTTGCTGCTTGTCTACACCACAAATGCCATTCAAATCTTATTTTTTTTAAAATATTTCATATTGCAAATGAAATGATTTCTCACTCATTCATTTAGCCTATTAGTACATAATTCACTTAATTAAAGAATGTAATGAACATAATCTCATTAACTAAATCAGTTAAACACTTGCATATTATCAATGGTGTACGTGGGATATGTGTGAGTTGGATATTAAAAGCCTTGTTTTTTGTATATTGTTTGTACACACTTACTATTACCATAGCAATACCCATCAAATTCCCTCATACAGCTGTTTCATAAGTAATTGAAAGAGAACCACTTAAACACTCAAATGGGGGAAAAAAATCAGTACCTTGGAATTGCAGTTGCAAACAGACTATCTGTGAAATACAAATCTGAAAGAGAGAATCCTCAGTTCCTTGGTTTTATATTGGATAGTGAGAGACATTGAAACCTTTTGGTGAATTAATGTGGTGGTGGTGGTGGTGGAGGGGGAAGTGCAAGAGGAAGGATAGATTTTTATAAAAGGGTTTCCCAAAGAGAGTTACCAAAATTTAGTTGTGTTCCTCCGTTCTGCGTATTTTTCTAGGGTTGGTTACTGTTTCCAAACACCCACTCCCCTTCCTCAAAACAAAAGATGTCCACCCCCTATAATTTTAAAACCTTTATTCTCTACATGAAGGTACGTGATTATTGCTGCTACTGCCAACTGTGTCAAATGACTGAGGGTATGGCTACACTAGCAGCCGAACAGCACTGCCGTGGGAGCGCTCCCGCAGCAGCGCTTTGAAGTGCGAGTGTGTTTGCGGCGCCAGCGCTGGGAGAGAGCTGTCCCAGCGCTGCAGGTACTCCACCTCCCCGTGGGGATTAGCTTACAGCACTGGGGTAGTGTTTACACTGGCGCTTTACAGCAGTGCTCCCAGCGCTGGGGCAGTGTTTACACTGGTGCTTTACAGCGCTGTAACTTGCTGTGCTCAGGGGTGTGTGTTTTTTTTCACACCACTGAGCAAGAAAGTTGCAGTGCTGTAAAGCGCCAGTGTAGCCAAGGCCTGACACCCTGAATTGGAGGCGGTGGGAAGCATAGATGGAAATGAACCTGAAATATTTCTCCAGAAAAGTCAACCTAACCTTTTAATAGCTATTCATTTCACTAACACAAATCTTATACGGGGGGAATGATTTGTGGACACTGACAACCAATCATCTTAGTAGTGTTAAAATAAAACTTCCTTGTGTGCCCCTTTTTTAACATAAAGAAAAGCTTTTCAACTTTGTGTAGCTTCCATGTGCAATTACCTAGAGGATTGGCTGCTTATTTTTTGAATCATTCAGCAGAGTAACACCTTCATGGCTTCTAAAATTGTACCTTCATGATAGCACCCACTAGTAATTATTATTCTGAGTCATTAACTAGTGCTCATTACTGCTTCATAGTAGCATTTATAATTAATGTGCCCTATTCCAGTAGAGATCAAGTTAAAAAGCAGAAGACGTGTCTTCACTCATATTACTTGGACTGCTTTACTATTTCTCTAATAAGGCATATCTATCTAATCCTTTCTAAGTGCCTCTCCAGTATTAAAAATAGAAATAATTGTATTTTCTTCATTACCAGCCTGTAGGAGGTATATCTTGATTAGTCTGCAGCCTGGTATGTGCAGAAATTATTGGAGTAAAGCTGTGTCACTCAAATAAAGGAATTCTGTTTAATTCTGGTTAGGTCCAGCTCCTGTGAAAATTTGTCTCCTACATTCATAGATTATCTTTTTTAAGGCTTGAAGTGCCCACTACAGTCAACTTGTCTGACTTGCAGACATAGACAGACAGATCATAGAATTTCACCAGGCAATTCTTGTATCAAGTCCATAACTTCTGGTTAGAGCTTTCCTTTTAGAAAGGGAACCAATATTGATTTAATGACTTCAAGTGATGGAGAATCTACTCCATCCCGTTTTAATGGTACCCTCATGGTTTAAAAATGTGCACTTTTTATAGTCTGAATTTGTATAACTTCAGCTTTCAGCTACTAGATCTTGTAAAGCTGTTGTCTACTAGATTAAAGAGGCTTCTATCAGAAATCTTCCATGTAGCTACTGACAGATGGGGGATCAGGTAACATCATAAACCTTCTTCTGTTGGGATAACCAAATACAGTGAGAAACAGAAGCAGGTCAGTTGAAGGCAGGTTTTCCACAACTCAAGTCATGTTTGGTTTTTTTATTTTTTTTGTATCTCTTCTGAATCCTTTCTAGATTGTCCCCATCCTTTTTGAAATTGACATCAGAACTGGACACATCATTCTCATAATGGTCTCGCTAATGTTCTAGACTCCCAGCTTATGTGTGGTACTCTGTTTGTTTGTTTGTTTGTTTGTTTATACATCCACGTATTGCATTTGCTCTTTAAGCCACTGTATTGCTCTGGGAGCAGATGTTCAGTTGTTGGTCTGCCATGATCCTGAAGTCTTTTTTTTTAGTCGCTGCTTTCCATATCAGTCATCCAGTCTACAAGTGTGACTTACCTTCTTGGTTCCTAGATGTATATTCCTGCATTTAGTTGTTGCTCCTTTTTTACTTGAATCGTTAGTCAAAGTTCAGGGCCCTGAAGGCATTTCAGATGGAAGTAGAAATTGGTGGAGTCTGGTATTTTCTTTAAAGCAAAGTCCCGCTTGCCCAAATGGAGGGGGAACCAAGAACAAAGGGCAGCAGTTTCTTAGCTTACAGCCCCAACCCTAGGGCTTGGCTACACTTAAAACTTCAAAGTGCTGCCGCGGGAATGCTCTCATGGCAGCGCTTTGAAGTGCGAGTGTAGTCGCGGCGCCAGCGCTGGGAGAGAGCTCTCCCAGTGCTGCAGGTACTCCACCTCCCCGAGGAGATTAGCTTACAGTGCTGGGAGCTGTGCTCTCAGCGCTGGGGCACTGTTTACACTGGCGCTTTACAGTGCTGTAACTTGCTGTGCTGGGGGGGGGGGGTGTTTTTTCACACCTCTGAGCGAGAAAGTTGCAGTGCCATAAAGCGCCAGTGTAGCCAAGGTCCTAGTTATCTAAGAAATCCAAAAACATGCTTTCTAACTTTTTCCAGGATCCCTCTATGCTTGCAGGTTGCTGCTTGGCTGTCTCCTTGCTCCTCCAGTTGAAGGGGGAGGAAGAGAGGAGACAGAGACACGCTGCTTCTGATTAACTCAGAGTGGTAGTTGATATTAATTGAAGGCTGCATTCACACCCAGTCTCAGAGGTTTGTGATTCATGCAGTCACCAGTACCTCTCAGCATAACAAGTAAGTGAGCCCAATTTACCATGAGACCCAGATCACTGTCAAACTGACCTATCTTTATCAGTATTTGCCATGCTGCTAGTTTTAGTCATAGGCAAACTTTACCAGCACTGACTTTATGTATAGTTCCAGATCAATTATAAAAAGGTTGGGTGAAATCCCGGCTGTACGGATGTTGATGAGGGTTCTGCCACTGATTTTAGCAGAGCCTTGATTTCATTTGTTGAATAGCATTGGCCAAGAACAGATACATAAGGGGCTCTACTAAGACACCTCAACTTGATGATGATTCATCACTTATAGTTTGATAATTTCACCATTTGAGTTTGATAAATTACAGTTTTTAGAATCCTGTCACGTGCTATGTTAATTTTTATATACTGCTGTTTTAAAAATAGTATGTCATGTGACATTAAGTAAACTTTGGCTCCAACAAGACCATACGTTATGTCAACATAGTTGCCTTTGTCAACCAGACTTTTAATCCCAGCCACAAATGAGATCCAGGTGTTTTCAAAACACCTATTTTCCATAAAACCATGTCGACTGGGAGTATGTGCCATACTTTTTCCTGGGCCAATTCTTTCAATACTTCTGTTCCTGAAGTTTCGAAGATGTTGAAATGTAGCAGTTCCTGTTTAACATCTTCCCTCAGTACTGTGGGAATAGAAAATGCTTGTTTCTATTCACAAGCCTCAGCCTTTTGGCTGATGGATTTGTAGTTAGGTGGAGCCTGGCTGTCTCTGGAGGTCACGGACAAAGCTCAGCTAGTTAGAGCTAGCCCCATGAAAGACTCAATGTCAGGACAAGTATCAGAGGGGTAGCCGTGTTAGTCTGGATCTGTAAAAGCAGCAGAGAATCCTGTGGCACCTTATAGACTAACAGACGTTTTGGAGCGTGAGCTTTCGTGGGTGAATACCCCTGAAGTTTTTTTGCTGCAGGATGCCACCTTAAGTCTGCTATAGTGTGGCCAGGAGGTGATGCTCTCCTAATCAGGTTTTTGTATATTGCCTCCTGATTATCTGATTTTGTGTCATTTATCCTTTTCCGTAGATGATGTCAGTTTGGCGATGTACATAAGAGGGGCATTGTGCAGTATTACATTGGTGGACGTGCGTGAATGAACTGCAGTGATGTGTGCTGATCGTTAGTCTTGATGTGTCGCTGGTGTAGATATGTGGGCAGAGTGGCATCGAGGTTTGTTGCATGGGTTGGTTCCTGAGCTAGAGTACTACTATGGTGGTGAGCATGTGTTGCTGGTAGAATACGTTTCAGGTTGGCAGGTTGTCTGTGGGCAAGGATTGGCCTGCCACCAAGATCCCGTGAAAGTTTTTGTACTCTTTACAACCCATCCGGAAATGATCCCACACTTTCACGGGCTCGGTTGGTGCTGCTAACTAACTCGTTATCTTCGCTTTGCTAGCATGTAAATATACCTCCCTGAAATTTCCTACTACCTGCGTTCTGGAATGTGGTATCACCCAGCGAAAAGCTCACGCTCCAAAAAGTCGTTAGCTCATAGTAGCCAAGGATTCTCTGCTGCTTCTTAAAATACACGAATACCACGCAGTTGTGCAGCTGTGCGGGTGTGATAGCAGGGAAGCCCATAAA
>NC_133769.1:41729160-41776466 GCF_003597395.2 Chelonoidis abingdonii | reverse complement strand
ACTTCGTCGAGAGGTAGTGAAATTGCGAGGGGCAGGGTGATATATATGTAGCAGCAGTAGATTTAACGAGGGTTAGTTTCCAGTAAGGTAGGGTGAGGCCTGTTCTAGCAGTAGAGGTGTGAACAAGGGAGGAGCAACTGGTTCTGTAATTGGAAGCATTCACAGTCCTTTTGTTGAGTCCAGAGTGATAGTGTCAAATTTGCAATGAACTAAGATCAGCAGTTTCTCTTTGAGTCTGGTCGGAGTTTTTTTGCTGCAGGATGCCACCCTTAACGTCTGCTATAGTGTGGCCAGGGAGGTTGAGTGCTCTCCTACAGGTTTTTTATATTGCCTCCTGATTATTGATTTTTGTGTCATTTTATCCTTTTCCGTAGGTGATGTCAGTTTGGCCGATGTACATAGAGAGGGGCACTGCTATTGATGGATATTACATTGGTGTGGACGTGAGTGAATAACAGGTGTGTGTGGCTGATTGGTTAGTCTATGATGGGTGTCGCTGGTGTAGATATGTGGGCAGAGTTGGCATCGAGGTTTGTTGCATGGTTGGTTCCTGAGTAGAGTTACTATGGTCGGTGTGCAGTTGTGGTAGAATACGTTTCAGGTTTGGAGGTTGTCTGTGGGCAGGATTGGCCTGACCCAAGATCGTGAAAGTGTGGGTCATTGTCAGGATGGTTGTATCCTGATGTATGTGCGTTGAGGGGTTTTAGTGGGGCTGTAAGTGATGGCCGTGGAGTCGTTGTTTCTTTCTTGGGTTTGTTTGCCGTAGAGGTTTGGGTAACCGTTGGCTCTGTTGATCTGTTTCCTAATTTCTCTGTGCGGGTATTGTAGTTTTGAGAATGCTTGGTGGAGATTTTGTAGGTGTTGGTCTTGTTGAGGGTTAGAGCAGATGCGGTGTTACTCAGTGCTTGGCTGTAGAAATGGATCGTGTGATGTTGGCGGGTGGAAGTGGAGGATGAGGTAGGGTAGCGTCGGTAGGTTTTTGATATAGAGTGGTGTTAATGTGACCATCACTTATTTGCAGTGGTGTCTAGAAAGGGGATCTCCGTGTAGATTGGTCCAGGCTGAGGTTGATGGTGGGTGGGAGTTGTTAAATATGGTGGATTTTTTATAGGTTTCCTTCCATAGGGTCCAGATGATGAGATGTCATCATGTAGCGTAGGTAGAGAAGGGCATGAGTAGCGAGAGCTGGAGCGATTGTTCCAGGTCGCCATAAAATATTGGCGTATGTGGGGCCATGCGGGTGCCATGCAGTGCCATGATCTGGAGGATATATTGTCATCAAACTTGAATAGTTGTGTGTGAGTATTAAGGCCAGAGCTCAGCAGCAGTTTGTTGCTGTGGTCTCAGGTTCTGTTCTACAGTTGTATTCCATGTGTGTGGGATGTTTGTGTAGAGAGCCTTACTCCATGGTGGCTAGGATGGTGTTTTCTGGGAGGTGACCAATGCGTTGTAGTTTCTCAGGAATCCGTGGTGTCACGGAGATAGCCGGGAGTGCTGGTGGCTAGGGTTGAGTAGAGAGTTACATATCCGAGACAGTCCCTCAGTGAGAGTGCACATGCGAGATGATGGGGCGCAGGATTTTCCGGGTTTGTGATTTGGGTAGTAGGATGAGCCCCGACAGGGTTATTCTAAGGGTATTGTGATTTGTTCGGCCGCTGCTTCGTACCAATTATACAGGCACTTCTGATCCCACTGGAATATAAAGAATGGACATTACTCAGAGGATCCACTAACTACCAGACAGATCAGATACCCTTAGAGCCCCGACGTTATTCTATCTATACCAAGATCACAACCGCGAATCTGGAGCCCATCATTTCGGGCAATTGGCACTCTCACTGGGGACTGTGTCTGGTATTGGGGATCTCTATCAGACCTAATGCCCCCAGCATTCCCGGCTTTATCTCCGTGAACACTGATTTTTGAGGAAAACTACAAGCAGTGGTCAACCTCCCAGGAAAACCATCCTGCCAGCATGGATGTAGAGGTCTCACAAATCAACACAGATGGAATAAGCTGTTAGGAACAGTGATCCTTGTGATGCCACAGCACAACTGGTGTGAGTCTGTGGCCTTTTACTCACACAAACTATTTCAAGGTTGATGAATTATTCCAGATCAGGCATTTCTAGTGGGCACCGCAGTGCCCCCATAACCATATTTTTATGGCGGATTGGAAACGCTTCCTCAGTTCGTCTATCTGCCTTCTGTTACGCTACGTACATTATGACATCTTCTATTGGCTATGGGAAGAGGTCTGAAACAATTCACCTCCCTGATTTAACCACTTCCACCCTCAACCTCAGCCTGGACCAATCTACGGAGGTCACTTTCTAGAAACCCGGTGCAAATAGTGCTGGTCACATAACACCTTATATCAAACCTACCGACGCTACGACTTCAGCTTTGCCTCCGTTTCATCCCGGGGACTCAACCGACCATGCTCCGCATGAGTTACACAAGCGACAGACATCTGCGTACACCGTCAGCAGAGGACCACACCTACAGAATTCCACAAGATTTCCAAACTACATACCGCCGAGGAATTAGAGAACGATCAACAGAGCCGAGACGGCTACCAGAGCTCTACACTGCGAAGACAAACGCAGAAAGAAACAACAGGTCCATGCCATACTTACAGCCCCAGCTAGAACCTCGTTATCTCTAGCTTGCTTGCTAGCATATATATACCTGCCCCTGGAAATTTCCACTACCTGCGTCTGACGAAGTGGGTATTCACCCACGAAAGCTCACGCTCCAAAACGTCTGTTCGTCTATAAGGTGCCACAGGATTCTCTGCTGCTTTTAATGTCAGGACAGACTTCAAACAAAACTGACCTATGGGGAAGCCAGAACAGAAACCAGAATACCAGTATCTGTTCACAGCAACATTATTGTACCAGTTGCAGCTTTTTCATTTAGAAATCTTGCAATAACACAATCTAGATGTAATATAATGTTACCGGGTCTGTGTCAAAAAGGGTTTGTTAAGGCTATTGCTGTTTGCACGTCCAATTGTTGTATAGTCTAAAAGGAATCCTATGGCTGTGGATTGACAGAGTTTTAATCTGAGGCTAGATGTCCTCAGTATTGAAGGATATTTATAAAGTTGTTTGAAGTGCTTCCATCTTGCTTTCAGCTTTGTTTCAATCTTGCTAGATGCTTTTTACCTATGTGCTATCTTCAGCCAGCCAGTAGAGCTGAGTGATGGTGTTTATATTAGTAATATTTTGTTCTCAGAAATCAATATACCTATTCAGTTTTTTGCTTCTCTTCCACTGCCGTTTGTGATTCATACTGTTTAACTTGGAGGAAGAAGAGGGGAGTTTGAAACAAAAAATTGAACCGGCCCTGCTGCCTTTTGAAATAACATGATCATCTTGTGTCCTTCAATCACAATCATAGTTTTTGCAATGTTGGGCAGATGATGTGGCCTGGTCTGTAGCCCTGGAGATTTTTCCATGGCGCGCGGTTCCTCCAAGAGCTGGCAGACCAAGAGGTGTTCTGTGGTTTGTGTTTCACCACAGCCACAAGTGTCTGGACTAGCCCCATGTCTGTATACTGACATTTGACCAGCCAACTTTTTGTTCAGAGGCAACTTAAAAACCTCCAGGTTGACCAAATCCTTGTCTGTACCTGCAGGAAGCCGTTCAGCAACATTGATGTACATTTTGACATTAAGTATTTTGAGCCATGTGCGCCAGATTTCCAGTCATGTAGCTGTTGGTAATCTTTTTTTTTGTAATTAGTTCTGTTGCCGCTAGGTAGCTTTTCTGCTATTTCAGGCAGCTAACTGCTGCGGTGTGGACATGTAGCAGATGACTGGTATCTTCAGCCTGTCATAATGGTTCCGTTTTGCTTGTGCCTGCTTTCCTGATAGCCGGTGGAGCGATTCCAGCAAGCACATAAAGACTGTTCACGTTGATTGTTATGAGGTAGCAGCAGCTGTTGTTCAGTGCAGGGTCCAGCTTCTTTCTGTGAGCTGATCTTTCCCTCCCCAGAAATAAATAATTACAAGACACTCCCACGTTATCGTAGCACCACAAAGCACCTCTCTCTACCCCCCCTCCAGCCACACCCAGATAGTCCTAGTTTAAGTGCTTGGCAGTCAGCTCTCTCTACCAAGAGGTTAAAGAAGACTGAAAGGAGGGGGAAGCAGTGCTGCCTCACAGCTGCGAAGAAGGAAGCTGCTTTCCCTTGCTCTAATCTCAGCTTTCAGCTAACAAAGTTCCTTTATGGGTTGGTTTGCATTCTCCAGCAGGGTTTTATTGAAGCATTTTATTTCACTCTAGTCTAATCCCTCCCCAGTTCCTTAAAGAAGCAATAGTTTTTCCTGTCACTTTTTAAACAGGCAATTGCCACATCTTCCTTTGTTTTAAATCTAGTGCAGGTGATTGCAATCTCTCTCTCTCTCTCTCTCTCTCTTTCAACCTTTCTAAACTACTGCTATAATTCAGATCTAAACCACTCAGTCTGATTGTACCACAGACTTCTTAAGGTAAAAGTTGTTGTGGCTAATGTATGAAAGAGCCTGTCGTCTCAGGTAACATCCCATTCTTTTAATGAGAAAAAAAATTAGAGCAGAGCAATAAGGGAGAACAAGTATACTCTATTACTTATGCAAGTACAATCAGCAAGTAGGAGGCACAACCGTATGCAAACAAGGAGCTTCAAAGTTAATTAGCACTTGCCATCTCCATGCAAATGCTGTATGTTGCCAAGCAAAATCACTTTCAATATTAAAGGAACCTGATTTTTTTCAAAGCCTACTGCGGAAAAGAAGAAACATATTTCACCAAAAGTGAGTTTTAGGAAATAAGTATTTGTATGTTGTCCTTCATGCTCAAGGAAACATTAATACCCTTAGTGAGATGAATTCCTTCCAGCTTTTCAGAGCACACTGATATGGTTAATGGCTAACTTCTGTTTATATTTGTAACTTGCATAATAGCTAATAAGAATCCTGTGCTTCATGATCCCAGCAACATAGGGAAGCACTTGCTGTGCATTATACAGATGAGCAGCATGGCTAAACCTCAGAGTGAAGAACACCTCTGAGTTCGATCCTCCTGCTGACTCAGTGCGCAGCCTTAGTCATAGCACTTGATCTCTCTGGTTTGAGTTTTCTCATTTAGAAGATGAGGCAGATTCTTCACTTCTCTGCCTCTCAAGGTTATTGTGAGAATTAATTGTACTTCGAAAAGGGATGGAGGTGCTGACTGGTGGTGTGCAACATCTAGAGAAGCCTTGCTTCTGGGCGGTGCTTAGCAGCCATTATTCATGATATTGTATTGCGAAAGCCTTAAAACCTGGAACTGTAAAAGAAAAATTGAGACCAGCTAGAGCTCTAATCCTGTTAGAAGTTTCAGTAACAAGTCCTGCTCTTATCGCTGATGTGCAGCATACTTAGGTGAAGTAAGAATTAAACAGCAGTTCCCACCACAGCACAAAAGTTCAGTAAAAAATCCTCTTCCTATCCCCTTTTGAAGGAAGGAATTGGGTGAGGTGATGCTACATGGCAGCTTCTCCTTTATCCCATCACTGGCTCATATATCCTGCTAGAAAGCACTTATTTTAATCCTTTCGCTGTCTCCTACATGTGATCTTTCTGAACTTCCAGCAGTTTCTCAGCTTGACTCCCCTCATCCTCTTGCATCTAGAATTTCACATGTTCTAGAAGGATTAGTGATTTCAGCACAGTCTTAATTCAGTGGCAGTAAGGCCCTGCAAGAAAGCTGCTGGCTTCTCCCTGAAGGAGAGAAGAGAGACTCTCTCTCTCTCTCTCTCTCTCCTCTTTTTCCACCTCTCTGTAAATGTTCCTGAAGTGTGGAAGGCGTTAGAGAAAGGCCCTGCTTTTGGATCCTCAAAAGTAGACAGACCATTGAGGGATTAGGTGTTTGATTTCTGGGAAGGAAGGGAAATGTATGTCACTAAATGAATGCAGAGTTCTGCCTGTGTAGATTCTTATAGAGTCTCTATCACCAGAATAGCTGAGCGCTGTGTGTATATTCTTGCAATGCTGGTGTAGGGTAGAGAAGTATTATCAGCCCCTTGTTTTAGAGATGTAGAAATGAAGTGAGAAGAATGGTTTGTTTTTTGGAGGGCGGTGTTTTTTTGTTTTTTGTTTTTTGTTTTTTTTTGCACTAGGTCACACAAGAAATCTGTTGTAGATTTGGTAATAGAACCCAGATCTCCTTACCCACAACACCAACCTTCATCTTGCAATGGAGTTTGTGGAGGGAAAGTAAGGGGCTAATGAAAACATGGATCATGAGATGGGAAAAACAAGAAAAATCAGGAGGAGATCCCATTGTGCTAGGCACCGTACAAACGCACAAGAAGGCGGTCCCTGTTACAATCTGTGTACTCTGGGATTTGCCCCAAGACCTTCCATTTTCCTGTTACGTCTGGGTTTCACAACCTTTAGTAAATCCACTTCTTTCTCTTAGCATCTCTCTACTTTACTGCTCATGTTTGTATTAATCTGATGTCATGCTGGTGCCTGCCTTCAGCTCCCTGCCACAGCTTTTTCCAGGAGAGACCTCACAGGGGACCAAACAGTCAGCCTCTGACAGAAAGCTGTCTTTTTTTGGTTATGCTTCCCTGATCCTTCCACATCTGAATTTTCATTGTGTGCACTGCTGAATCTGGACAGCCTGTCTTTGCATGCACTTGCTAAGCAATGAGAATTCTGTAAGTGAGGAAACAGTCTATGGCTTCCCAAGGGGGTGGTTTGACCACAGGTCAGCCCTGTTTCTTTATCTTTGTGTACTGTTAACTTAATTGCTTTTAAAGAGTTTTTGGACTATTTAAGACTGTCATTTGCTTCATTTCTGGCTAATAATATAATATGCTACGTTCTGATGAAGCATGGTAACAACTGACAGATTTATTTAAAATAAACTTAAAATCCAACTTCATAAGTCCTGTTTAGCACTCTTTAACTTTTTGGATGTTTCATGTGGAGAGTTGATGTTGACAAATATGTGTGGCCTTTAACTTCGCGTGAAGGAACAAAAATAGAAAACACGTGTCCCCTTTCTTGCTTTGGAAATTGGATGGGTGGGTCTAAACTAAAAATGCTACGTTGGCGCAGCTGCATTTGGTGCGTCTGGTGAAGACTCTATAATAATTCCACCTCCTCAAGAAGCGGTAGCAGCCCTCGCACTGACATAGCACTGTCCGCACTGGTACTTAGGTCAGTGCAATTTATGTCACTCGGGGTAGGGGGGAGCTTATTCACACTCCTGAGCACTGTAAGTTATACCAAAGTAAGTGGTAGTTTAGACCTGACCAGATTGAAGTCTTGTTGTTTGGAAAAATGTTGGCCAAAAGGGTGTTGTCAGTGTTTCCCCTCTGCCCCAAATAGCACTGAGGAAGAAGCTACCAGATTTGAAATGCAGAGGGACCAAGAGCTGGACCTGGGGGGCATGGAGGGGTGAGCGTGTCCTGGATCACAAGGTCGGTGCTACGCTCCGAGCTTGGGAACAGTCTTTAGGAAGAACCCCTTCAGACCCTCAGTGGGTCTCAGTGCTCCTGCACAGGGTAGGTCACCCATCCCACTTCCTCCTTAGATCATACCTGTGGGACTCCAGCATTCCTGCTTCACACCATTATCTTCGTTCAGGAAGTCCAGCTGAAATAGACTCATGATAGAGACTTGTGCACTCCTTAGAGATGATGCGTTTCACCAAGCATTTGCAGTTACACTTGAAAAATATCAAAGGAGTAGAGTTCAGTAGTCAACTGGAACACAATATAGGAAGTCTTGAGGTTAGCATAGAAGGCAGGTGAAAATATAGTCTGTTCTGGTTAGCGCAGAGCCCAGCCAAGCTGTAGTTAACCCTGTTGTTCAAGTTCTCTGTTTCTGTCTGACCTCTTTGGTCCATTGTTTAGAGCCCTGATTCCTTCCAGCAGCCAGCTCATATCTTTCCACCTTCCAGCCCTTTGCTTTTGAGCTGGGGGATTGTGCTCAGCTTCCCTGCTCAGAGGTGGAGAAATCCATCTTCTGCTGGGTCATTTGTTGTTAGGTGTCAATGTCCTGGTGATTGGATTCATCATTCTTGGATTCTCTGTTGATATGTTACAGACTAACAGGGCTGCTATTCTGAATCCGCAAAAAGAACAGGAGTACTTGTGGCACCTTAGAGAGTAACAAATTTATTTGAGCATAAGCTTTTGGGGGCCACAGCCCCCCCACTTCATAGCCCCTGAAAGCTTATGCTCAAATAAATTTGTTACCCTCTAAGGGCTTGGCTACACTTGAAACTTCAAAGCGCTGCTGCGGGAGCACTGCTGCGGGAGCGCTTTGAAGTGTGAGTGTAGTCGCAGCGCCAGCGCTGGAAGCTGTGCTCCCAGCGCTGCGGCACTGTTTACACTGGTGCTTTACAGCGCTGTATCTTGCAGCGCTCAGGGGTGTGTGTTTTTCACGCCCCTGAACGAGACAGTTGCAGCGCTGTAAAGCACCAGTGTAGCCAAGGCCTAAGGTGCCACAAGTACTCCTGTTCTTTCTGTTGATATGGGGTCTGCTTCAGCCAGTTCTTCCTCCCCCCACCCCCCAATGACCCATTTAAGCTTAGGGCAAGTCTACATTTAAAATCCTGCGTCGGTTAAGCTGCACCACTGTACTGCTTTAATGAAGACACTGATGCCAACAGGAGAGAGCTCTCCCGTTGGCATAGTAATCCACCTCCCTAAGAGGCGGTAGCTATGTTGGCAGGAGAAGCTCTCCCGCTGACATAGCACTGTCTATACTGGGGATTTGATCAGTATAAATACATAGCTATAGGGTGCGGATCGCTGAGGGCTAGTTTAAAGCGGCAGCGCTTTAACGTGGCTTATGTAGTCACAGAAGAGTGTTGGGAGAGCTCTAGAAAACCCACCTCTATGAGGGGCATAGCTACCAGCACTACGAGTGCAGCTCCCAGCATTGATGCACTATCTACACTGATGCTTTACCGCTCTGAAACTTGCTGCACTCAGGGGTGTGTTTTTCACACTGAGAAAGTTGCAGAGCTGTAAAGTGCCAGCATAGGCAAGCCCTGAGTTACTCTCATTTGTGTAACATTAAGACAAAAAGTTACAGGGTTTATCTGTGCAGCCACAGAAATCCCTGGTGAATCTTCAGCCACTCTTTAGTCGTCTTCTATACTTCTATTCTCTCTTCTAGACTTGGTGGTTCTTTTGACTGATCCTTTTCCTTGAGGAGGAGGAGTTTTTTTTCAATCTATTTTAAGTCCAGTCTACGCTACGGAAATTGGGGGCTCTTAGTTCTCCACCAGTGTAATTTAGTTGGTGGTGCTAATAATAGAGGCTGTGATGTTAAGAGGAATGAGTGTCCATATGGCATCCTGGTACAATGTCCAGACAAACTTATTAGTGATGATCATTAACAGATTTCACTGTATCCTATTTCCAATTTAGTTAACCAATATACTGTCCATGAGACTCTCAGGAGGCAGAGATATGTCCCTACCTTTGTTCAGCAAAATTGCTAAAACCTCTACTCAGAGCATATGAGGAAAACCTGAAATCTGGTATGCAACAGTATATTGATCCTTATCTGCTACATATTCATACATTACAAATAATAAGGCAGCTTTAAGTCTATACTCAAGGGCCCAATAACATTAGCGAGGTCAATAAAATCAATTGTACTAGAAGTTATTCCCAGACAAACTTCATTAAACCGGATTTAAGATTGTAAACACACACGTTTTATTGTGTGTGTGTGTGTGTGTGTAGGGGGAGGAGATGGACTTGCAGTTAAAATAAAAATTGAAATCCAGAAAATTGAAAGATGTAATTGAACTTTAAAACCCCTACCAGTGTATAGCAATGTAGAGTCCGGACACTCCCAACCACATTCTCTCTCAGATATCACACCTGACCATTTTTGTAGTTTTCAGAGTTGTGATTTCCTGTTTAAAAGAAGAATGTGTTTTCTCCTCTGTGGCCATATGAAAGACCCACACAAATAGGGGAAATTACATTGCAGAGAAATGGGCTATTCACAGAGTGTTGGCAAATGCACCAGCTCAAGAAGATGAAAGATTTTTCTTCCTACTCTTTCAATTATCTTGGTTATTACTTCAGGCTGAAAATGATTTGACTCAGTAACTGTTTTTAAAGTAGATGGTGTCCCTTTCAGGATGTAAGAATGCCATTATTTGATTTTACTGACTTGCAGTTGTGACAATCAACTTCACTTTTTAGAAAAATGAAGATCACGAAGAATAATGGGCCATTTTTGGTCCTATTTTGGCCTGCCTTCCCCCGCCAGCATAAACCTCAATCCTGCTAGAAGCTCCTTTATGTCATCCACAGGAGGCATGGTCATCAACAGTACCCACAGCAGCAGTTGTGGCCTGTGAAGAGGGGCTCTTGTAACCACTGCCCTGGTGAAGTTTAGTACACTCAGGGAAGATGAGGAAAGTGGGGCACTAGTGTGAGGGAAGCAGAGCAGATGGCCTGGGTGGGGGAGGGCAGAGGGAGCACTGATCCTAAGAGCTCAGTTGGCCAGGCCAATAGGCCTCCTCTCCATTCCTGTTGAACCAGGCTCTACCACCCATAATTGGTTCAGTGATTCATATAATCTGCTTAGGAGACACCAACCACTTTGACTCTCTTCCCTGCCCACATTTTAAAGTCGTTCAGACTTTAAAGTGTCATTCAGACACGTATAAATTGTCTTCAGCTTTCAGTTACACAGTTATACAGGTGGTGGTTAGTTCACAGAAATCATCTTTGCTCTGATTTCTGGGATCAGAGATTTGGCTGTACCGTACAAAGATGGATTCCTTCACGCTACAGTGGTATCTTTAGGAACTAAAGTGAAACTGAAAGAATGGTTTTACAGTTGCCCATAAAGAGTCTTTACTGTACTTGTATCAATTTTTAGCTTTTATCCCCTTGCATTGTGCTGTGTAACTTTGACATTTGTGCTAATGTTAAAAGATGGTAATAGAGAATAAATTAAATCAAATCTCATCACAGATTGCCCCACTTTATGGTTTTGTTTACAAAGACTCATAATATGCATAAGAAATCTGACGGATTTAGTACAGAAATGAAAGAGATGCCATGGCAGCTTATTCTTGAGGTATTATATTTCTTTTAAGCCACCTGCGGTGACATGGCAGTGCATCTTAATAATGGTAGAGAAATGTCCTTATTTTGTATTCTATCATGGAATTTTCTCATCCACTGTTGCTTTAGAACTGAAAATATGTCTGAGGGTTTAGCAGCTGGGACAGGAAAAACTTGCATTTCAAAAATGAGGACTTAAGTCTCTATGAAAACAACTGGGGTTTTCTTTAAATGTTGACTCATAGCTCCTGCCAAATACTAGATAAAGAATAAAAAGAAGCATACGACAATCCCACAGGAATGAAAAGATGAGCTAATCCAGGGACCAACAAGCCTTTGGATGAGTTAAAAAATAAAACAAAACATCAACCGGTATTTATCATGCTTGATAGTACCACTATTGTTAGAAGTCTGTCACCATGTTGATTATGAACTCTTACCCCCTGTTTTCTATAGGCTAGTTGGAACTTGGCATATTAGGCTATGTTGTACAGAAGGATTACATTTTCTGCACAGACTTTAAAGAAACTAGCCATTAAGAGGCTTTTTAAATGCCAGTACTGATGTGGTTTTTTTGCTTATAACTCATGCTCTTTGAATCTAAAAAATAAATTGGCCAATGGTCGGTGCATAACATGGTCTATTTATCTTTGAGATAGAGAATGAAAATGGTCAGGATGATGAGCCAGCTTGCTTGTATAAATTGTCATGTAAGGCATCTGGATTGGATTCTGATCTTGATTTCATGCTCCAAAAGTGCTGCACAGTTGGCATGCTCAGCATCTGGAGTGGAAGAAGGCAGCATTTGCTTCATGCTGCCTCAACAATGACCCTGAACTGACCTAATCCTTCTTTTGTAAAATGCGTATGAGTGTACAAGGTGAAAGCGGAGACAAGGAAACTCCGCTTCTTCCTCTCTCAGCCCTCTCTCCTACACTGCCCTCCTTGCCCCATCCCTGATGTTTCATAAGTAATTAGAAATGAGGCTGGCTGTAGAGAAGGTGCAGCACTTCTCAATCTGACCTGTGTAGTTATCAGACTACTCATGTTTTTGGAGATACCTAGTTAACCCTGGGCACGTGCAGATACTTGACTAGAGTTTGGAGAATTCCTGGCCTGATGAAGTGCTTGTCATAAACATATTCAGCTAAAACATAAACAGCTACTTCTGAAAAACTCCATGTACAGGCTATCCCTAAGCAGAAAGTGGCTCCATACCCATTCTCCCCTATCCCTGGCCACTGGTGCTGCTTGGAGCCGCATACCTATTCCTGCCTCCTGGATTCAGGGTGGGATGTGACAGGAAGGTGCAGCAAGAAGTCTCGGTGGCGGGGCTGCCAGGCAGTGGTTTAAAAACAAAACCAGCAAATAACTAGTTGAGGAGAATTTCATAGCTTTGAGTATGAAAAGAACCACAAGGGACAGAGGCACAAAAACAAACACATGCTAAATATGTTCAGCATGTGTATTAACTACTTCTGAGAAAAATTCCATAAGGACTTCTCCTGGCTTTTCTTACTGTGCATACACCAGTCTTAGATGCATCTTATAGTGTACTGAGTAAATATGGTATCTTCAGGTGTCATCTGATGCTGAGTGGTCTTTCCTTCCTCTTTCTCTTTGCCTTCAGGTCCTATATGAGGGCTAGCACCCTTCCCACTTGCAAAACTCACTGGGGGGAGGGGGAGAATTATGTTCATACATGAGTATTTCCAAATCTCCCTGTTCTCAGTGATGGGACAGCCAGCAACACTTATGAAATAACTGAACTGGAAAAACATTCTGGGTCTCTGCATGCAAATTATTAGGCTGACATCTCATTTTGTTTGTTGAATCAGTCAGACAATGAGCTTTATACGTGAAGGCAGGGTTTTCTCATGTCATTACCAGCAATTTCATATTTTAAGTAGTTGTGACTATTTTTAAAAAGAATTTATTATCTGGGCTTGAAAAATCTCTTGTCTTGGGCAAGTGGGAAATCTAGATCATCGACTTCTGGAGAATCAGTTTTTTCATTTAAAACAAATTAAAAAAAAATCCTTAGTCTTTATGGGGAGTGGGGGTGGGGAACAGTCATTCCAAATCTTAATGCTACGTAGAGTAGACTACAGACATGCCCTCTTCCTGAGCCTGAAGCTAGCTCCAGTCACTTTGCTGCTGCTCACAGCCAGGAGCAACAAGATGAAATTACACAGCTTATCAATTTGACTGCTGCTATGTGAAACCCTACCTGCAGCAGTGAAACGGGCAAAAACCATGTCAGTTACATGCTGATGCTATCTGGAAAAGCCATGAGATGCAGCCGCCAAAGGCTGGAATTGGAAGAGGAGTTATTCACTGGACAAGATGACACTTAGGAAAAAACAAGAGGCTCAGGAAGGAATAGAGTAGCAAAGATTCTTCCCACTTGAGTCAACCAGTAGGCTGTGTGGAGGTGGTAGAGTAATGGAAACCCTCCATTTTCTACCTCTGAGGACATTCTGTGCCAAAAAAAGCAAAACAGTTATGTGCATAGTGTTTTAAAATTCTGCAAATTGTATTTGTCAAATATGGAGGCTCCGGCATAGCATTAGGGAGCAAAGACCACGGGCTGCATAGTGATGGGAGATGACCGTGCAGTCCCCCCCACCTCCCCCCGGACATGGACTCAGCAGTGAGGCTGCACCCAACCCTGACATAACGCAATGACTGGGTCTGCCCCTCTATGACAAGTGCACCAGGTGTGGGCAGGCAGGCTCAGCAAGGCAGGATCCTAGAGTCGGGGGGATGCAGGTATGGGTTGAAAGGGTTCTGTGTGGGGCAGTCTGGGTGTGGGCAGCTCAGTGTGGGGGATCTGGATATGCAGGGGCTTGTTGGGGAGTTCTAGGTGCAACAGTGGTGGAGGTCCAGGTGAAGGTGGTTGGGGCTTAGTGGGGGGGGGGGGGGTTTGGTGTGTGTGGTAGTGTGTGTGTGTGTGGGGGGATAGAGCCTCAGCAGGGTGGTCTGGGAGTGGTGGTCCAGAGGTGAGGATTGGGGCTCAATGGGTTGGATCTAGGTGCAGGCTGTTGGGGGCTCTGTGTCAAACTGTGGATCTGGGCTGTGGGGTGGCTCGTCAGGTGTAGTCCAGGTGCAGGTGGAGTGGGGTCATGGGTGGAGGGGGTCGGATGTGTGTGGGGGGTTAAGTTTAATGGAGAGGATCTTGGTATGAGGGGGTTTGGGATGCCCAAGGGTTCAGCGGATGGGGGGATCCCTCTCCCTGCAGCTGAGGAGCGATAGCGCGGGGGAGGGAGGCAGTGCCTTTATCGCAGTTTTCCAGAGCTTCTGCCTAGTCAGAGGCAGAAAATCTGGGGTGGTGGGCTGACAACTGCTCCTACATGCCATGCAGGGGGAGAAGAGGAAGTCCCATCCTCCCCAGCCAGCTGGGCTAGCAAACGTGATCCCAGCAGTAGGATTAGGAGTCCACCAGGCTAGGTGCTTCCACAGTTCTGCACTAAGAGCGATTTACCTGTCTTGCCATGCCTGCTTGGCACGCAAAGCATTACCACTAGGGAGGGTCACATGACCGCTTTTGTGGCTTCCCTTTGCTTTCGCTTGTTAGAGTCATTTTTCTGTAAGGGAAGCAAATAAATCTGAGGAGACATTAAATCTATGGCCATTCAAGTGCAGTGGGCACAGAATTCTCCCAGGGAGTAAGAATCTTTCATGATTAGCAGGAGGCTTGAGGGGCAGGAGAAGAAACAGCTCTTTCTCCCATCACTAGCTAGGAGGGTTTGCCTTCTTGAAACTTATTATACACCACTTTAGAAAATACAGTACAAAGTGGCTAGAATTGATGACATCTCAAATAGTGGGCAAGCAGAGCACCCTGGTAACAAAATATTCCCAGTACTTTTCCCCAATCAGTTGATGTGCATGGGTGAGATGGTTGTCCCACTTAGGGTATTTGCCCTCAGATTCTTGTTGGTGAAACCACTTATGCACACACTTGTCTCCTTCTGTAACTCTGATTAGTAGGTGTCTTTTTGAATTAAATTAAATCATGTTTTATTAGATTGGGTGTAAATGTGAGCACACATAAGACGCCACATGTAGAGGTTGCAGTTTCTCATACCATTAATAATGTCAAGGTATTTGAATTGGGAGAGGCGCCTGTCTGTGTATTAGTGTCTGGTACAAAGTGCCTGTACACTAAGGATGTGATATCCAATTCAGGCTATGTGCATGAGCGGTTCACTGAGTGGTGAAAAAAACCACTGGTGTAAATTGACAGTACACCGACTTCACAGTTAATGCTGATGATATAGGAACATTGGTGCATGGACTTGTTTACACCCGGGGCTGCACTAATGTAGCTAGCTTAAATAAAAAATTTAAAAAACATTAAAAATCGAAACAACAGTGCCTTAGGAGCCTTACAGTGGAACAAATTAGTAACTTTCAAAGTCGTGCTAAAAGCATAGACCGACTTCTTCTTCCTATCTTTTCTGAACTAATCTGCAACATCGAAATAAAATCTCTAAACTGTGGGGAGAAAACTCCAAGCAATTCTAGGCACAGAAAAGTGGGTTAAAAGTGGAAATCACCAACAGAAGTTAGTCAAATAAAAGATATTACTTCACCCACCTCGTCTCTCTAATATCCTGAGACTGACACTGCTACAACACTCATTGCAACCATGTCCACTTATAGAACAGTTCAAGGGAATTGATTCTTGCTGTGGGAGATATCAACTTGGCATGGAGCTGAGTAGTGACTTGCTCCACAATCTTGTTTGCAGTTGCACTATAGTAAATTCCTCACATCAAGGTAGGGTTACCATATTTCATGTTCCCAAAAAGAGGACATGGTTGGAGTGGGGTGAGCTGGCGGGAGGGAGAAGCTGGAAGGGGTATTTGGGGGGTGCCAGAGGGGTGTGTGTGTATACTAGGAGGAGATATTTTTGGGATGTTGGAGGGGATAGGCCAGAGCAAGGAAAGGTACCTTTAAAATGGGAAGCAGAATGATGAGTATTCTAAGCACTGACATTGCTAGGTATGTGTATCATCGCTGTGTGATTTTGCATGCACACACATATTATGGCACAGTTCTAAAAAATGATTTACACTGCAGGGTTTCCTCTCCATTTTAACATATCTATTTTTTTTCCAGGCTTATCTAAAAAGAGATGTTTTGACCCTGCAAATGCAAGAAAACTGCTAATAAGCTGAATTGTCATACCTCCTGAAAGAGAAGTGTAAAATTGGCATTTAAAACCAAAAAACTTCTTTATAAAAGTAGATTATATTTTCCACATCAACTTCAACTTTTCCTTTTCAATTGTTTTAAGATGGTAACTTCTGCTGTGAAGTGGAAATTAGAAGGTGTTTTCCTTCTAAATTAAAATGAATTTAATTAGATTGTTGCTTGGTGGCTTCCTTTTGTGATCAGCTTTATGTTCTAGATTGAATAACTTCACTTGTCTTTATTTAGTAATCAAAATCATATACACAAGTGTCTCTGATATATAGGCACTAATCTTTCAACATATCAGTCTATGGTACTAGTATCACACGTTAGCTGAAATAATTTCTATGTACCAAGTTGCTGCCTGGCTTGTCAAAAGTAGCTGAATTAATCAGTCTTTCATGTTGTATGTTTAAATGCAAACATCTCACTGTTTACAGGGGTTTGGGAAGTAATATACTGTATACCAGCTAAATTTTTAACAAGCAGATTTTGCGAAACGTAGGCAGGATTCAGAGAAACTGTCTAATTTCCCCCCTCCCCAGGATACAAATCCTGGTCTTGCATAGTTGAGAGCAGGTTGGTGACCACAACACGCACACACAGCAAAAGGCTCTTCAGATTTCTTGTAGAGGTTGTTGCAGTCTGCTCCGCTCCATGCTCTGAGCTCCTACTGGAAGTTGTTGGAGAGGCTAAATAAAAACTAAATGCTGTGTATTTATATCTTGGCTGTGTCAGCTGCTGTTTGTCTTCCCAACAAATACTTCAAAACAATGGTGTATGGAGGTGGGTGGTGGTATACGTGGCTTTTTTTTAAAAGGGGTGTTCTCCTAATATATTCATTGTGTGTTTGTGCATGTGTATCACAGCTGTTGCCCTTATACAGTCTTCATAACTGGAAAATTAGAATAAGGACTAGTCTACACCGAAAAATTACATCGGCATAGCTATGTGTGTGAAAAACTGTTTATAGGCTTTGTAGGCTCATTATTGCATCTTTCCTTTGGAAGATGGCCCTCCAGAGCCAACCTAGGGCATTTCAGTGGACTCTGAGGAGAAAAGCCCTTCTAATGAATCACCGTTATCACTACCCTTCATGACTTGAATGTTCCATTGGTGTCTTACCCAAGTAATCAGGCCTGAACCCGCTTATATAATAATATTGCTGGCAGAGGAAGTATGGCTGTCTCATTGTTCCCCTAGATATCCGAATACATCAGAATGTTCTTTTGCCCTTGGTTTTTGGACTTCCTTCACAAGGGGATTGATAGTCTGTTTTTCCTCTGTGTTTTAAAGGCCACTTCCCTGACCCTCAAGCCTTTCTGGAGAATTGCTGAGTTTCCTCTAGGGTCTCAACCATGAATCTTGTGTGGTGTTTGCAGGGGCATCTGCCAACGTTGGACATAACTTCTGTTGTGTGGTTCCCTTTGAAGACTCAAGAAAATTGCATATTGCCCAGTTGAGCCTACAGGGACTGTTCCCATTTCTACTTTCTCAATTTGCGTTCATCTTGAAACTGCTTCACCTAAGAGGATTGGCCTCATTTTGATTAATAGCCTTTGTTTTTATGGGGTGGGTGGGGAGGAAATGTTACCTAGTTAATATCTGTTCTTCCCCAAAGTAGCCTAATGGGAAAATTATCTCTGCCTATATTTTTAGTTTTTATACCTTTTCTTAAGTTCTGCTTACAAGTACTAGCATTCTTTAAAATTGTCTGAAGTCTTTTATTGTAGCTGGTGTCCTAAGTCCCTTGACTAAAGACTCCTAATTAGGTTTCCACAGCAGAGATTTTATCTGGAGGGACATTTCCCTTGAACTTTAGTGACCTTTCATGGACTGAGTAGTATTCAATATCTGCTGAAGAAATATGTTGTCCTTGTTACCAGTATGGGGTTGACCTTTGCAAGTATCTCTTTCAAACAAGTTTGTAATTGTGATAGTTGAGCAATTTCTACTTTCTTCTTGAGTCTTGAATTTTAGATAATGGTGGGTATTTGGTCCAGCTTCACCTCTGAGTGGTAATAGTCTACGTGGAAGTTCACTTTCTATGATTGTTTCATCTTATCTGCCACCTTTCCAGACATAACTCTGGAGAAGTTGAGCTAGGGAAGATTGTGCATGTGTTCTGTTCTGTCTAGAATGGTGTTGCAATAGGGAGTGCTGTTGTGCAATGCTTCATTTGCATGTCTGTTGTCCACCTTGTTAATTGCTACCACTCTTTCAGAAAACTCTATATTAGTCTATGGTTATTTACTTGAAGGCGAGCTGAGCCCATTGTGTGTGTTGGGCACGTTCCATCTGTCTCACTCTGCGCAGGTTGATGACTCTAATTTTTGAGGATACCTCAAAATAGGTGCTGTGAAGTCCATTGAGCATATATTACTTTATTTTAACATGTGAAGACACAAGCGTGTGATTTCTTATGGCTCATGGCAAAAGGGATATTTTTTTAAAGGAATGCCAATAATAAAAGCTGCTTCAAATATGGTCTGAGTTTCTTCACTGTGAGTGGGAAATTATGTAGATTACAAACCCTGAGATGTCTCTCATATTTAATATCATGATTAAAGGGTGTGAAAGTCTGCTTGAGGGCTTGGCCAATTGAAACTGCTTGAGCTTTACAGCTGAATGACTTCAGGTAGTGCTTGACAGCTGTGTTTTCTAGCATTAAGGGCTCAATGTTTTTTCAGAAGATGTAGTTTTCTGTTGTAACTCTTATCTCATTTGCCAGTGATGTTTGTGGTAGTGACTGTTTTTGGAGAGAGGGAATGGATGAGGGGGTTATGGTTTTACTAATTGACTTCCAGATTGAAATTATATGATTGAACGTGGAGGAGGCATTTTGTGATTGCATTGTGGTTTAG
Organism: Chelonoidis abingdonii; assembly: GCF_003597395.2. NCBI lineage: Eukaryota > Metazoa > Chordata > Testudines > Testudinidae > Chelonoidis > Chelonoidis abingdonii. The sequence goes on along the minus strand of NC_133769.1, from coordinate 41,757,313 downwards.
AGGCATATGATATAATATAATTGGGCATGCAGAGAGATCAAAAAGGGCTTCTTAAAAAGTTACCTTTAGGAGCCATATTCTGTTAGCTTCCATTACGCTTTGTAGTCTATTCTTTATGTGACTACGCATACTCTGTATTCACAAAGGCAACATACATGCTATATAAGTGAACGTGATACCTATGTGACCCACACATTAGTGGGCCAATACTGTGGTCACAACCATCTGATACATATATCACCACATTACTGGCCCATGAATCTGTCTTGCTGCGGTTTCTTCTAACATTCCAACCCTTAATGATTTCAAACAGCTGTCATATAAACAACAACCTACTAGGAAACAATACATTCTTCATTTTCTCCTCCAAAATCAAAGCTTATCCCAGGACATCCAAAATCATTCTGGGATCCAGGTGGCCAGGATTCTGTTCTTACTCCACTTTGTTAAAAGAGGGAGCTGCAAGTTAATTACTGCTGATTCATTGAGATGGGGTGGCTTCTTAGGCTCCAAGCTGAGCAGTAAAGGCCATGAGAGTAGCACTCTAGCAAACAGGAGCAGGTGTCTGGGCTAGTCAGGTTCTGAGGGAAGGAACCATAGGAGCAGCCAAGACTGGGGAGACATAAATTAGTCCCTAAATGGCTACTAACACGGACAATGGTGAGAAATATTGCTGCTTTTGGTGTCTGTGTCTTTTGTGAATTCTCCAGGCAGCCATTAACTTCCATGGTAAACAAGATCTCAATTTCTCATGTTAAACTAACAGTATTTTTGGCTTTGACAGAGGGTGAGTGGCCACTTTTTTTTCTACATCATCAAAAGAGGTGCAAACTATTGTATTTTTTCCTGTGCAGGTCACTTTTAAGTTTTAGTAACCCAAAATTGAGTGAACTTTGTAAATTACATGGCATTTCCCCCATGAAATCAATAGTTTTGACATGTTTTACAAACTCTGCTGGCAAATGTCATAGCCTTGAGACAGACACACCCATTTTATTAATATTGAGTTGTGTATTTTTGTGCACAAATGTTTGGCTCTAAAAATAATTTGCAACTGTTAAGGTTTGTTGGATAAGTGAATTTTCTTAATGACAATTCTAAGAAGGCCTTGCTTATAAAATGTCTCCCAAAGAGCAATTAAGACTTCATGTATCAGTCTATATTTATTATTGGGAATTGTAAGAATTTCATACCTGTAGAATTACTAAATAGAGGAATTAGAGAATTAAAGCTACATTACTAGATGCTTCTATTTTGTAATAATGGGGAGGGGCAGTCTGACTCAAATATGCAAGCGCAAGGAATAGAGATTCCAGGTTTAGAATCGTACTCAATCATTTTCTTCAGTTCTTTTGCATTTGTGGCTTCCATTCAAAGAAGTGTAACCAGTCTTGAGGCTTCCAGAATTGGACATATTCTTGTCACTCTTATAGGGCTAGCTGCACCTTTTGACCCCTCTGAGTTCACCCCCAGGTGTTAGGCCTCTTGCTTTTTACCTGTGCTGAGGGGAATCCGATGATTCTCCCCCTCCTGAACCTGGCTCTCAGGCTACAGCTCCTGGGTACCAAACTCAATTATTCAGCAGGCCCAACTGGAATTGGTGCCCACAGGAATTGCCTTCGGGAGCTGTGGTCGATAGTTAATACAGTGACTGGACAGCTTTCTGAAAACAAAGGAGTGTGAAATCTTAGCAGCAGGAACACAGCAGAACTTGAGAGAGAGGATTTTAAAACAGCAGAAGAGTCTATACTCGTCTCTATCTTTCCTAACTTACCATCTCCTGGAAGCTTAGGAATCCAACTGTTTCAGACCACTTCTATAGGGTGAGAGAGAGCACCTGGTCCTCTCAAACAACCCTGACAACTGCCTCTCCTCGCCCCTCACTTTGTAGCCTTTTCGAGTCCTTTTCATCTGTCCCCACCCTTGGCAAAGCAGCTGTATAACTGGCCGCTGGAGCCAAAATAGCAGCCTTTTCATAGCTTAACTTGGCATTTTTTCTTAATGACCCCCTGCCTCGTTTATCAGGGTGCTGTTTACCTACCGACATTTTGTTGCCAGTTCCCAAAGAGCCCTGCTAGTGATTGAATCCACGTATGCTTACAGTAAGCCTTCACTAACACACTACATCCATACAGCGACAATCTGAAAAAGCAGGTCATACACAGTATTCATAATTGATTACAGATCAGTCCCACTCCTTCACAGTTTTCCATCAGAATCTTTTTGGCCTGCAGCCTGAAAGTATGCAGTGTGTTCGAAAAAGCTTCATTTATGCCTTTGCCAACCCCCTCCCCCCATTGTACTGACTCTGGCAGGCCTTTTCACACCATTCTTCATCATGTGTGGGTGGCTAGACAAGCACAGCAGTGTCATAACCATACTATCATTGGGAGCTGTTTTCATGGAGTGAAGTGTAGCTCCTTTCAGTATGTAGATTTAGAATAGCTGTGTGTGTCATTCTTAGCCTGCAGCAGCAGCCTGTGAAAATTTATCTATTGTGGGTCCCCCCCCCTCCCCCCCCCCCCCCGACAAAAGAAGCTACAGGAAATGTTAGGCTTTTATTTAACCCTGCAAAAAAATCATGTAATAGATTTTGCTATTTGGCTTGCTTCTCCTATTCCCTCATATTTTAAATGTCTGTGTTCACCTACATTTTCTAATTGAGTATTTTACAACCACTTTACCTCAATCATAAACTACAATTATTCTAAAATGAAACTTCACATTCAGGCAGATCCCCTTCTTGGAGGATGTGGTGTTTCTTCAAAACAGCAGGAAGAGGACTGGTGAACATTCAAGGCAGTTTTATGGTGGAGAGAGAGACAAATTACCCTGTGGATAATAGTACAGTATTCTAATAGTATTCCTTGTTCAGTCTTGGAAGAAAGGTACCCTGTGATTCTTTACTATTATGTGGTGTTTTTTTTTTTTCTTCGAGATACAGACAAGCATCGAGAGGCTGATTCTCCCTTCTCTTATACTAGTTTTAAGCAAATGTTACTATGATAAATTAAATGGTTTTACTCCTGATTTGTGCTGATGCAAAGAAAAAAAGAATAAGGCCCAGAGCCTTTTAAAGAGAAGTGAACAGGAATGTACATACACTACGTCTAGAAAGGGAAATGCACAGACTTTGTTTCTAGCTTGGTTTTTTCTTATTTTTTAGACGTGGTAGCAATGGTCTATGCTGCACAGTTCTCCATTTTTAATTTTTCTCCACTTTTTATATTTTTATATTGTTGCATGTTTGTATTATGGTGGACTCAGCAGAATTTTTTTTTTTTTTTTACATCCCAAATCACTTCAAATTGGGCAGAGCAGGGACTTCCTCATTCCAGGACATTACGATAACCTCCCTGCTGTAGTGTCCGCATTCCCCCACCTCCAAAAGGCACGAGCCCCCACTTTCCCTATGAGAGTTTCATGGAAAGAGACGGTTCCGCAAAACACTTTGTATTGGTAGAACATCATATTTTGTCCAAACTTAACTTTTTGTGAGGGTCCTTGCTCTTAATTTGAAGAGGACATTCTGGAAGTAACTAAAGAGATGGTAAGGATCCGCAGGATTTGCTCTGTCAAGAAGAGTCAGCAGAAGTAGTAGAAGTATTCATTAACTACACAGTCTTATTTTCCTAGTTGTCCGGATACTTCATTTTCTCCAGATTCACTGCTGGGCGGGATGAATTCTCGTACTAATTTCTAACCTAGAGGTGATCTCAAAGCTACCAAGTTGATGTCAAATAAGTAGCCTCTACTGTAAGAAATACCTTTTAAAATATACCCATAGTTAGAGGACTGGCTTTTGATTTCCATCCAGACAGGAGGCAACTTGTACCTTGAAATGTGACAGGCTCACTGTGTGGTATTTTTTAATCAGTGAGACATTTCAGTTCATCTTCATATAATATTTATGCTTTACAAGGTAACTTTGTATTGAAATAGGGCAGCTATTTCATTCCCAGTGGAGAGGTTTGGAGATGGCCTAGTAAGTATAGACTGTTTAACAGGGAGGGTTATAAACCCTGGTTTGTGGGCAGAATTCTGATCTCTGTTACATTATTAATCAGACTGGATGCTGATGGCAGCAGCATTGTTACCGTCTTTGCCTGATTTAATAGAAACCTTCTGAAATGGAGGCAAAAAGTGAGAATAGGGACAGCGGAACACTCTGAAGAAAAAGCTGCTCCTTAAACCTCTGAGACCTACCTTTTTAAAATGGAGCTATTCCTGATGCTCCTGCCTGATTATTCTAATATTTTGGACATCATTTATCTCAATCCAAGGTAGGTTTGCACCATTCTTCACTGTGTGTACAGTGTGAATGCAAATATCAGAGGGGTAGCCGTGTTAGTCTGGATCTATAAAAGCTCCAGAGAGTTCTGTGGCACCTTATAGACTAACAGACGTTTTGAAGCATGAGCTTTCGTGGGCGAATACCCACTTCGTTGGATGCATGTGGTGTGAGTGCACTTTCTTTTCAATGACTGGGATTTAAGTTTAAAACCTCACTTTAGCACTGCTTATTTTGTCACAGTTGGACACCCAGTACAATTTACATCACCAGAGACAAGTGAGCCCTTGAGGGATATATATTTTGCAGCTGTGGGATGAAGTTATCTTTAAAGATTCTTACTGAAATGTAGTCCAGATAGGAAAGCAGCACCTGTATGCATTGTACTGCTTTCCTATCAGTCGTGTGTGTGTGTGTGTTCTATATCAAACTTGTACTTCAAGTTTTCTGAAAGTGAGTCAATAAATATGAATTAAGTGTTCTTATAAGAAGGCACTCTTCCTTTTTATTTTATTTTTTTAAATACTAAGAAGGAATGTGTTAATAAAAGGAACATTGAGATCACTGGAAACTTCAAAGATGAATTTGAAAGGCAGAGAATGATTGACTTGTATTTATGGGGGTGGGAGGAGAGAGGGAGAATCTTTATTCCCAGCTGGAGAGGAAACCGGACTGGCAAAAAATAAAAATAAAAAATAAAAATATAGAAGCATTTGTTCACATTAGAACAATCTAGTCTGTTTGGGTTTTGTTAAATGAATTAAAATCAATTTCCCTACTCCTATTGTACTGAATTAACAAGCAGAGATTAAGGGTAATAGGATCCAGTTTTAAGTTTTCTAACTGGGCTAGCACATTTTAAAACAACTTCTCCAGTGAAATATTTGTTCAGCCTTAGCCAAGACGGAATTTATTAAAAATGAACATCTTTGCTATGGAAAGTTGAGGTACCTAGTTGGAATGTTCCGTACATTTTCTGCGCAAAAGAGAGTTCTTCATTTTGTCTTGAAAGACTGGCTAGAATTTTATTTAACTCTTTGAATCACATGATCAGGGATGGAGGTGAGGTTTTGCCACACAAATTAAACTTTATAAATATTCAAACTTTAAATGCATCTATTTTTCAGACTTGGTCCTCACTGAGAGGAAAGTCTAGGACAAGGCCTTTGATACATGTTGAAAGAAACTGTCATTTACAAGGAATGATATTTATAATTTCATATGCATGCTTTTAATAAACTATTTTAAATTGTTTGCATTTTATATGGGTCTCTGCAGATCGAAATAAAGACATTTATCACAGTAAAATAGTTAGAATTTTATGGAGAGAGAGCCCTCTTCAGTCATATGGCTTTCAATTTTTTAATGCCACCTGGAGACCAGTTACAGCATAGAATACTAGTTCAATGTAATCCAATAAATAGAATTGATGACCTCGGCTGATCTTATTTTATCCAAATTGGAGGAGGTCTTGCCAACATCAGACCTCATGAAAGATACTAATAAAACTGTTGTAAATGTACCTGATCTTCTAGGGACAAACATGACAGCAGTGTCAAATTTCATTGTTTGTTTGTTTTTTATTTTTGTAATCAGCAATGCATAACGAATAGATGTACCACATTCAAGACTGTAGCACAAAAGGCCATGTGAATATTTGATATCCAATAAAGACTGATTACTTAGCATTCATTTTTATAGTCCACACTGACTTTTTTTACAGTGCGTTAATATTTCTAGTAACGCTTAATTTAGATTCAGTAAGACAGTAATTATATGGTAAACCTGCACTAATTCATCTTTAATACTTGTTGAAGTTTAACAGTGCTAGGCGTTTCCCTAAATATCAGTCAGTTCTGTTTGAGGATTTATTGTATGAATAAAGCAGTCCAGTTTCCAGGCTTTGGCTGGCACCATTCACAAGCACTGTGTTGATTGTAAAAACAAAAAATAAAATAGCTTGAGTAATTGGTACGATGACTATTCCATTAAATGGGTGGGAGGCACTAGAGGAATTTTACTGTACCGTCGTAGGAGTCCGTTGCAGGGATTTCATAGATGTATTTGATTTTCATATAATCTTAAAACCAAAGCATCATACATTGCTCTTTTCCACTAATGTATTCTTCAGTTCAGAATTTTGATGCCGCTATGTGGTCAGACTTCAGACAAAGATAATCCTGAGCTAAACAAATGATTAAACTTTCAAGAATGGATGCAGAAAGTAGAAAAAGGAAAGGAATCAGCATATACACTTACTCCTCCCTCCCCCACTCTGTCTCCAATTAAGGGGATAGTTTGGAAATATGGAGTACTTGACAGGAGCATGATAGGAATGCTGTAGATATGGGGGGGGGGTGTCACACTTTGTGTCCAAAAATAAATACTTTGTGCATGACATTTTTCACACCTGTTCTCCACCTGAGCACGAAAGTTTCTTTTGTAAATTTCACTTAATCTGTCTTTTGAATGTTGTCTTCCTACTTGTTCTGCATGATGACTATGCTATGATTTGACTGGTGTTCAGAGTTGGCATGTAAAAGTATCTAGTTCTCAGTGCAACATGCATATTTTTGGGAAATGTGTTGAAAGGTCCTTAATCTGTTCCAAGTGGCCATCAGGGCTACTTTTGCTATTTTTGAGAGAAGGGGCAAGATAATGTATTTAAAGGATCTCTTGCTCTCCCTCAGCATTTGCTCTACACCCAAAGATTTGGGTATCTCTAACTTTGTCTACACAGACACACTTGCACTGGTTTAGTTAAACTGTTGCAACCCCTTGCAGGGACACTCTGGCTACGTCTATACTAGAAACTTCAAAGCACTGCTGTGACAGCACTTTGACATGTGAGTGTGGTCGTGCACGAGCACTGGGAGAGAGCTCTCCCGGTGCTCTTGGTAGTCCACCTCCATGATGGGAATTCCTCCCAACTCTCAGAGCCTGTCCACGTTAGCGCTTTAAAGGGCTCAAACTTGCAGCGCTCGGGGGGGTGATTTTTCACACCCCTGAGCTAGTGAGTGTCCACATCAGGACTTTGTATCAGTTTAACTAAAGGTGTGAATTTAAACTTAAACTGGTACAACTGTCAATGCAGACAAAAAAACTAAGGCCTTGGCTACACTTGCAGGTGTGCAGCACTGGGAGTTACAGCTGTCTTCGTACAGCTGTGTAGGGAAAGAGCTGCAGTGTGGCCACATTTGCAGCATTTGCAGCGCTGTTGGGAGTGGTGCACAATGGGTTTCCCTAACTGTGGAGGGGCGATAGATGGGACGCATATTCCTTTTCTGGCACCACCCCACCTAGCATCCGAGTACGTTAATCGGAAGGGGTATTTCTTTGTTTCTCCAGGCGCTTGTGGATCACTGTGGGCATTTCACTGACATTAACACGGGCTGGCCTGGAAAGGTGCATGATGCACGCATCTTTCAGAACACTGGCCTGTTCAGGAAGCTGCAGGCAGGGACTTTTTTCCCAGACGGGAAGATTGCAGTAGGGGACATTGAAATGCCCATTGTGATCCTTGGAGACCCCGCTCACCCGTTAGTGCCTTGGCTCATAAAACCGTATACAGGGAAGCTTGACAGGAGCAAGGACTTGTTCAACTATAGGCTGAGCCAGTGCCGAATGACTGTGGAGTGTGCTTTTGGCCATTTTAAAAGGGCGCTGGAGATCTTTGTATAGGAAGCTAGACTTGGGGGGAAAGCAGCATCCCTGCAGTTATATCCGCGTGCTGTACCCTCCATAATATTTGTGAAGGGAAGGGTGAAACATTTAGTCGGGCATGGACCTCCGAGGTTCAACGGCCGGAGGCTGAATTTGCACAGCCAGAGAGCAGGGCTACTAGAGAGGCCCAGCACAGGGCTGCAAGGATTAGGGATGCCTTGAGGGAGGAATTTGAGGCTGAAAACCAACAGTAATGTTTGGTGCCTTGCACGGGAGTGAAGTGCAGTGGTTACAATGTTAGTAGGAATCTGTGTTTCCTAAGCTGATTTGCAGTGCCTGTTTCTTTCCTGGGCTAAGGTATCTTTTACTTTCTGCAATAATAGACTGTTTTCAAAGCCAAGAATTCATTTATTGAAAAGAAAATAACTTTGATAGACACGCAACATTTTGGGAACCTAAAAGGGCAGGGGGTTGCGGTGGGGAACTGTACAGTCACAGGTTTGAATATGTCATGTCTGGAGTGCTGTGCAATGACTGCTGCACTTCAGGATGGCTATATTGCATGGTGATGGGGGTTGAGTGCAGAGGATAAGGGTTGTAGTTCTCAGGGCTGGTTGGTGAACGTACAGGTGTTGGAGGCAGTTGGTGGTGGTGGTAAGAACCTGGATGCTGGGGAAGGGGGTTTTGAGCTGACATTGGGGCACAAGTGAAAGAGCTTTGGCACGGGGGAGGCGGCATGGTAGTGCTCTGCCTGAATGTCTAGGAGCGCTGGATAGAGTCCGCTTGTCGCGCCAGGATGCTTATCGGCTGCTTTGTGCTTTTCTTCCTGGCCGCTGCATTCCTCTGGCAGATCCTGCTTTTCTTTTCCCTCCAGTCCTGCAGTTTTTGATTCTCTCTGGCAGAATGATCCATAACTGCTTGCAGCAGGTTGGCTTTGCTTTTTCGCGGCTTCTTCTGGAGGTTTTGGAGTCTTTCAGCTGTTGATAATACGGGCATCCGAGAAGTCAAGGTTGCTTGTAGAAAGGCAAAAAAGGCCACAGTTAACGGAGGCAGCATTGTTTATATCTCAGACAGTTATTCCCACACAGTGAAGGAGTTTACAGTCTTCACTTTAGCATAATTTTCCCATACCAAAGAGAGCGCACATAACCCACAGGAGCCCCGAAATGGTGAGTAAGGGGGACTGTTGGTTTGCTTCTGGGCTGTACTGGGATTTTTGTGCATTGAGGAAAGCAAACAGCTGCAGGGGGCACCTGCACTGAACAGTCTCCCAACATTTTCCACAGGAGCTGATCCTGCAAGATATCTCGCTGCTGCGGTCACCTGGGAAGAGCGGGAGGGTCTTCTCCAGCAATGTGGATTCCGTCCTGGCCCCTATGCAACTTGCCTGTGTGTAGCAATGGTCCCCCCCCACCCCTCGCGGCACAGTGGCGTGGACGCGTTAGCCTGACTGGGACAAGGACCACAGTGGCTCTCCCAATAAACTTGCGCAAGCGCATTGCCCGCGCTCTGGCTGAAACTTTTGAAGAGATTACCGAGGCCGATTACTGCGATGTGATAGACCACATCAATGGGCTATTCCACATCTAGGCATGCATGCATGCAGCCTTAACCCTCCCTTCCTCTCCCAAAACATTTTCATCCTGAAAATACAAGCCGCTTACCAGGAACCCGCTCCTTTGCTTGTCCTTCACCAAGTACTGGCTGCTGCGACTAGCTACCTTCCTCCTGGCTTGAGAAGAGCTCCTGGCTGCGTGCTTCCTGGGACTCCGGGGTGTCCCCCCCCAATCCCAGTACCCTCACTCTCGGTTTACTCCTCCTCCTTCTCTCCCTCTCCTCCTCCCCCACGCCCCGCTCTGAAGTGTGCATCGTGGTCCTCGGATTGGCGGTGGGGTCACCCCCAAATATTGCGTCCAGCTCTTTGTAAAAATGGCAGGTCATGGAGGCAGCACCAGAGCGGCGGTTTTCCTCACGGGCTTTGCAATAGGCACTCCACAGCTCCTTCACTTTAATCCTGCCTTGCAGTGCGTCCTGGTCATGGTCCCTTTCCATCATATCCCTTGATATCTGCCCATAGGTATTGTAATTCCTACAGCTGGAGCGCAGCTGGAACTGCACAGCTTCCTCCACCCAAACACTGATGAGGTCCAGCAACTCGCCATTGCTCCAAGCTGGGGCTCGTTTGGCTGTGGAGGCATGGTCACCTGGAAAGATTCACTGGTCGCACTCCACACCTGGCTGAGCAAACAGGAAGGGGATTGTTAAAATTCTCGGGGCATTTAAAGGGCGGGTCACCTGAGGCCAGGACAGTAGAGTTTGAACTGATGAGCAGAGTGGCTGAACAGGCATTCTGAGATACTTCCGAATACCTCTGGAGGCCAATTACAGCGCTTTTGGTGGCCCCACTGGCAGAGCAGCGCTGCATCACCAGCGCTGCAGTCGTTATTCCCCAGGCAGAGGTAGAGTACAGCCAGCGCGGTATCCAGGGAGATACTGCGCTGGATGTGCCTTGCGAGTGTGGACGGTGTGTTAGTTGCAGCGCTGTAAAGCCACCACCAGCGCTGCAACTCTCCAGTGTAGCCAAGCCCTTAGGGTAGGTCTACAGCACCATAGTAGTGCTTCAGTGTAGACAATACTGACATTGAAGGGAGGGGTTCACCTGTCATTTTAGGTAATTCACGTACCTGAGAGGCAATAGCTAGGTTGATGGAAGAATTGTTCCGTTGACCTAGCATTGTCTCTGCTGGAGACGGGGATGGGGTGGGAAGGTTGGCATAGGTACAACTCTCTAGGATGTGGCTTTTTCACACCCCTGAGAGAGGTAGCTATGCCAGTGTAAGTTCCCAGTAGAGACCAGCCCTAAGTCTCATTATAAATAGTAACAGGAAGTCCTTGGACTGCTTCCTCTGGGGTGTGTGCATGGTTGCAAAACTTGGAAAAAGTTTTGAGACCTTTCTCCAAATAAGTCAGGTAAATTCCCTAGTTCAGCATGCATGCTGGTAACTTTAAGTTGTCTAATTGTAGAAAGAATATCCAGCAATATAAAAGCAGGTTATCAAAATACCTGTTCTATCCCTCTTCCTGAAAAATGATATGGGTTGCCTGCCAGGGGAAATGCAGTGTATCTTATTCTATGTTGTAAAATCCTAAGGACATTGGGCTCTCCATAAATGACAATTAAGGCTCAAATGCCAGTTTCAATTTACGGAGACCAGTTTCAATTTACGGAGACACTTAAACATTTAACTAATCCTCACACCATAATTCAGACACAGAAAATGGATATCTTTGTACTTCTTAGCTAATATTTGAGTACTGTAGACATTTTATCATGTTCTTCTTTGGCTTGTTATAGGAGTCAGGGTCAGCAGCTCTTGTTCTTCATCTACAGATGTTCTTGTCAGTGCATCTTCCGGCCTGACACAACTCTTGTTCTTGTCCTCTGTCAGCATCTTTTTCGAGATCTTTCTTGTGGCCTTTGCCATGTCACTAGTTCTTGTACTTTCTGGCTGGCATGTCTCACATGATCCAGCCATCTCATTGTGTTCCCTCAGCTTTTCCATGATGGAGGCTATCTGCGTGATGGCCTGTACTGTTTTGTTGTGTAGCGTATCATCTCGTGTCTTATCCAGCATCTGCCTGAGCATTCTTATTTTAGTAATTTGAAGTAATTGTTCTTTCTTCCTCATTGGCCAGCATTCAAGTGCATATGTCGTGGTCTAATCATGATGATATTATATGCTTTGCTCTTTACTTATCATGCTCTCATCACAGAGCATTCCCTCCATTTAAACCAACTTCTCTTTATGCGGCCCCTAACATCCTCATTCGCAGTCCCATCATGGCTTAGCACTTAACCAGGGTATTTAAATTGTTGCAGTGACTATGCCATCTTGTTTTACTGGCTTCTTGTTGTCTCTCTCAGTGAAGCATTGTGTGTACTCCATCTTTTGTCCCCTGATTCGTAAATCACTTTCTTTTAATGCTGTTCTCCATAGTTCTAGTTCTCTTTCCAGCACGTGTTTACCTTCATGGCACAACAGGGATCTGGGGCAAACTGTCTGGGGATTGGTCCTGCTTTGAGCAGAGGTTGGACTAGATGACCTCCTGTGGTCCCTTCCAACCCTAATGTTCTATGATTCTATGTCATCAGCAAAAAGCATGCTCCATGGAGCCTCGCCCCATCTCCTCTGTCAAGGTGACACAAATTGCACTCACAAATAGATATGGGTCTAAGGTTGATCCTTGATGTAGACCTCCCTTCACAGTGAATGACTCACTGTAGCAAGAGCTGCTTCTCATAAAGACATAACTTTTCCAAAATGTATTAAAGAACTTACTAGTATCCTAAGAAGTATTATCAATAATTTAACACAACCTACACTTGCAGGAATTTGGGGATGTATAACCCTTTATTTGTGTTAGAAAATAAGCACATTTCAAATTTCAATAATCTGCAAATGTTTTCATGTTATTTAGCATGAATTAGGCAAATTCTTCATATTTCCAGATGTGTGTGTGTATATGTGTGTATATATAAATAGAGATGGATTTGAAGCAGAAAATATGATCCCAAACAATAGAGAAATTCAGATATAGAAAATAGTCCTGAAGTGAATTTACCAGTTTGGGCCCAGTTATAATAATAAGCCTAGAATGTTGCTTTACCATATATTTCCAATCAGTACATATTGTAAAACTTGCATCAATTTTTAGGTTTCTTAACTTTGTTTTTATTCAATCACCTAAGTGTGTCAGTAGCTTAACCATACACTTTTTAATCCTTTTTAGCATTCTGCTATTGTAGAATTCCAACAGGAGCAGTACTGATAATTTTACAATGTTTGCTTGGTAACAAATCAGGCTGAGAAAAATCCAATTGTCAGGCAGTCCAGGACAGTGAAAATCTCAGTCTGGACAAGTGGAATTTAATTACTTACTGCCCAGACAAGTGTAAAGCAAATTTAATTACTTACAACACACAAGCTGCTGATCGCCACTTAAAATACTGTGTACATAGACTGACTGACTGGCAGGTCTGAGCTGAGACTGAAAAAAGAAATGGCCTCGTTTTCCTCATAAATGACACACAGCTGTAGTTGCAGCCTGTACTTCCCTCGTGGAGGAAAATGCACAAAGTGTGGGGATCTAACACACATCTAAATGAAGCCTAAGGAAAAATGCAACAAAGTAGTGGCCTCAGGGCCGGTGCAAGGATGTTTTGTGCCCTAGGCGAAACTTCCACCTTGTGTGCGCCCCTGGCCTGAGGCGGGCGCGCGCCCCGCCCCATGGCAGATCCCCCACTCCGCCCTGAGGTGCCCCCTTGTGGCAGCTCTCCACCCTCTGCCCTGAGGCACCCCCACCCCAGCTCACCCCTGCTCCGCGCACGAGCATGAGCACCCCGAGCACGCCGTTGCTGCTTCACTTCTTCCGCCTCCCAGGCTTGCGGCACCTAAGCTGATTGGTGCCGCAAGCCTGGGAGGTGGGAGAAGTGAAGCAGCCACAGTGTGTTGGAGAGGAGGCGGGGCAGGGGTGAGCTGGGGCGGGGAGTTCCCCTGCGTGCCGCCCCCCCCCCTTACTTGCTGCAGGAGGCCCCTCCCCGCATTCCCCTGCCCCAGCTCCCTCCGCCTAAATGCTGGCGGCGACCGGGGTGGCCAAATTCTGGCTGCCAAGGTCACTGCCGAAGAAAATGGCGCCTCCCAAATCCCAGCACCCTAGATGACCGCCTAGGTCGCCTAAATGGTTGCACCAGCCCTGAGTGGCCTAGGCTATACAAATACTTCTAAACTTTCAGACGTGCCACACTGATTTTCATTGGATGCATTTCTGGAGGCCAGCCTTTAAGGCTGGATAACCAAAGTTTTAGAATCTGTAAAATAGTGATTTTTTTTTTTTAATTTAAATAAGTGTTTTGTGACAAGTCAGTTGAGTTCTGTGGAATAGAAGATGCACTTACCACTTCTCATTGCTATGGCCTTATCTTAAGGCTGGATCATAGTTGAACTTTGAAACTTCACCTTCAAATATTTTACTTTATTTCAGTGCCAGAAGTTTGCATTGTGTTTCACAGACAGACAAACATTTTTGTCAAGAGGAGTCTACAACCTTGGTCAGGGGTTCTCAAACTGTGTGGTGGAACCCCAGTGTGGATCATGACCCAATGTTAATGGTGTCGCCAGGGCTAGTTTTAGACTTTCTGGGGCCTGGGACTAAAGCCCAAGGACTTCAGCTCTGGGTGGCAGGGCTCAGGTTACAGACCACACTCCTAAGGCTGAAGCGCTTGGGCTTCTCTTCTCCCCTCCGTCTGGGACAGTGGGGCTCAGGTGGGCTCAGGCTTTGGTCCCCCCCTTCCTTGGGTTGTGTAGTAATTTTGTTGTCAAAAGAGGGTTGTGGTGCAATGAAGTTTGAGAACCCCTGACCTAAGTAGTTCTCATTGAAGGGTATGACTCTAAGGTAAAGCATGGAGGTTTGCACAAAGCTCAAGCACAGGAATACGTTAGTGTAGAGCTCATTCTTAAGTTTGAGGGAAAAACAAAGATGGAAGTTACAGCTAATGCTAGGAAATTACTCCAACTAGACATACACTGTCTATTTCAGGAAATGTGAGATGCTCCGTGCATGCATCACAGATTGATGGTTTTATATATGGAAATAGAAACCTTGTACCTGTGTGTTAATAAGCAGAAAGAAGCCCATATGATTTAAGAAGGCCTTGGTATTATCATCACTGTGCAATCAATATAGTAATGGAGCTCATCTGCAATTTTCTATTTCCTGTTCCTGTCTTCTGACTGAGGCTCTGAACCTCCCACACACATGATGGATTTAGGATTACTTACATGATTGAAGTTATTAAATTCAATTACTTTTGTTAATGCACGTCCCTGGTGATCTGATTGTTTGGAGGCTCAGTGGCTAAACTTGTAGGTTAATTTATTACTATTCATATGCCAGAAATATACATAAAATACACAAGATCTAAACCTGATATTATTGTAGTTGCTGTAGGCACTTTAAATATTTGCAGTCCTGACTTTTATTTTAGCTGGGCACTAATCTTGCACTAAGTTTTTTTGCATGTACAAATACAGTATCTAATATTTTTGTGTATGACTAATAATGTTGTGTATATATTTACAAACAGGTTGTATATCTATTTATATACCTATTATTTTTTTTGCATGTGTGTATCATATCCGAGTTTTGCTTTCTACATTAAGAATAAACTGCTCAGTTTTGGGTCTCTTACATCTTGTTGACGATTCATTGATGAAAACTATAGTACTCAAACTGAGGTACACAAAGCGGGGAAAACAAAACTGCATAGATCATCTCAGTAAAAATCTGTGCCTCCAGGGAAAGTGGAGAATTTTATAGGCCATCTATTGCAAAGATTGCTGATTTTTGTAAGGAGGCAGGGATAATTGTGCTGTCAACTACCTAGAGAAAACTGCATATTTTTTTCCTTCTCTGAAAAAATGAATTTGCCTGACTCTCCAGAAGGGAACAGTGCACTTGGAAAATAATGCTTTCATTTTTAAAGGAGCCATATGTGGAAATCAAGCATGGAGGGAGGAGGGGAAATACTGACCTCAATATTGTTGCTATATATAAAACCAGTCATTTTGGTATACCTGTTTCCCACTCCCCTTTATTTTAAATATACACTCAGTGAATTTTGGTGGCACATAACTGGTTTGGGAAGGGTAACGTGGCATCTTTAGTTGCAAAGCAGCTTTGTCAAACACAAGGTGAGGAGGGGGAAAAAGGGGGAAGTGGAATTCCTGCTGAAGTCCTTAATGTTTTGTGTGGGCAAAGATGTCCTTGTGCATGCATTTATTTGCAGGATGGAAACTGTCCTGATGGGTATGCTGACAGAGGATACCTGACAGCTACCTGTCCAAGGACTAAGGCATGTTGTTCAAGCTGTTTGGACTGTATGAAGGAAGGCAATATATCCACAAGGCTGTTGCTCAGGATTCACATGACTGACTGATCAGTGTTTAAGAAATGTGAAGAGTGTTTATTGCTGGCAAAAAAAAAAAAAAAAGTACGAGTCAAAATCTGAAAACTCTGCTTTGTATATTTTGGCCAGTCTACCAAGTATTTTCTTCCCTTGGGAATAGGTTGGTCTCCGGGCTAGTTTAACTCAATATGAAGCATGGTTTTTGGCCATAGAGAAGGGTGATTAAAAATCTTGTGTTTAGGCTAAATGCCCTCTATTGTTAGTTGACAATCCTTTTTAAAAGTATGAAGAGTATACTTAACTTTCTGTTAACATGTGTTTTAAATTTTGGCTTTTGTGGTTCTGAAAGTCTACCCGCTCTTGCTGCTAGTACAGTATAAATTATCGGCTTGGTTTTGGTTGTATTGATGTATTTCCCCCTCCTCTCTAAGACTATTATGGGAAAGCATGCATTTTGGGCTTCAGAAGAGCTCAGATGGGTTAAGAGGGCTATTTTGGGTTGACAGGCCAGGAAAGTGCAGTAAAATTTCATATACTTAACATGCTTGCTACCTCCCCTCAATGCTGCATGTTCCTTCTCTCCAACTATACAGCACTTGGACTGCTTAGGCACTGAAAGGATGTGTCACAGCATTACAAATGCAGATTCAGAAATATAATTGGGTCTATCAATTCTTTCTCTCTCTGCAGAAAATATTGTAAGTAGAATTTGATGCTTTCCAATGTGTTGTATACAATGTTTCTGGTTTCTCCTTCCTAAACCATATGTAAGATGTGGGGGGGATTTGTGGGCATTCAACACATATGTTCGAAGTTTACTACAGTGGAGTCGCATCATACGCACATTTAACTTACGCGAGTTCAACTACACCTCCTACCCCGATATAACGTGGTCCTCGGGGGACAAAAAATCTCACCGCCTTGTAGTTGAGACTGCGTTATATCAAACCTAGCTTTGCCCCCCCTCCATTCCCTGACTGCCCACTCCAGAGACCCCCCTACCCAACTCCCCTGTTTCCTGACTACGCTGACCCCTATTTCTCCCCCCCCCCCGCCCAGTCTAGACATCCACTCCGCCAGCTCCCAAGACACTGGCGCGTTAGCTAATCATGCTACTCCTGATCGAGAATAAGCAGAAGAAAAAAAGGGAACGAAATGGGAGAAGGAAGATGCCCCCCCTACATCTCACCTCCATAAGCACGCAGCAGAGTAGGGCGAGATAGAGAGACGGACGTAAGAGCCCAGAAGCCCAAATAAAAAACTAGCTATGCTTCACCTTGCCTAATTAGCCCCAAAAGACCCATAGAAATCGCATGAGAGAGTGCGCCTGGCAGGAACAGTCCTGCAATACCACTGACAGGCAGGAGCCGCTGGAAAAAACAAACCCCCCCCCCCCCGCCCAGTCTGCTCCACTCCGCCAGCTCCCAGACACGGCGCTTTGCTTCCTGCTATCGGTGAGTGCAGGGAGGCTGGGGAAAGGATGCCCCCCCTCACACTCACCTGCAGCGCGGTGGGAGGTGGAGCGACGTGGCCCGAGCCTGCTCTGCTTTCCTTGCCTTGGCCCCAGCCATGTCGCTGGAGGGTGGCTGGGGAAAGGTCCTGCACTCACCTGCGGCAGGAAGTGGAGCACCACGGCTGGGAGCTGGTGGAGTGGAGCTGGCTGGGGCTGGCTGCTACACTTCCCACTGCCAGTGAGTGTGGGGAGGTTGGGGAAAGAACGCCTCCCACACTCATCTATGGTGGGAAGTAAAGTGTCACGGCTGGGAGCTGGTGGAGGGGAGTGGGCTGGGGCCAGGCTGCCCCACTTCAGCTGCTGCTGGTGAGTGCGGGGGGATCCCTTCCCCCAATCCCCCTCCCCCGAGAGTCACGTCTGGGGCTGGGGCAACGGAAGCAGAGCGGGCTGCTCTCGCCCACCCCTCCCCCAATCGTCCGGGCTACTCTGGGATGCCGGGCCCCCAAAAGTGCTCTCCCACAGCTCCTGGCCCACAGACCCTGGGAAGAGGGGAGCCCCTGACTGCCCCCGAGACCCTTTGCCCCTTATTGAACCACCCTTGCCTGGCCTGGCACCCTTAACATGCTGCTCAGAGAACCGTGTCAGAGCTTTACTGTTTTTTATGTGAATGCGTGTTATATCGGGGTAGAGATGTATATGCGTGCAATGAGTGTATGCCCCAGAATGAGCGTGAGATGGGAGACGTGAATCTGTTGTTCTCTCAGTTGGCCTCAGTTCCTGCATGCCTCTCAGACTATATGCATCTCACTGTGCTGAGTATGATTTTAGTGTTTAAAGATACGTATTTTTTCATGCAACATGGCCCCTAAATGCAAGCCAACTACTTGATCTGGTGCACAACTGAAGAAACAGTGATCTGTTCCAATGCTGGAGGAAAAACTGGCTGTGTTGGACTTATTGAGAGATGGTATGTCAGTCTCCAATGTGGCATGTAAATATGGCCGCAATGAATCTAGCAAATCCATGCCATCAAGATTCGAGAGAGAAATTTGTCAAGCCAGGGCATCACGTGTTCCAATAACTGTTAAGGTGATGAGCCAGGTGTGTGATAAGACTTTAGTGAAGACTGAAAAGGCATTAAACTTATGGCTGGAAGACATGATCTGTAAACGTGTGCCTATCCATGGCAACATGTTGTGAGAAAAGGTTCTTAGCCTCTACGTGCTGTTCAAACCTGTCGCTGAAGAGGGACAGCTTTCTGATGAGAAGGAATTCAAAGCCAGCCAAAGTTGGCTTAACAGTTTTTTAGGAACCGCTTCAACCTCAAAAACGTGCAGACTACTGGTGGAGCTCTATCTGCCAATGAAGAGGCAGTAAAAGCCTATATCCGAATTAAAGAAAATCCATAAAAGAAAAGAGCTATCTTCTGGAACAAGTTTTGAATCCTGACGAGACTGGGCTCTTCTGGGGGGAGGGGGAATAAAAAAATGCCCAACCGCACTTTCATCTTGAAATCAGAAGGACAAGCCCCTAGCTTCAAAAGCAGCTAAAGACCAGGTGACTGTGTTGTTTTGTGGCAATGTGGCTGGGCATTTAATAAAGATGGGCTTGCTCTACAGGGCTGCAAATCCCTGTGCCCTAAAAGACAAGAACAAAAATCTCCTGCCTGTGTTCTGGCAATCCAAATAAAAAGGCTTGGGTGATGGCAGTATTATTTCTGGATTGGTCCCACAAGTGTTTCATTTCGGAGGTCAAGCGGTACCTTGAAGAGAAAGGACTTGACTTTAAAGTGTTGCTGATCATAGAAAATGCTCATGGCCACCCTGTGACACTCTCGTTTGCACATAACAACACTGAAGTTGTCTTTCTGCCCCCCAGTACCACCTCCATCCTCCAATCTCTGGACTAAGGCGTCATTAGCTGTTTCAAGGCCACGTACACGAGGCTTGCATTCTCACGGATCCTTACTGCTATGGATGCTGATTCCAATGTTATTGTGATGGAGTGTTGGAAGTCCTTCAACATTGCCGATTGTATCACTTATATTAAACAGGCAATGGATGCAATCAAGCCTGAAACAGTCAATGCATGTTGGCGAAACCCATGGAAAGAACGTGTGAATGATTTAAGGTTTTCCCAACCATTGACAAAAGTGAAACACATTGTTCAGGTGGCCAGGCAAGAAGGTGGTGGTGGCTTCGTCGACATCCTTGAGGAAGAAATGGAAGAATTAATTGAGACTCATAGAGAAACATTGACTAATGAAGAATTAGAGGAACTGATAAAATCGTCTACAGAAGATGAAGATGATGATGATGAACAGGAAGATCAGCAAATTTATGAATATTCCAATTTGCTCTAAGTGTTCCAAGCAGCGAAACACTTGAGTGATTTAATTTCTCAATACAATCCCTCTATGGAACGAAACCTCAAAATCACACGTCATATTATGGATGATTTGAGACCGTATCAAGAAATGTTTGAGCAGCTCAAGAGACAACAGTGACACTTGCTGATCACCATGTTTTTTTCAAGAAAAAACAACCAGCAGCAGATGAGCTTGGCCCATCATCTCCTGGATCGACATCAAGCCTTGACGACCTCCCTAGTAGTGTTGTCATTGTCATAGACTAGCAAGAATATCCAGTATGAATGGAGAGTGGTTAGGTTTACTGTTTTTTCTTTTTTTTTCCGTCTCTCTCTCTCTCTCTCTCTCTCTCTCTCTCTCTCTCTCTCATTAAAAATGCAGTACTGTAAAATTATATTTTGCATATGTACTCTTTATTATATATGGTACATTACAGTAATATGCATTAATGTATACTGTACAGGGTTGTATACTGTACATAAACCATGTATACTGTACTTTATGGGTGATTTAAGGGATTTTCAAGGGTAATTTTGACTATACGTGATTTTCGCCTTACGCGCTGACTTTAGAACCTAACCCCCCATGTAAGATGTGACTCCACTGTATTTTAATAAATATTAGTTTACTCTGATAGCCTCTTGATACTTCCAGGTTCATTGAAAATTTGCCTGAATGTATCCTTACCAGCAACTGCTACAGATTTTACAAATATAAATGAGAACAAGTTAATTAAAACTTACTCCTGTGCTGAATGTCCTTCGCGGACTTTATTGGTAAAATGATTCAAATGATTTTGAATCATTACACATTTTCTTAGGTACATTTCTCCTCCTCACCCCCACCCCTTTGGGTCTTTTCCAAATCAGATTAGCCAGCAACAGACACACACCTACTGTTCATTTTTGTTTTAATTTTCAGCTTTGGACCCAAGCTGTTTAAACAGACTACATCCTATCTTTATCAGAGAGAACTTCCTCATGCATTCATCAAAGCCCGTAGGGTAGGGTTATTTGACTTTATCTCCTGACACATTGTGTATTACAAAGGAGTCGTATGTTAAATGACGACAATGTGCTTTGAGTCATGAAAGGGATGGATGGATGGGCATATGCATACAAACACCCAACAGTTCCTCATGGGTTCAGCAAAGAGAAGACATCTAGGGCTGAATGTTCAAAAGAAGTTACTCAGCTTCTTTTTAGGCTCCTCATTTCCATTGAAATGAGGTTAGGAACAGAACTCCTTTTGAGCATTCAGCCCCTAAATTCTGTTTGTTTTGAGGGTTCTGTGGCACTCATTAAAGTAGTATGTAACTGATTTAAATTAGTACATTTGAAATAATTCAGTTGCAGAAGTAGATTAGGTGTGGATATATTTGAGTTTGAGTAATAGTATTCAGTCATAACGTGTTGTCTCCTAGTCCTAGCATTTTGACTCGAGGAATAGTGTGCCTCTTCCTTACAATTCTCATGTACCTTGAGCCTAGATTGTTAATACATGGCAAGATGGCATGGCCTTAGACCTGTGTTGGGAGCAACATTGGTATTCTCTCTCCCCCAGACTAGCATGTGAAGCTGCTGTGCTCCAGAAGGTTTGATAAATGACCACCCTCTTGTAACTTGGCTTGAAGAGAAGCATTGACATCTGCTTCTGAGACCACATGCAACATTTCCAGGACACAGGCAAGATGAATAATAGCCTTCTCAGTAGAGGGAGAGAAGTCAAAGATGCATGAGATAAAGTGGAGACCCAAAGAATATCTCAAAAAGCCTCTTAGCTGGCTCCATCTATGAAAAAGGAGATTCAGTGCCTCCGTGACTGGGAAGACTCTCATGATAACCCAAGGCATATCTACACTACATAGTTACAGTGGCAGCACTGTAGCTTTGCTGCTTTAGTGCTGTAATGTAGATGCTTCCTACATCGACAGAAAGGGTTTTTCTAAATTTTAATTGTACAGAAACTAGAAATATCAAGTGATTTTTCCAAGCTGTTTTTATTTCTGGGGAGGAGGAAGCAACAGCTCCTGACCAACAGTGTTAGCAAGATTAATTCACAGATCAAGATAATATGAGGAGTAATGACAGTTTTTGATCTGAAACCTACACTACAGTATTAAAATATATATAGCTCTGTAAAAAGAGCTGTTTAACAATAACCATAGCAATTGCCTCCATTGATGGAGCATTTGAGACATGGCATAACATTTCTTTATTAAAGTTTAATCATTGCATTTCTGTATGAAAAACAGTTCAAGATTAGTGTTGCTATATCAGATTATGATGTGTTGCCTGCAGAGTCAATTGCATAGTTATACATGTGCATGGAATTTAACCTCTGGATGCATTAGATTTTTTTTTTAAAAACTTTGAGCACAAGAATGTGTGGCTCTTTGATACAAAACCTGTATCAGCTTATTGGAGCAGTGGAACAAGTTAGTGTATAAGTGATTAGTGAGATGCAATAGAACACCCTTTGCCCTCTTTGAAAGTGTAACAATGAAAATGATTTTTTTTCTTGTATAAGGCCACATCTACACTACGGGATAATATCGAATTAGCTAAAATCGGTTTTATAAAACTGATATTATAAATTCAATTTCATGCGGCCACACTAGGCACAGTAATTCAGCGTTGTGCCTCCATGGTCCGAGGCTAACGTCGATTTCTGAAGCATTGCATTGGGGGTAGCTCTTCCGTAGCTATCCCACAGTTTTCGCAGTTCCCCCTGCCCCTTGAAATTCTGGTTGAATCATTGTCGCGGGTGGTTCTGGGTAAATGTAGTCAGTCATTCCTTCCTCCGGGAAAAATCAGCTGACAATCCTTTTGCGCCGTTTTTTCCCTGGATTGCCCTGGCAGACGCCATTCAGCCGGAGGTACCACCATGGAGCTCGTTCAGCATTTTTTTTTCCTCGGCACTATGATACTGGGCAGCGCGGCAGAGAGGCGATACTCCAGCGCTACACAGCAGCATTCACTTGCTTTTGCTATGATAGCAGAGATGGTTACCAGTCGTTCTGTACCGTCACTGCGGAGTAAACTGGCAATGAAATGACGGTTATCTCTCCCCTCTGTACTTTCCGCTGCTATCATGAGTGCCCCTGGCTGAAATCGGCCGGGGGTACAACGCAAAAGCAAAATGGGATTGACTCCCCGAGTCAATCCTCCCTTATGGTTTCTAAAATAGAGTCAGTCCTGCCTAGATAAGGGGCAAGTGTAATTAAGAGACCAGTGTATCAGAGAGCACACAGCTGCTCCGGTTCAGTATTCACAGGGGGTGCCCCTGCAACAACCCCACCCGTTGCTTCCCTTCTCCCCCAACCTTCCTGGGCTACCGTGCAGTGTCCTGCCATTGTTGTCTGAAGTAATAAAGAATGCAGGAATGAAGAAACAGTGATTAGTGAAATAAAATGAGGGGGAGGCAGCCTCCGGCGCGATGATAGTCCAGGCAGGACATTACGGTGTGGGGAGAGGAGCACAGCATGCTGCTGCTGACAGTCCAGGCAGTACAGAATCTTTTCTTTACACAGGAAAGGGAGGGGCTGAAGCCCCCAGTTGCTATGATGAAGCTAGTTGTTAGCCGTTCTTTCCTATTTACTGGAGTAACAAGAATGTTACCCTTCATGTCAACATGTTAGATATTCATGAGGACCGTGTCTACTGTTCCTACTGCACGTTCACACCAGGAGGGGTGAGAGGGAAGGGCGGATACTGCTCTATCACTGCTGCAGTTCATCGCGTTCTACCAGCAGCATGTTCAGTACCACATTAGGGTCGACATTGAAAGAAGTTCAAGAAATGATTTCTTTCCTTTTTCTTTCTCGTGGTGTGTGGGGGGGGGGAGAAGACTGGATGAGAGCTATTCCATGAACCACACACAAGACAACTGTTTGAACTACAACCATGGCGGAGCTCAGCCAAGAATGCAAAATACTTTTTCAGGACGCTGTGTGGACTTTGTGGGATAGCTGGAGTCCTCAGTACCCCTCCATCCATGAGCGTCCATTTGAGTTCTCTTGGCTTCCCGTTACTCTTGGTCACACAGCGCGTGCGTTGATCCTGGAGTATTTTTTTCAACGCTTTGGCATTTCGTGTTCTGTAACGTGAGCTCTATGAACAGATTTGTCTCCCCATACAGCGATCAGATCCGTATCTTCCCGTACAGTCCATCTGGAGCCTTCTTTTGGCATTTGAGACTGCATCGCCACCTGTGCTGGTCGAGCTCCCGACGGGCTGTGCAACAGGAAATGTAATTCAAAAGTTCGCAGGGCTTTTCTGTTACCTGCCGCTGCATCCGAGTTCATGATTGCTGTCCAGCAGCAGGTCTCAGTGGTGCACTATGGGATAGCGTCCGGAGGCCAATAACGTGATTTCCGTCCACACTAACTGTAATCTGATACATTAATATCGAATTTAGCACTACTCCTCTCGTCGGGGAGGAATACAGAAATTGATTTAAAGAGCCCTTTATATCGATATAAAGGGCATTGTAGTGTGGACGGGTACAGCGTTAAATCGCTTTAACGCTCTTTAAATCGATTTAAACGCATAGTGTAGATCAGGCCTAAAACTCTTAAGTGTAGGAACATAGGAGCCTGTTCTTCCCTTGACATGGGTGCTTAAATCCTATTGGTTCTTAATGGGAATCTTGTATGTATGCTGAAGTGGAAAAACTGACTCAGAGGCTATATGCATTTCACTGACTGTTGAAATGTTTTGAGGACTGAAATGTTTCGGCAATGGTATGTTGAAATGATGACTAGTATATTATCAACAATGACTAAAATTATAATCGGCTCACTGACTGTGGAAAGCAACCCTTCCGTTTTTATCAAAATCCCTTCCAATTCTGAATCTGTATACAGTGTGAATTCCTACAACCTTGTTAACCTGATCTTATGAAGTGCTCCATCTGTATTAAAGTGATGCACCCTAAATATCAATAATTTTTAAATGATCTAGGCCTGAAAATGAGCAGCACTCCAATTAGGTTACATCACTTCGTGGAATAGAGAGTGACTTTAAAGAACTTGAGTGTATATTTGGGGAGTCTTGCTTTAGAAAAAAGTACTCCCTATTTGGGGAAAAAATATAAAAGCTTCTTTGCATAGTGATAAGACATTTGAAGTCGTTTTATCCATCTGCATGCAAACCAAACCTTTTAAAGAAAGTGTTTGAAACATTTAAAAAAAAAAAAAAGCAAAGGGAGCTCTTTGGAGTTGTTGTTAGATGAAAGATCTAAAACCCCCAAGCCTTCTTAGTTTGCTCAGTTTCCCCTGCTTCCCCCTCCCATTCCATTAGTCAAGTCATCTGTCAGAGTGCTTGATACCTGCTCTGACCTTAGGCTCCTATCATCTTTCTGTAATAAGACTTCAGCACTCATTGTTTATGCCATATTTGAAGATCTGTGCTCACATTAACAAAACATATATGGCTATATTAAATGGAGGCCAGGCAAGATACAATAAACGATCCATTCCCAACCCCCCGCAAGCTTTGAAAGAAAGCAATCCACGAGTCTCCCGCAGAGAATACCACAGATGTGCTCTGGCATTCAGTGAGAGGAAGAGCATTCCAGAGTTGGAGGCCCTTCCAGTCCTCCTTCAGATTGTACCTAGGGACAGTTGATATTTCCAGCTTCAGCAATCCTTATTGGTGTTGCAAGATTTTTAGCGACAGGCACTTTCTCAGGTAGGCTGGTTGAATTTTAATAATTTAAATACTAATAGTAAAAATGGTGACATATAATGGGACGCCCAGGAAGAGTGCAGGCCATTCTGTTTTGACTTTTTTTTTTAAAAGCAGCTGTGGGGGTGGTGGTGGTGATTGTTTACTTGAGTCACTTTTGGCAGTTTCTTTGTTTCCACACAAACCTAAGCTTTTGCAGGGCTTGTTTTGCAAACCTAGTACCAAATGGGTGATCCAAACTGTAAAAACCCACTTCATTTGACCCGTGCCTTTGCATGGTGACAATATCAGTAGAATTCCTTATCACCTTCAGCCATTCTGTGTATTTTTACTGGAGAGGAAGTAAGGGAAGAGGAGTACATCAAAGTAAATGATTTCAATAAATATTTTCTTAACAGCAACCGTGTAAATACTGTGGCAGCGTTAGTATATCGTGTCCTTGCAAGCCTGAGCAAGTTTTCGTGAAAAATAAATGTTTCCATATTAAGTCAAGTGTCAACTAGGAAAGCAAAAGAATTAAAAATCCTCAGGGCTGCAGGTCCAAAAATACATGCTAAGGTAAAAAGTATGATGAAATGGGAGGGAAACTTACACTCTGACATGTTACTGTAATTGGAAGAATCTGGAAACAGTAACAGGTGTGAAAACTGGCATTTGTCCCCACTTTCACACCTTTTACTTCCTTTTCTTTCTAGTGGGAAGGAAGCTGGAAAAAGTAAGCAGAGAAAAAACAGCAGGAGAAATCTCCAAATCCCAAAATCAAAAAAAGAAAATTGAAGCTTTTGGGTTCCAAAAATCAAAATGAAATAGTGTCAAACAAAACATTTCATTTTAACATTTGCAAATTTTTTTTTTGAACTTTTTTCATTTTCTGATAAGTTGTGATATTTTGATACCTTTTTTTGAGTCCTGATTCTGGATAAAATCACTTTTAAAATCCATTTCCCAATCAGCTGTATTCAAACCCTACACCTTCTTGTGCTCCCTCCCCTTCAAGATAAATGCACATTGCACCAGTGTGCGGGAGCTGTCCTTGTTGCTGGCTGGGTGTGGCATATCAGTGCAGTTAAGAGGATTTCAGTCTCCTAAGATATTGGACAGGATTTCTTCTGAGTACTAAAGTCACACTCATCTTCCATTAAAAGCAAATTTTTCACAAACAAAATCCCTGAGATGCTAATCTGTCTATTCAGGCCTAAGCCTTTGCAAGGTGTTTATCACTGTTGTTTAAACACTATATTTATATACATAATCAAAAATAGTACTGAGTGAGCCTTAAATGGAGAAGATTTCCCATCTATCCTTGTTTTGGGCTGTTTGGTTTGTTTTTGTATTTATTTTCTTCTGCGTCATTCTCTCCTATAGTATTTCCAGTTGTGGTTGGCCAGTCATAGGAAGAGGAATAAGGATGGCATTATCAGGGGCGGGGCTTGGATTTAGACCAGAGCATGGTCACACTGATCTCCTTCTCTGAGGCGTTCTATAGCTGATGAGCACTCGCTGAAACAGCCCCTTAAATCCAAGATGCCCTTATTCTTCGACCATTCTGTTTTGTGTCATCCTTGTCAAAAGCACCCTGCTTGGGAGGGTTGCAAATATGTTTGTAGTCATAGCTTGTGTATAAGTTACTCTATATTGGTACTTATCTGGCCATCATCACTGTAGAATCTGGGAAGAGAGCCTGGCCCTCTTGCAAAATGGACACACTTTTCCCCCTGTACTTTATCAACTTCTATAAACTTTTTTTTAATAGAGCCAGATGTTGTCGGGAGCTGCTTTGTGGACAGAAGTGATGGCTCGTCTCGTTTTCCTAGGAAGCTGTTGTTGGACAAACTATCATTTTACTTGTCAGTGACTTGTAAAAATGTGTGTCTCCTCTCTGCCTTTTGTAGAAGTTCTCTCCCGTTGTATTAAACAATAGAATAAGGAAAAGGTAAATTTCACCTGCCTTAGGTTATAGTAAATTAAACTTCTCCCAGCATAGTTCACTAGAGTCTCCTAGTTAGATCTTCTAAAGGAGGTGCCCAGAGTCTGGCTTTACAGCTGTAACACTGTTACAATCAGCTGACAGACCAGACCTGTTTAGGATTTTAATTTACAATCCATGGTACAAAGGGCTTTTATCCCCTCTCCTAATCCTATAAACTAAAATTGAATTTTAAATTAACCCAAGACCCTGTGCCGTTTTCAAATTTAGATAAATATTTTGCCTTTTCCCTTTCTATAAGAATATATCTGATACCTTAATGTGAACTGCATTTCCAGCATCGATACTGGATGTGTTCTGCTTGTCCTTGCTTTCCCTTGGAAGGGAACATAGATACTGTGGTGCCTTTAAATTACTGGTGGCTTGTCAGCAATCTGCCAGTTTGTTCTTGCAGTTTAAGAATTCTCAGCTTTTCCTGTTTCCATTTCTGTCTGATGACCCTTCTATTTTCTTAGTACAGGTGTAAAACGATTGGACAAAGCACCAGACAAGGGAGAATCTGGGTCAATGCTGCTTAATCTGAAGTCTCATGATGCTCGCATAAACCAATCTCCCTGAAACTTTAAATGTAATGTAACTGGGAGGAAAATTGAGAGAGTCAGATCTGCATTTTTGAAATTAAACCTTCTGAACCCACTGTAACGTGCTGCCAATATCTTAACAAGGGCTCTGTCAAACATTTTTTCCCATTACCAAATGATAAATTGAGTGTGTGGGCGTTGGGGGGGGGGGGGG
>NC_133769.1:41689485-41728062 GCF_003597395.2 Chelonoidis abingdonii | reverse complement strand
CACACACACACACACACACACACACACACACACACACACACACACACACAGAGCAGTAGGTCCAAGCATAACATTTTGTCGTCATCTCCTTCACCCTCAGGAGGTATTTGAGCATAAGTGATTTCTTTCTGAAGTATTTACACAAAGAAGGTGCTCTGTCATAGATGACAATCTTTCTGATCAAAAGCATTTAAGTGCATTCAGATAATTCCACAAAGAGAGTAGACTCAGAGAGGCCTCAGCCTTAAAGTATGTCATGACATTGGTGACGAGGTCATCCCCAGTGTGCAAAGAAGCCAAAAGGAAGCAACTCCCCAATTAAAATATCCACAAAGGCTTCTCTAACAGAGGACATTGAAATGCCATCTCTGCACAGTAGTATATTTATCTTGAATTTTATTGTTCCTTTCAAATGAGGAGCATAGTGTTCTGTGGGGCAATAAACAGCAGATGCTATAATTCTGCATCTAAACATTTTTTTTAAGCATGAATCGTACATAGTGCTTTATACCATAAATAAACAAAGGGCTCTGTTATCTGTTTTTTTCTTTAGGGCATTGAAAGTGTGAGCTTGTGGGGAGAGGAAATGCAGGATACGTGGAATTAAACTTCAGCCAGAATATATGCCAGTGAGATTAGGCTTCATCTTCGGTCCTGGGGGGAGGAGAGCCTAAGTGGGTTTTATCATAGGGTTTTCACTCACTGTCAGTTTCCCCTTCTTTATATTTCATTGCTAGCCTAATTTTTCCAGACAACAGTGCACACACCCCTGCAGCTGGGCCTGCATAATGATCACCTACTTCTAGACTGACATCAATGTGGCTGCATAAATCTGAAGCCATTGGGGTGCCTATCTTAGCACTCTCCCCCACCTTCTTTTTCTGAAGAATAAGTGTCCTCTCTGCAACACTCTCATTTACCACCCGCTCGCGGCACCCACCGAGCCAAGAAGCTGTTTGTGGCTATTCTCCTGCCTATGCTAAATGTCTGGAAATGGTTCTTTTCTGACAAATATACAATTATTTTTTTTCTTTTCCAATGACAATTATTAGTGTAAATTGAAGCTTGTTCAGTGGCTGTATTTGACACAAACACTGTACAGTTTGGCATTCAGCTTCTGCGATGAGCTGACTCTCTTGATGTTTTGAATTAGGGAGTTGGGAGTATGAAAGAGCTTTTAGGACCAAGAATCTTGTTGGCTGAAGTGCTGGTTTTTATACGATCTTAAGCTAGATACCGCCATATCCTCTGAGGCCCTATATTCTGAATGGTTGCTTCAAACCTTTGAATGAGGGCAGAGCTGTTGGCTTCCCAGCTGCCAAATTCATCCAACACATTGGCCACTTGTAAATCACAAAGGGCTTGTAGACTGTTTAAAAGGCATTATTTTACAGTAGGTCTCTTCCCCACCCCACAGCCCCCAATGTACAATGCATATTCAGATGTCAGCAGCTGATATTCAGGAAAACAAAGGTTTTCCCTCTTGTCCCCCACCATTGGCACTCAGAAACATGCTGATTGAAAACAAAACAAACAGTAATGGAAAATTAGTTTGAAGTATTTTTTTTGTTCTGCGTTTGGGATCTAAAATTCACAGAACAATTATGCAATGTACAATGTTAGCATGCTTTGCATACAGTTGCAGACCCATGCACCTTCATTTGCTTATGGTAGTGAGAAATGAAGACTAGATCTCTGGTGTGTAGAAGGGATATATAATTAATCAGCAATTACTAACAATCTACCATTTAGAGTAAGGAGGATTGAAGACTTGTACTTCCAAGAGACTCTAGGGCAGTGGTGGGCAACCTGTAGCCTGCAGGCTGAATGTGGCCCATCAGGGTAATCCGCTGGTGGACGATGAGACTGTTTGCATTGACCGTCAGCAGGCACAGCTGCCTCCAACTCCCAGTGGTTGCGATTTGCGGTTTCTGGCCAATGGCAGCTGTGGGAAGCAGTGGTGGCCAGCATCTCCCTGCGGCCCTTGCTGCTTCCCGCAGCTCCCATTGGCCAGCAATGGTAAACTGCGACCCCTGGGAGCTGCAGGCGGCCATACCTGCAGATGGTCAATGTAAACAAACTGTCTCTCGGCCTGCCAGCAGATTACCCTGACGGGCTGCAGGTTGCCCACCACTGCTGTAGGGCAATGTCTACACTTCATGGCTTTGTTGACATTAGGCAGCTTACCTCCACGTAACTAATGGAGTTGTACACACGGCAATGCTCCTCCTGCAGCTTTAACTCGCCTGCTACTCTGACATCATAAAACCACCTAGATGAGAGGCATAGTGCTTAGGGCATTGTACTTAGA
This sequence comes from Chelonoidis abingdonii, assembly GCF_003597395.2. NCBI lineage: Eukaryota > Metazoa > Chordata > Testudines > Testudinidae > Chelonoidis > Chelonoidis abingdonii. The sequence continues at coordinate 41,725,751 of NC_133769.1, read as the reverse complement.
ATGACACACTGCATTGTTTATGTCGCCCTAAATGGCCTCCAGGAGGTACCTAGGCTGACCAGATCTTCTGATTTTATAGGGACAGTCCTGGTTTTTAGGTTTTTTTTTTTTTTTTCTTATATAGGCTCCTACTCCCCCCTCCCTGATTTTTCACGCTTGGTGTCTGGTCACCCTAGAGAGATCTCACAGTGCCCACCGTGACTGTTCTGGTCAGGGCTTTGGAGCGGAGCCTGGAGCTGGAATGCGGAGCAGCTCTGGAGCAGTGGAGCTGCAAGATTTTGCATGGAGCTGGAGTGGAACCGGAGCACAGCTCCAAAGCCCAGGTTCTGGTCATAGTTTTGAATTCTGCTGCCCTGCAGCCAGGTACAAAGGTGAATGCCCCTCCCCTGTTAAAGCCCTGGGAAGTTTTGAACTTGTTCTTCCTGTTTGCTTGATGTGGAGAGCTCACATAGCAGCTGCCCAGCTGAGCATGCCAGTTCCATGCAGCAAATTTTTCTTTGCACTCCTGCCTGGAGTGCACGGGAGGTGGTGGCTCTCATGGGTCTGTTGGGAGAGGAGGCTGTGCAGTCACAGCTCCACTCCAGCTACAGGAACTTGCTGGGACATAGAGGGGATGGACTACAATATGGAGACACAGCTGTGCCATGTAAAACTCAGAGCTGCAGCAGGCATAGTAGAAGGCAAGGGGAAGCAAATAGTTGCCCTAGTGCAGAGCTGCTGATATGCTGCTTCTACAAGGATGGCACTATGGTCAGAGTGGTGAATAGCCTAGCCTTCCCCCGCCCCCCAGCTCTTCTTACAGCCTTGTGTTCATAATGCACAGCGCAGTACTGAAGAGCAGTGCAGGATCCATGCTTTCCTCACATAGATGGCTGGTTTGCACCTTACCAGGGCAGTTGAAAAGCAGCTGGAAACCTAGTAGGATGCGCATGGAATGATGGGACTGAGAAACTCACATCAGGTGATGCTGAGCCTACACCCATGGGGCATTGCAAACCCTTCCCAAAACACCTTGTGGCAAATTGTACAATGAGAGAGCTACCCACAGTGCACTGCTCTCTCTGTTGATGGAAGAGCTACTACTATGGATGCGCTCTGCTGACAAAAGGACCATAGTTTAATTACAGTCGTGGCTGTATGTTGACATAACTTAAGTTGACTTAGCTTTTTAATGTAGACAACCTAAGAATTAAGTGAGTTGTTTCTTAAGAGAAAGAAGGTAGGTGAGTTAATATTTTTTTTATTGGACCAACTTTTGCTGGTGAAAGGGATAAACTTTTGAGCTTCATAAAGCTCTTCAAGTCTGGGAAAGATAACCAGAGTGCCTGAGTTAAATACAGGTCGGGACAGATTGTTAAGCGTAAAGGGTTCGCACATGATGTAGGAGACTACTTAAAATGAAGTGAGCAATTAACAGCAGGCAGAAGAATGAATTACAAATTGTAATGAGCCTTAAAACCAATGTCTATTTAGTCCACGGTTTTTAGTGTCTAGCAAACTGTGAATTTAAATTCCCAAGTTGATCTTCTTTGTGGGTTTCCTTGGAGGACACGGACTCAGAGGTCAGATATGGAGTGATCACTTTGTGAAAAGTGTTTTGCCGATGGGTGATATGGTGTTTTGTCTTATCACTTTTCTGTGTGTGTTCATCTGAGAACTTAACTATATATAATGTCTGTTTCCTTACTTCTGACTCATGATGAGTTGTTGCAGCCATGAGAGAGAGGCAAATCCGGTATGATTGTTTGTATGCAAACAGAATATGGAACTGGGTGCCAGAAACAAATACGCAGTGGAATTCGGCTTATTAGGTTGTTTCATATTTGGGCTTTGTTTTATCAGAGATAACACACAAGACTCTATGGAAAGAGGAAAGCTCTATCCCTTTTCAAAGTATGTGCAGTGTAAATGATTTTTTTCTGTTTTGTAAATGCTCTCAATTGACTGTAAAATGTAATAAGTGCTAACGTGTCAATGACCTTTACCTATCCAGTTGGAATAATAGGAGAGAGCTGGTCTAAGACATGTTGCAGTCATTGCTGACAGGTTGCCTCTATGGCAAATCTGTATAATTATAAAAGGAAAACAAGGGCATGGGTGACAGTGGTTGTCAGTTGTAATAGTTCTTACTTCCCTTGATTGATTTTAAAAAAAAAAAGGTGTCATAAAATCAATTTGTCCTGTTACCTACATGATCTTTTAATTGAGGCTACGGGGTTAGATTCAGGCCTTGATAAGTAACACCAGCATAGACTCCCCGCCCCTCTTTTTCTCTAGGAAAGCAAGCAGGGGTTATTAGCTCATGTTGACTTGACATGAACAACTATTGGCCAATTTCCTGTGTATTTTCCACATAATACACAAGTATGGCATTAAGTATCAGAGGAGTAGCCGTGTTAGTCTGAGGGCTTGGCTACACTCACACTTTACAGCGCTGCAACTTTTGCGCTCGGGTGTGAAAAAACACCCCCCTGAGCGCTGCAAGATGCAGCGCTGTAAAGCGTCAGTGTAATCAGGGCGGCAGCGTTGGGAGCGTGGCTCCCAGCGCTGCATGCTACACCCGTAAAGGATGTGGTTTATGTGCAGGGCTGGGAGAGCTCTCTCCCAGTGCTGGCGCTCTGACCACACTCACAGTTCAAAGCGCTGCCACGGTAGCGCTCCGAAATTCCAAGTGTAGCCATACCCTGAATCTGTAAAAGCAGCAAAGAATCCTGTGGCACCTTATAGACTAACAGACGTTTTGCATTATAATGGATACATTTGGGAGCTCCCGTACCTGTGAATTTCTGTGCAGAAAACATATGTAATAGTGGAGTATGTTGCCGTAGTTACCAATTTTGAGACAAATTCTTGCCTGATACTTAAAGTGAATTTAAAAAAAACCATACTATAGATTTACTGTACACTGGGTAATAACAATCTGAGTAAATGCGGATGGGATAGAAAAAAATCTTTCTGATAGTCTGTCATCAGACTTCTGGATCTTTGCAACTGTTTCTAATTAACACTCAACCTACAAACACTGCAATACCATTGATAGAATTTGTTAGTATAAATCAGTCATGTTGGACCAGTCTGCAAACTTGGTCTGTGTAACCCAAGACCAATAACCATGTGCAATAATCTCAAGCTAGGAGAATCTGGACAAAATCAAAGCTTCCTGTAGCTGTAACATGTCTGTCCTTCTTCCATATGTAGCATCGGTGCTCCTGAGCAGAGCTAGCAAAACATGATTAGATTAGAATTTGAAAGTGAGTGTGCATTCTTCATTTGCTTCACATCTCTGGGCTGGTCTACACTACGGGGGGAAATCGATCTTAGATACACAACTTCAGCTACGTGAATAACGTAGCTGAAGTCGAATATCTAAGACCGGATTACTCATCCGTCCTCACCGCGCGGGATCGATTTCCGCGGCTCCCCCTGTCGATTCTGGAACTCTGTTGGGGTTGGTGGAGTTCCGGAATCGATATAAGCGCGTTCAGGAATCGATATATCGCGTTTAGATGAGAAGCGATATATCGATCCCTGAGCAATCGATTTTAACCCGCCGATACGGCGGGTAGTCTAGACGTAGCCTCAAATACTAGAAACATTTGAGACACTTGCAGTAGAAGGGAAGGGGAAGAGTGAGAAAAAATGGCCCGTCCATTCCTATCTAATAAAAAGAGGTACTTACAGGTTTTCTGCACTGCACAAGTTCTTCATATGCTTTTCTTAATCAAGCATAAATATATTAGTTGTCTAGGGATTGCAAAAAGGGTTCATGAGGACCTTTGTTTTCGGAGTGTCTCTTCAGAAAGGAGGCTTTTAAGTGCTTAATAAACCTGCCAAAGAGCAGTTTAATAATTCAGTTTGAGTAAAATATCAAGCCAGGGCAAAGCTCAATGACTTGTTAGCTTTCTGTGTGCCATTGTGTAGGTTTGTGAGTGACCCCCGAGTCTCTTGGCCTTTATCTTGGCACAGGGTGGAACAGAAGCATAACTGAGAGAAGTGTTGCAAGCCAGGGATAAGAGGAGCATTGCTGATTCAATTTCCTGTAAGCCCTTGGTGTCACAGCTGTATATGATATGAGAACTAAGAGATGGATTTTTGTGTTTAATTTAAAAATGCACCCTGATATAATTGTCTGTCTGTGATGCTTAAAGTGTTACTGAGAAAATAGTTGTTCATTTTATACAGCAAATACTAGCAAGCTTTATAATGCCATGAAGCATAGTAATAATTTTAAAATTCTTCCTGGAGGTTACCTATGTAAGGAGCTAGAATTTTTTTCCTTAGTTTTCATCTTCAGTTAATTCCCCATTCGCTCATTAATATCCTTCCATTTGATATGTTGAGAAAGCATTTATATGTTGTTTTTAAGACCAAAAATAACAGTGGTCTTTAGATGTAACTAGAACTGTTGGTGTGTAAATTTCCTGTGAGAACCCACTCTGGAGGAAAATGCACAGAGTAAAAATGGCAGTGGATATTGAGAAAAAGTTTGCGTACATCTGTAATTGTTCTAATTTAGTCTTTTTCCCTTTAGTGCTTCATGAACAGGACAAATGTTGCACAAAGACACTGCTTTTATTTCTATACGCACAAAGAGATTAAGATGAGATTAATTTTAATACAGAATCCAACTCTATAGTAAGGTACATTTATAGTCCTCAAATTTAAATAAATTGTCAAAATATTTTTTTCATAATTTCTGAAGGAAAAAATATTCCTGAACCACATTTTGGAAACCTTTCAAATTGGAATTTGTTTCCTCAGTGATATGTGCACATGCAGACATGTTACAGTAGGTGTGCTCATTTTCCCTACATTGGTGGCACTTACTTTAAAAGGGAGGGAAAGCATTTAATCATCTCTTTTCATCTGGGGGAAAAAATCACATTGGGACACATTCTGTCAGCCATTTTACTTACTTACTTCCTCCTCCAGTTGGTGGTGATGTCCTACTGAAGATAGGACAAGAAGTAAAGGATTTATTTGTAACAAGGGAGATTTCGGTTACATATTAGGAAAAACTTTAACTTTTAACTACATGGGTAGTTAAGTTCTGGAATAGGCTTCCAAGAGAGGTTGGAATCTTTGCTTTGTTGGAGGTTTTTAAGAACAGATTGAACCTGTCAGGGATGGTCTAGGTTTACCTCGTTCTGCCAAAGCACAGAAGGCAGGAATTAATGACTTCTCAAAGTCTCTTCTAGCCCTACATCTCTATGGTTCTATAAATGGGAGTTGAGGTCAAGTTCATGGATCTTCAAAAAATGGTGCCTATAAGTTAGTTCCTGAAGTCAGTTGGAGGCGCTTAGGTGTTTGTTGATTTTTAAAATCAGGCCACTTAATAAGGTGCCTTCTTTAGGTATCCATTCTTGAAAATCTTGGCTCATCTAAATTTATATACATATTTTAAGCCTGAATTTGGCTCTCCATAAATAGTAAACTTATGTTGAAACAGATTAGAAAAGAGGTCCATTTATGGAATGGCTCAAGGAGATAGTCTATAGAGCCTCTACTGTTAGGTCATGATTCAAAAGCAACCCTGATTCGTTGTGTCGTCACCATCTGAAAGGAGTTGGTGACCTTGGTCCAACTTTACATGCAGAATCCGTATTTACAAACTGGGATAAAATGGCAACTTTGTTATCGATCTGAGAGATTATGCAGCTACCCTTTTGTCCTTAGAAGTGGCACCTCCAGACTGAGATGCAGGGAAACATCCTTGTACTCTGGATATAGAAAACTTCAGTTCTTTTGTGTTTGTTTTATGATGGACAGAAATCTACTGAAAAAGAAAAGTATCCAGCTTTTTTTTTTTAAAAGGTCAAATTGATACCAGTAGGTCATTAATATTAATAATGGCTGCTTTGAATCTGTGGTAGCTTGAGTTATTTAAACAGAAAACAAAACTAAACATTTATCATAGTTACATTTTCTCTTTTTAGTGCGTTCAGATGTTTGACTCCAAAATGTCTCCTCACATCTATATTGTGAGAGACTAAGTATTCCTTTTTTTTCCCCTTGCAGGTAGGCTGATCACAAGGCCAAGGCTTGGTTCCAGGGCTGCTTGTGGCTTATCGGCATTCAGCTGAAAAACCTTTCTAAAAGGCCAGATACTTACACCATCCCATCTCCTTCCTTATTCCCAGCTGGAGCATATTATCATATTCTACGCAGTGCTGCAGTGTTTATTTTCAGGTAAGCACACATTTTTAATATATGCGTTAAATGGAAAGTAGCATGCTATGTTCCTTGTCAATTTATATAACATACTTTTCTTCTAAGCAAACTACAAATCACATTTCCCCCATCTGTTCAGTCCCCTTCAAATGCCCATCTAGTGATTAAAGACTAATACAGTTGATGTATGTTCCTAGCCACCAAATGCTATTGGAGCCAACAGTAGATTTTTATTGCTATCAATGGAGAACAACTTGTAAGAGTTGATTTTTTGGAAGGGGTAGTGTTTAAAAACCAAACAAGTGGTAGTGGTTCCAGTATCCATAAATCTATGTGTGGAGGGAATGTTTTACTGGAACAGGTTTGTGCCAACATCAGCAATGTACTACAACCTAATAATGTGTAAGTGTGTTAACCCTGTTTTTCTTTGCTTTCATTCCGAGTCTCCTGTAAGGGACTTAAACAGACAGTGTGACTCCAGTGAGTCTTGTAAGTGTGGCGTTATGACTGTGTCCCTGGGGGCGAACAAATAAATTTAGGAGTGTTCTTTCTATCAAGCTTGCTCACATTGATTAGTGAACACTGGTTTGGCAGGAATCGTAGCAGAGACTGCAGTCAGTCTCTTCTTCCCACTGTAAGTTTGCTTCATTGTGAAGTGTCTTAAGACAGTGTTTATCCATCTTTTTGATGCCATGGACTGGCTTGGTGCCTTCCTAAACTGTGTCAGGGAGATCTCAGGGACTGGCACCAGGCCATAGACTGGACATTGAGGAACATTGTCTTAAGAGACATAAGGTTACTGTTGAGATTAATAGATTGCACGTACATGGCTTTGGATGAATCTTTTACTTGCAAACTGACTTGAAACCATATAAAGAGAGGCCGCCAGACATTTTGACCATTCCTGCAAGTTCTGACTTCTGGCAGGTTTTGCATCAATGTGCAAGAAATGAGGTTTGTAACTGTATTTTCCTATCAGTTGTGTAGCTCAAATCTTGATCTCTTCTTACCAGTAATACTTGTCCATAAGTGATACTTTTTCAAAGATAACAGACCTAGCCTTCTTAAAAAGTCTTTCTTAAATATCTCCTGCGTTAACTTGAAAGACATTATAACACAACAAAATGGAGAAGAAAACAAGAGTAAAACAGATAGATACACTTTCTCGTTAAAGATCACTTAAGCCATTTTTCCTAGTTTTGCATTTCTCACTAAGCTGACAACTCGCTGCATGTCAGCTATCTTTTTTGGTACAAATGGTGCAATGCAATTTTAAACTTCCCCCTAGGAACTAGAAGAAATGATCTGCATATAATTTTACAGATACCTGTTCAGCAGAGTGAATTGAAAATGCATGGACTGATTATAAAAAATCATCAGATGTGTGTGATATTTTTCTCTCTAAGTGTAGGAAAGAGTTTTAGAGCAGCGACTATTTTAATTGGTCTAAAGTCAGGGCCGGTGCAAGGATGTTTTGCGCCCTAAGCGAAACTTCCACCTTGTGCGCACCCTTGCCCTGAGGTGCGCACCCCCCCATGGCAGTTCCCCCACTCCGCCCTGAGGCACCCCCCTTGTGGCAGCTCTCCGCCCTGAGGCACCCCCACCCCAACTCACCCCTGCTCCGTGCACGAGCATGAGCACCCCGAGCACGCCGTTGCTGCTTCGCTTCTCCCATCTCCCAGGCTTGCGGCGCCTAAGCTGATTGGTGCTGCACGCCTGGGAGGCAGAAGAAGTGAAGCAGCCACGGCGTGCTTGGAGAGGAGGCGGGGCAAAGGTGAGCTGGGGCGGGGAGTTCCTCTGCATCTCCCCCCCCCCACTTGCTGCAGGCGGCCCTCCCCGCACTGCCCTGCCTCAGCTCCGCGTAAATGCCGGCGGCGACCAGGGCGGCCGAAGATCCGACTGCCACGGTCGCTCAAAGAAAATGGCACCCCCCAAATCCCAGCACCCGTCGCCTAAATGGTTGCACCGGCCCTGTCTAAAGTGCAAGTGTATGTGTGTGTTGGCAAGAGTGTCCAGAATAAGGTGAATGTTAGTACATGATTGATTATCTTGTGATATTTTTAAACTATGCTGCATGCTGTGGTTTGGTTTTCTTTAAAAAAACTGTTTAATATAGTGGGCATCTCGCCGAACCCTTTTTTTTTTTTTTAGTTTTAAAAAAGTGAAGTTTTCATAGAATATCTGGGTTGGAAGGGACCTCAGGAGATCATCTAGTCCAACCTCCTGCTCAAAGCAGGAACCCAGCTGAAAAATGTTAATGATCCGTTTTAAAGTCAGAGACTAGTAAACTTAAGTGCTTGAGGTTAAATCACTCCATGTCATGGTACTAGGTCAAATAATGGAACGTAAAATCTATTTCATGGCCATTAAAGATTCTGTTGTTTTCTCTACTGTCAGAGTGGGGAGCATCGACCTTCATGTCATGGTTGAATTCCAGCTAGTGTAATTACATTCTCTGAAACTAAAATTTTCCTTGTTGTTTTCAGTCAGGTAAGAGATTCTTCCTCATTTCCAGTCCTAATCCTATATTTGTCCAAAGTAAGGGATCTGCCTATTTTCTGAGCCATGATACCAGAGTACTATGGAGTAGTAGTTCAGCTCTGGCTCCACATTTTCTGACTTTCATGGACACTTGCAAGATAAAAATTATGTCTGAGAATAATTATCTAAATCTGACATCTTTCTGGATTTGTTGACACATCTGATATGAATGGTCATACTGGGTCAGATCAGTGGTCAGTGTAACCTTGTGTGTTGTCTTCTGACAGTGGCCAATATAAAAAGCTTCAAAGGGAATGAACAGAACAGGGTACTCAAATGATCCATCCATTGTTGTCCAGTCCCAACATCTGGCAATCAGAGGGTTGGGGACACTCAGTTCGTAGGGTTGCATTCCTGATCATCTTGGCTAATAGCCATTGGTGGACCCATCCTCTATAAATTTATCTAATTTTTTTTTAATCCAGTTATAGTTTTGGCTTTCACAACATCCCTTAGCAACGAGTTCCACAGGCTGATTGTTGTGTGAAGAAGTACTTCCTTTTATTTGTTTTTAAACCTGCTGCCTGTTAATTTTATTGGGTGGCCCCTGGTTTCTCTGATTACAGAAGAATATTTTAAGTATAGAAAACATTCCATCTGATTGAAGTTAGCCATTTTAAAGACTCACATTTAAAAAAATTAGCCCATTACCAGAATTAATATGCAAGTTCCAGATAATAGCTGGGCTGAAGAGGTTAATTTTTTAATTTTTCAGAAGCGTTAACTGAGCTGGTAACCGTTTTTTGTTGAGATCTCTTCCTTGAAAGGAGAGATGGGCATACCTGTGCTTTTTATAATATATGTTAAGTAATAAAAATCCATAGTCAGTAGTCTGGATAGGGATTCAGAATGTGTCTCATTACTCTAAGGGATCTGTAGGATAGTAAATGTGAACATTAACTAGTCTCATTCTTATTGACAGTATAAAAAAAAAGCTCAAAGGAGAGAGAAATGAGTTTAGAAGGCTGATTCTCCACTGCCTTGCATGTTATAAGTTATTTTCACCTGTGCAAAGTGTGTATAAAATGTCACCACATCAGAATGGTATCACATTGCATCCACATTGTACTTGTGTAAATTACAATGCAAAGTGCAAGACAGTACTGAATCAGGACTTATGTATTATTTTTTGGTCTAATTTTGTAGCAGTGTTGTGAATTGTGTAAATCTGTATTTTTTTCAAGGGTTTATAGGTTGTCCAGTTTGGTTTTATGTATACACTACTTCATCAAAAAAAGAAGAAAAGCTTTGAAATGCTGTAAAATTAATATATAATGTGGGAAGCAGCAGCCAGCACATCCCCCTGCGCCACTTTCTGCAGCTCCCATTGGCCAGGAACAGTGAACCACAGCCACTGGGAACTGTGGGAGGCCGTCTGCAGACAGTCCATGTAAACGCTGTTTCGCAGTCCGCCAGTGGATTACCCTGATGGGCCACAGGTTGCCCGCCACTGGTGTACGTTGTTTGTAAATAAACAGGATTGCCCCCCAAAGAAATACCGTGCTCCTGTAATCAACTTCTCCTAATGGAAACAACCTGGCAAGGCCACAGATTTTGGCTAACCACTCGGACCAAGAGGCAACAGTATTAATTTACATTAATGTACATGTTTTATCAGTCCTGTTTACTAAGGCCTGCTTGAAAGCCCATTAAAATCAATGGCAGTCTTTTGATTGACTTCAGCTGGCATTATCCAGTTAACAGTTCTGCTACAAAGTTCTATCTGTGCAAGAGTCCAAGCTGCATTCTGCCAAGGAGTATGTCGTCTCTAGATTAAATGGCATCATTTTCATGCTTTTGTGCAAAATAATGCTAAATGCATTGAGAACAAGCTGTTAAGGTACCTGATCTCCTGCAGCTTGTAGGACTGCCTACAGGATAATTCACAGCAGCTCGACCATTGAGAAAAACAGCTCACTGGTAGCTTAGGTCTCTAAAGAAGTGTCACAGCAGGAAATGATTTCATTTTGAGCCTGAGAAGTATTTCAGCCAGGTGACAGCAATCAGAAGCAAAATTTGACATTGTTAAAGAATCCATAAATATCCAGTGTGCTCTGCATTAAAAGCTGCCCACCTTCAGGGAGAAAGTTCTGTGGAATGCTACGTCAGTCACAACTGATTCTTATGGGAGTTTGAACAAATAAAACACAACCACCTAAATTAAAAGGTTTGTAGAAATCAATAAACATTAGAAGTGGGCCAGTATTGAAGGCCCTGGCAGCTACTTGCATTGGTATTTTGCTGCCACACCCTATCCACTCTACTCAGACTGCTTATGAATTCCCTCTGTGTCCATTTCTCATATCTACATCAGTGCCTTGTTTCATGTAGCCCTTGTTCTTAGAGCTCATCCATCTTCCCTTCTAAATCTCTTCCCAAAACCCACTTGTTTGTTCTTGAATGATAGTCTTGAAAATCCAAAACCTGTACTACATAACCATCAAGACATGTTCGCTGCTGTACTAAGTGACTGACGGCATGATTTGATTGATACTCATCTGTTTCTCACACCAAAAAACCCTTAGTCCCGGTGTTGACTTCTGTTTTTGTCTTAACTCTGGCCTTGATCGTGCAGTTGGATCTGCACAGATGCACATGTGGTACTCCAGCAAAGTTGCAGGAGTGTGGTGGGGTGGGGGCATGACTGCATGGCCACAGACGTCCACCTGCATATATCCAATTTCAGGATTTGGGACCTTGGACTATAACCTCTTCAGGTGTTAGCCTCGCAAAATTCTTTGTTACTCACACACTCTAGGGGCACTGACCCGTACCCCGCTCCTAGGGCTCAGGCGTAAACCTGTCAATTTAAGTACCCAGCTGTACCCGATTCCTAGGGTTCAGGATGTAATTTTCTGTGAGTTTGCAGGACCTAAAGAGCCTTACATAGTAATATCCTTATCCTCTATTTATTAACAAACACCAAAACAGAATGCACGTGGGATACATACTGTGTTCACCACTCCCAGTAATACACATGAACTCTTCTTGATGGCCAGTCAGGATCAGGTCCATCTGGAGGACGGCAGTTTCTGCATGGTGTCATTGGCAGAGTGCTGAGGTCTGTCAGCTCTGGTCTTGGGGGTGTGTCCTGGCTCCTGAGCTCACGGCCGGGGAGCCTAGTCCCTCGCCCTTTCCCCGCAGCCACACCGCTGCATGGGCCGTGCTCTGACCTGCCGCTCCCACTGGGCAGCGTGGGGAGCACAGCTGGCTCTGGCTGGGTGTCACAACTGTGAGCTCCTGCTGCTGGTAAGGGGGCGGAGGGTCCTGGGGGCAGTCAGGGAGGAGGGGGTGGTCAGGGGATGGGGAACAGGGAGGGCTGGGAGTGGGACTCCTGGAGGACCTGTCAGGGAGCTGAGATGTGGATAGGGGTCGGGGAGGGGAGTCGGGACAGGGAGCGGGGGTGGGTTGGATGGGTTGGAGGTTCTGAGGGGGGCAGTCAGGGGGCAGGAAGTAGGAGGGGGCAGATAGGGAGCGGGGGCCAGGCTGTTTGGGGAGGCACAGCCTTCCCTACCCGGCCCTCCATACAGTTGTGCAACCCCAATGTGGCCCTCGGGCCAAAAAGTTTGCCCGCCCCTGGACTAGGGCTATTGTTGATATAGTGTCCATTGACATAAGATAGCAGCAGACTTTTACTGCTGTCATGGCAGGCATTCAAGGTACATTGAAATCCCAAAGTCACTGATAAAATATCATATCTGAGAATTCTGACAGGTTATTAGCAGGAGGGAAGCCACTTTGACAGACTGTCCAAAAAAAAAAAAGTGAATTTATTCTTCTGAGCTTTCTTATTCAGTTAAATCTTGTCTAGTCTATACACAAATCTATTCACTTTCAGAATGTGTTGTGGTTCTAAAGAATTTAGATTATAATTGTACAGTATACACAAGATAAAGGTTTTTGTTTCTTATATGGACAACCACCTAGCAGAATGCTATTTTTGTTAATTAGAAGAGAATATAAGTTCCAAAGGGCAATAGTTAGCAGATAATGGCAGAGGAAAAATTCAGCAGGCAAACAAAACATTTTCTAGATGGAAACTCTTTGTAGAAATGTCTGCCAATTCCACTTCATTTGCATCTTTATTAGTAAAAACTATGAAATACTGTTTAATTCTGAACATGTCCATTGTACGAGCAGAGGGGACTTGGTGCGATCTGTTAAATGGGATTCCACTTCCGCAGAATGGTGGTGAATGTGTGTGTGGTAGTCTGTCTATTCCTTTTAGTTCAGTGGTGTCCAGTCATTTTAGTCTGAGCGCTAGACATCTTTCAAAAAGATCAAGGAGCTACAATCAATATTTTGGTGGTAGATTTCTCTTCCTTGTTCCACTCCCTTTCTGTCACTCTGGCAGCAGAGTGGAACGGACTTGCAAGTCCTCTGCTGCAGATATCCTTGGCATGGGGATGTAGCCAGCAGGTATAGAGCCTGTGTGGCCATCCTCTATACCTCCCAGTCCAGTCTGTGGTTCAGGGGCATGATAAATGGCAAGCGAGGAAGTCACTGGTGTGCACTGTGCTCACACTGTTCCCAGCTGGCACATGCCCCCTTGTGATCCATTGTCCGTAGGTGCACATTAAGGCAGCCTTTGGGCAGAGAATCAAGGAGCTGTCAGTGCTTGTGGGTTCTCAGCATCCCCCCTGCTACAGCTGCCATAGGGGTAGTTGTGTAGGGAAGAGGAAATAGCCTTTGCTAGACACTTCTCCGGGCTCAGGCAAAACCAGTCAAGTTCCTATCCTGCTCTCCTTGCGGGGGGTCTCACAGCCCGTCTGTGAAGCAGGAAGAGTTTTTTCAACTAGCAATAATCACACCTCAGATTAACTTCATTGGTTATGATACTACCACTGCGCAAATACAGCCAGAACTTCTCTCACCTCTGATACACCTGGTCACCAATACGGATGCTGCTGACCAATTGCTCAGAGTACTCCTGGCTCATACCAGAGCTGTTCCTTAAACTGCTTGGAAAGCGAGGGAAGGCAATTGGGATATCTGTTCAGCTACACATAGAAGTGGTCCTAATTCAGACATATCAATTTGAGAACCACGGTGTGGCTCAGTGAAAACACTTTGAAATCATGTACAAATACAACATTTCTTCTTCATAAGACTTAATTCAATGCCTTACAGGCCACAGGTTGGACATCTCTGCTGTAGCTCCCCAAAGTAAAATTATAGTTTTACAGAGCTGGGACTTAGAACTGTATTGAAATTGTGGGCAAGGAACCAGTGTTCCCTCTCTTTTTTTTTTTTTTTTTTTTTTTTTTTTTTTTTTTTTTAATTCTTCTCATGCTTGTGTGGAATGAATTTTATATGTACCAATATGGAGTGATGTGTCACACAACAAAATTCACGTGGCGGGGGTGGGGCCAAGGGGTTTGGTGTGTAGGAGGGGGGGATCAGGGCTGGGGCAGAGGGTTGGGGTGCAGGATGTGTGTGGGGGGGAGGGGCTCTGGGATTGGGGGTTGAGGGCTCTGGTGGGGCAGGGGATGGGCTCTGGAATGGGGCAGAGAGTTGGGGGGGGTGTTTCGGGGTGGGGGGAAAAGGTGCAGGCTCTGGGATGGGCTGGGGATGAGGAGTTTGGGATGCAGGCTGCTCCAGGGCTATGGTAGGGGGAGAGGACTCCCCTAGACTCTTTCCCAGCAGCAGCACCTGGGCTTGGGGGGGATAGGAGCCTCTCCTCTGGCCCAATCTGGACTGGGGAAGGGGTGCTCTCCTGTGGCCACGGCAGGTCCGGGTTGGGTCCAGGGGAGAAGCATCTCTTGCCTGAGTACTTATACAGCGCTTAATAGGCTGCTCCATGGGAGCGCAGCTTAGAGGAGACTTAAGCAGGGACCAGATATGTAGAGGCCTGGATTACATCAGCTCCTTAAAACTGAACCCAATATTCTGCTAGCTGAAAGAGGGAAAATGGGGTTCTAGCCTGCAGAGTGTCAGGCTGCCCATCAGCACCAGGCTCTGGTTGCTGTTGCATTAGTTATGTAATGATTACTTGAAAATCTTCAATAGGTTCCATTAAGGGAACCTATCCTGCACCCCAAAGTCTTATTACAGCTGCCATCATTCCAGCAAAGAACTAGGAAAGGAGGTCTCGATCACTCCTGAATGAACTCATGACTTAGCAACGTGAATCAGTTGATCTTTATTGCTAGTCTTTGCCCCTGGGAATTGAGCACTCTTCCTTCAATATTTTTTTTCTTCAGTGACTGCTGGCAAAAGTAGCAAGAAAGAGGATCTAACCAGGCTGCAGTACAGGGCTCTACTTTCAGGGTCTTCTTTCTTTTTCCCCATTTCTCAGTCCATTGTGCCTGGAGCCTGACCTACCACTATAATTTAAAACTGAAATTAAGGAAAGATGATTCCAATCTGTGTGTTAAACTGTAACTGAACAGCTCCAGACTAAATATTATTGTAACACCAACTGAAATATTATTGTTAATGTAGGATTGGGGGAATCAAGTTAGAACAGTATTGTTGCAACCTGGGTCTAAGCCCATGTCCCTATATGTAAGCAAGAGCACTGGGGTTTTAAAATATAGTTTTGCTCTATTCTGGCTGGCTGGCTAAAGTTAAAATGAGTTTAGAAACCAATTGAAGCAGGGACTTTGTGTTTTTAAACACGGTTTATTATGCATTAACTCATTTTTTCAGTGCACTTTTCCTAAGGCCTCATGCCAAGATTTTCAAAGTGATTGGTGATTTTGGGTACCTGAATTTTTGGATGCTCAGCTTTATACTCCTTCTAAAAGAGCCTGGTTTTTAGAGACTGAGCTCAGTACTTCCTGCAAAGTGTCTGAAGTTGAGCACCCAAATATCATTAATCACACGTCAGAATCTTGGCTTCAATTCCTATTTTTAAATGCAGGCAATTACCATATGGGATGTTAATGTGTTGTCTTGTTGGCTGGCAGTACCTTATTTCCTACCAATTAAATGTGGTTTTGTAAAATGGGGAGGCTCTGGAGAGAGGCTCTCTACTGCAGTTCCATTCTTCGTTGATCATAGGCTTCCATTTGGCCCAGGGGAGATGTGACACAGAGGTTCATGTATACGGATGTTTGATCGCTCACAGAATGTGAATTACTAGTCTCCTTCCTGTTCGGGGTGTCTGTATTTAGGAAAGGAGCACTTAGCATAGATGGCAACTACTGCAGGCTGCTTCAGAGGCTGAGGATTGTTTTGTGTCAGGAAATTATCAGCCTTGTCCTCACCTGTACTAGCCTCTCCAGAGTGAGGATGCTTGTGCTGTTACTGCCTTTTTGCTACTTGTTCTGTGAAGAAACAGATCATTTCCGTTTATCTTCCAGGGCTCCCAGCATCTTTCGCAACCCCATATTTGCTTATAAGTTTACATTATGTACATTGGTTGGAGTTTCATAACTTGAAGAATAGCAATAAAACGAAATAGCAAACCTGAGCTTCCACTGATTCTACACAATTAGTCACATTTCTCCCTCATGTTTTCCCACTTCATTTCCCCCTCGTCTCCTTGGTGATTGTCTGGCAAACCTGGTGTTGGAGTAACATGGAAGGTGACCTGAGCCTGAATTATTCATTCTGCTATGCGTGAGGTCACCCAAGATAACACATTGATTGACAAGTGAGGGCTAGGGGAGGAATAAGTACATATGGCAAACCTCCTTTCTGGGGTCAGAGCAAGCTGCACAATCTGAATTGTATTTGCAGGCATGTGCACACTAAGCTTTAGTTTTATTTTTGGTTAATGACAAAATTAAAAGCAACCTGGGATCACCTGTTTGGCCTCAATATGCTCAGAACTTTTGTAGCTCTGCATTAAAATAATGATTATAATGAAATCTCATGCTTCAGGGCTTCAGCCAGTCATCTGTAGGGGATAGGAAGAAGTCCCTCCCCCCCCACCCCAACCTCCATTGATTCATAACTAGCTGATGTGGCTGCTGCTGTTATTTTTTGTTGTCCTCTGAAGCACTAGAGATTGGCCACAGCAAGAGACAGGACACCAGATGGAGGTGGGGACAGTGGAAGACTGATTCTAAGGTGGAACAGAGAAGCCTCTTTTTCAAATGCCTGGCTAATATGTCATGCTCACGCGCTTGGGGTTATGCTGTTCACCAGACTTGGGACTGGGAAGGAATTTTCCCCCAGATCAGATTGGCTGTGACCTTGGAAGTTTTTCAACTTCCTCTACAGCAGGAATCAGCAACCTTTGTTATATGGCTTCCCAGGGTGAGCTCCCTGTAGGACCGGGCTGGTATATTTACGTGCTGCGTCCACAAGTTTGACCGATTGCGGTTCCCACTGGCTGCGGTTCACTGCTCCAGGCTAATGGGGCTGTGGGAAGCGGAACGGGCCAAGGGATGTGCTGGCTGCCACTTCCCACAGCCCCCATTGGTCTGGAGTGGCGAACCACGGCCAGTGGGAACTGCAATCAGTCGAACTTGCGGACGTGGGAGGTAAACAAACTCACCCGGCCCGCAGGGTGCTTTCCCTGGTGAGCTGCATGCCAAAGGTTGCTGATCCCTGCTCTACAGCATGGGGTGTGGTTTGCCTGCTAAGATTATCTGTGTATATATCACCTAGTCAATTCCCTGCCATTGCAGGGGCCTTGGGCATTAGTGGCACCTTGGTCTCCCCATTCTCTTCCTGTGGTTCACAGTTCCGTTTCCTGAGAATTGAAATGTTTTAGAGTATCTAAAATCTTTGGGCTTAATATAGGAGTATGTGGGTGTAAGTTCATGGCCTGTCATGTACAAGAGGTCAGGCTAGATCTGATTGTCCCTTCTGGCCTTAAACTTTATAAAAGTATGAAGTTACCTTATGATAACATTTGATTTTATTTCTCAAGAATTGAAACATCTACGTACAGTCCTTAATTCATGAAATAGTTGAATGAAGTTTTGTTTTCAATGCTTTGAGAAGTGAAATTCTTCTGAGGTTTCAGAAGCCAAGTGTTCCAAAACCTTTCTTGCTGATAATGGACGTGAAGTCCTGTGGGAGATTATTTTGAAAAATATTTATGGCTTTACTGCTGACACAAACATGGTTGTTAAAATATTTCAAGTGCTGGTAGTGTAAAGTGGCCTTGACTGGAATTTTGGTAATCTTGAGTGAAAACACATGTTAAGTCCTTTGTTGAGCTATCCTGCAAAGCTATGGCTGGTAGTGTAATGCTGTGCTTGGGAAGGGAGTTTTGTGCTAGCACTTTTCCCATATTATTTCCAACTCAAAACCCTTTGTACTATTTTGAAGGGGATGGGACTTAAAAGGAGAGTTGAATGTACAAAAGATGGTCCTATACTTTGTGTGTGTGTGTTTTCCCCACAATAGGAAAATGTGGTATTTGAGTGAAAGGTTGCAGCTGAATCTATAGTAGAACTGCAAATTTGTACTGATTTAATTGCAGTGTAAAACCTCATTATTTTCCTGTGAAAAGTACCAGTGATGCCCTGAGTTCCTTGATAACATAAGAATCTGTTCATGGTAATGACCATTAACTCACTGACAGGGTGATAACGAGATTACAGGGTTCAGTTTCCTCCTCTTTATAAAAAAAATTGGTTAGTGCACATGCTACCTAGGCAGAGAAACTCCAGTATATGTTGTAGAACAGCCAGAGATGTTTGCACACTTTTTGTTTTTTGACGACCTAATCCCTACAGGACACTAGGTGTTTTCTGTTTCTCTCTACCTCCTCTTACATATCAATTGCATGAATGTTTTGCTAATACCCTGGAGTGATGCATTTGTGATTTGTAGCACTTCCCATTGCTGGGTTTCTGAAGTGGTAATAGACTTGTAGAGACTCTGCTAGAGGCCACCCTTTTTTCATAACTACCACATTTTTAATAGATATTTTGCCTACAGAATGTCACTCACTCGAGTAATGGAGTAAAATAGCTTGTGTTAAAGTTAAAATAAGCCAGTCAGTCTCTAGCATCACCCACCGATGACTTCTGATATTGTCACCCCGACTTCTGATACTGTCACCCCAAATGGAGTAGCTCTGTGCACAGCAATCATGTACTCATGTATTTCATCAGGCAGCTCTTGATAACATTATGAAAAGTTAAAGTTTTGTGCAGGTTCTGAATGATTTCAAGGAAATGGGGACCTGATGAAAACTCAGTGGAAAAAGCTTGTTTACATGCAGAGCTGGTACAACCTCTGAGGCACGTACTGATTCCCAAACACAGCATATTGATAAAACACCTGAATGCTCTCAACAGTGATCCATGTTTTAAAGATCATTGATATAAGAAGTAATGAGATCACCATTTGAGTGCAGGAATATTTAGGTAATGTTCTTATCCTGAATATAAAAAATTTCAAAATATTATTGTTACCATTCTAATGGCTAAACGTTAGTAAGTGTGATGTCCAGACAACTGCGTAATATTTCTATCGATGATATTAGTCAGAATCTACACAGCAGTAGCAGAAGTACAATACTAAGTCTCCTATATGACCATTTAAAAAGCTGCTTTGTTTGTGTAGCTTTTGTCTGCCTGCTTATACCTGATCAGTTGTGTTAAAAGTTTATTTTGCTTTTCCTGATTCTGCTGTCCACCTGTAACAGTTTCCATTATTGCTTCTAAATAATTTGTCTTTAGTGTCACTGTACCTTTAATAAGCACCAAAGAGTCCTGTGGCACCGTATAGACAAACAGATGTATCGGAGTATAAGCTTTCGTGGGTGAATACCCATTTCATCAGACGAGCTTATGCTCCAATACATCTCTTAGTCCTGTGGCACCTTATAGACTCTTTGTTGTTTTTTACAGGTCCAGACTAACACAGCTACCGGTCTGATACTTGTACCTTTTTAATATTATACATCCTATATATTCTCATCTTGTGACTCTAGGGTTATAATTGAAATATAGTCAAATACTATAGCCTTTAACCATGTGGCACATTAGACCTAAGTTATGCAGAAACCTCTTATCCTGCTCTCATCACCTACCCAACCATGTACATTCATGTATGTGGAAAGGCTGTACTGACTCAAGTGAAGAGATGAGAGGAAAAGTAGTACCTGAAGGAGGCAGGAGACTGTCATCTGGGGCTGTTAAGCCAAAAAGAAGCTGAGCTTTTTCAGATTAACTGCTAAAGTCTGTTATTCCTACTGAGCAACAGAGAGAATACCAGTGCAACACATGTATCCCTCATGCAAAATACATGTATCGCAATTTATTTGTGTGATAGCCACCATCTTACCCAATGTTGGAGTTGAAGTGGAGCCTCCATGGCTAAAATCACAGGTATGTCTACACAGCATTTTGGAGTAAGTCTCCCAATTTGGCTCGGCAGCCTTGGGCTAGCAGGGCTTGCACTGGTGCTGTAACAGCAACTGTACAGACTGCACTTCAAGTTGTAGCTCAGGTTGGAACTCAGGCTCTCAAGCCTTCTGCCTCCCCCCAACCCCGTGCTTCAGAGCCAAGTCACAACTTTGTCTATACAGCTATTTTTTTAGCACTAGCATGAGCCCGGCTAGCCCAACTCTGTTGACCTAGCCTTGGATGCTCGCTCCAAAGTGCTGTGTAAATCAGGGGCTCTAAAACTGAGGGTCGGGACCTCTCAGGGGGTCTTGAGGCTATTACATGGGGGGTTGTGAGCTGTCAGCCTCACCCCAAATCCCACTTTGCCTCCAGCATTTATAATGGTGTTAAATATATTAAAAAGTGTTTTTAATTTATAAGGGAGGTAGCACTCAGAAGCTTGTTATGTGAAAGGGGTCACCAGTACAAAAGTTTGAGAGCCGCTGGTGTAGACATACAGCGTAAGTATCTATAGCTTGAGCTAAAGAACCAGGTTCTATAACTGAGATCCCAAATGTGACCTACCTTAGGGTCAGAGCAAAGAAAAATCAGGTCATTCAGAAAAGTTCCAAAAAGAGAGGAAGAGGAAGGATGGGGAGTGCCGGTGACTGTGGTGTGCTCCACCTTCTTTAGGAGCCTAGCGAACCTCATCATGACAACTCTGTGGCTTAGGTGGGGGACATGCACATTATGTGTCATGCTTTCTTCTAAAACCATTGAAGATACCCTTTTTTTTAAGTGAATTGATGCTTGTAGATAAACTTTAAGGCCAAAGAATTTGAAGCTGACTAGTAATAGACCCCAGTAAACTGCGGATGGTTACTGTGAAGTGTCTGCAGTGGCTCACAACTGAGTGTGCCTACCTCAGTGTGACAGTTACATGCTTGCAAAACCAGTACATTTTAAAAAAAATGACTCTTGATTTAGGAGGCTTCAATTTTGGGGTGCCAAGATTTGACACTAAAAGTATCCACCCCCTGAAAACCAGGCCTCTTTAAGGTGTCCCAAAATCACCAGGGTGTAAATATTCCAGAGTATCTAGTATATATTTGTTTTGTTGGATACATTCATTTACCTGTTGTCTCTATGCTTGCTAAATCAGAAATTCTTTAGATCCCAAACCAAAAATAATTCTCAATAATACATATTTAGGTATGGGTAAGTTTCCAAACAAATGCTTAATATACTAAAAATTCTCACCATACTTTTATTGCTGATATGGGATATATTTACAGTCATTTACCCTCCTGAGATATAAATTCATCTAAATCATTAAACTAGTGGGTGATTTTCTTTGTACACAAACTCACATGCTTGTTTTAGTTTTCTTGGTGTGTAGCACAATGGAGCCTTTCACATATCTGAAGGTATTTAAAGGTGATGGTAGTTCTACCCATCCTTTAAATAAATAGTCCATATTAAAACGTAAGTACTTTCTCACATAGAGGTCCCTACTTGAATTTGCAAAATTGGTCTGTGAGGACTTTTCTTCCTCCAACCTTGGATCCCTGCTCTACTGTGAATTTGGCCACAAAAGTGTAGCTCAGGCCTTAGAAAACAGCTCATGGGGTCAAAGTAGTTACATCTTCTACACCTGTACTGCTGTTCCCCAGCCATTTTTTGTGCCCATGTAATCATGGTTTCCTGTATTCTTTTTTTAAAAAAAGTGTTCCCTCTCCTGTTGTTGTGAAATATGCACACAAACCGAAGGGGAACTGGTGAAACTGACTACACACAATATATTGCCAAATGCACAAATGCTTTTCTAATATTACTCTTCCTCTGCAGGACAGTGCAACTCAGTCTGTTGGAACAATTTTAATTTTTCATTCTTAATTAAATAAAATGGAAAATGGGTAATACAAAAAAGACCAAGATAGATTAGATTTCTGGCCACTGGGAATCTTTATTTAGACCTGTGTTTAGCCTTTTGCTATTCTTATCTCAGAATACCAGCAGAAGATGATTTTTATCTTCCTTGTTTTTATGAAAACATTTGACAGTTTCCCTGAGAAGTCCTCTGGAAGATCCTGTGTTACTATGGCATACCAGCAAAGATGATTAATTTGATAAGTTTTGTATGATGAATCTGCTCGCTCCATCAGGACAAGGAGCAGAGACACAGAAGGGTTTAAAATAATCCCTGCTGTAAGGCCAAGTTGTGTACAATCCCCATTTCTCTTCTGCATTGTTATAGATTTTGTGATGAGAAGAACTGTTGCCGAGGACACTGGTATTGTTTGGGCAAGATTGAAGCTGAGACATTTAGATTTTACATATGATAGAGTCATATTGGATACCAGTTTGGATGGAATGAAAAGACTCTTTATGAGCATACAAGCAGAAGCTGCTAAAATGGGACTTTGTATCAGCATGCAGAAGACCAAGACCATGAAGGCAGAAGAAAATACTGTCAGTGTCAGCAGATGTGATTGATGGCAAAAAAAAATACAAAAGAATTGATGACTTTGTCTCAGAAGTACAGTATCTGCTAATGGCCAGCTTACTAAAGAAGCAAAGGGAAGAACTGGTAAAACCAGTGGATCATTTTTCCACTTGTGAAATATTTAGAAATTTAAGATGATACATCTAAAAACTTATGAGACTATACAATGCTATTGTCCTTCCAACACTATTAAATACCTCAGAAATGTGGCAGATGGTGGAAACACAAAACAGCAAGGTGAATGCATTCCACCAGCATTGTTTAAGAAGAATCTTGAGAATTTATTGGAGAGGTCATGTAACTAGTGTGGAAGCATTGTGCCACATGGGTCAGTAGACTGCAAACTTAATAATTAGACCGAAACAGTGACAGTGATTTGGCCATGTCACCAGGCAACCCCATGGCAGAAGCCCAAAGTATGTCTAAGGCTTCCATCTGGAGAAAGAGAAGGCATGGTGGGCAAACAATGACATACTGCAGGATGATCAAAAAGCATGTTGTCATCATGAAGGCAGCTTATGATAGAATCAAACATTTTGCTATGGAGAGAGAGAGAGAGAGAGAGAGAGCAGTGGGGAAAAATGGGTTGTCTCATGTGCCACCAGGCATGGAGGTTCTAAGTAAGTTAGCTTTCTCAGATGTTTCTTCAGCAAAAGTGGCACACCTATTTATAGACAGACGTTTTTAGGCTTTTAAAAAAGGTAAAAGTTGAAAAATTGTGTGTAAAATCAATAATATGCTATGTAAAAACTGCCATCCCACATCAGATTAATGGTCAATCTGCTCTTGTGTCCTGTCGTTGATAGCAGCTGGTATCAGATTTTTCACAAAGGTGCCTGCAGCAGTAGGCATTTACTAGTGCCTATTGGAAGTTGCCTTATCCCTGAAGCATGAGGGGTTATAGCCTTTTAACTTTTTTTAATTTGATTTTTAATCCTTGTTATTGTAACTTTGTATGTGTTTGTTAGCTATATGAATATCCAATCCTTTCCCTAGACATGGTGAGTTATTGGCCTTGATTATATCTTGTGGCAATGAGTTGGCTAATTGTGCTCTGTATAAAATGTATTTCCTTTTATTAGCTTATGTATGCTGACTTCCCGTTTCAGTGGATGTATCCTTGCTCTTGTATTTTGTGAGACAGTGAGAAGTTCCCAATGAATATTGTTTGTTACTGAATACTCCTTTATCATCCTCCCTCTTATTCAGCCCTCTTTAAAGCAAACAGTCCCATTCTTTTCAATTTCTTCATATGGAAGCTTTCCATAGCATTGTTTCTGTTTGATTAATTATAAATAACAATTTCCAGAGCCAATATCATTATTCATTTAGAACTGGAAAGCAGCTTTTCCAGAACTACAGTCTAAATGTTTGTCTGGTGACTAAAATTAGTAATTGTTAAACCTTTAGCCTCAAGGCAGCTCGGTTGCTGTCAAGAGTTCTTAAAAAGCGTGCAACCAGATAAGAGCACTGTGAGTACAGCTACTGCGTAGTTTGTCTGTTTCAGTTACTTCTGTGATCTGAGTAAGAATTTGATCCTTGGGCAGTGCTTGAATGAGAGACGAAATGGTCTCTGAGCCAGGAGTGCGCACACGCACAAAATTGCACGGGGCACAAATTTTTTCCCCTGGGGAAAATGAGATGGGGGGGCTTGGGAGAAGAGGGGGGGAGAGAACAAACCAAAAATGGTAGATGTTAGGCCATTACACCACTGGAAGGTGCACAATGCTACAGTGAAGAGGGTAGTATAAGAACCTATAGAGAACAGAACAACATAGAATTGGCACAACTTGAATAAGGCACTATAAGTCCGTTTTTAAAAATATGTAAGGAAAAGCCTGTTGAGGTCCTTTCACTTTTTGTTAAGAGTATTGAACTAGTTTGATTTGTTTTCCTCTAGGTTTTTTTAAATCTTCCAGGTGAGGTTATCTTTCTCTTAATAGTTTTATTATTATTGTGAATTACTGCTGTTTTATACAAAGAGATTTCACAGTGCTTAAACACCCTGTCCTTCCTCAATCACAGTCTGTCTGTGTTTGTGTAGCTACTTAACGACCTTATCACTATTGCGTCTAAACATCTCCCAAGTATGTGTTTAAAAAAAACAAAAATCTTTGCAGCTCCTTTCCCTATCAGTATGAGGAATAGCATGATTTTACAGGATTCTTAGTTCCTGAGTTCTTATAGGTTTAATTGTGTGTATGAAGAAATTGAGGGAACTCACCTCTGAAGAAATGAGTATTACACTTCAGTGGTTAGTTCTATAGCCATTCTTCTCTTGCAAGACGAGAGTTCCATAGTCTATGGCCCGTTCCTGTGAAAGTTGTCTCCTGTTCTTATGAGCCTTCCCTAATTGGTAGGCTTAAATATGGATTGTCTAGCTTCCTTTCAAGTCAATGAAAATGATTTTCGCTCTGGAATAAGTCTGGTGTATAGCTCCAAGTCTGCCCTCTTCTGAGAAGTATAGATGTGAGGTTGCCAACCCCTCTGAGTTTCAAGGGTCTTTGAGACTTCTCAGCATTTTATCACTACATTATTGCTTTAGTGAGCTGACAAGGGCCACATTGGGCATTCCAGATATGGGTTCTCGTCCCTTGATATCATGCTAAGCCAGCTTCCTCTGACACTGTCTAGTTTTCCTATATCTCATTACTCCCTGCAGATTGTTGTGGATTTTTTTTCTTGTTAGGCAGTCTACATTCCACAGCATGTAGTCTTCCATAACTGAAACTTGTTGGAGAAAAGCTAAATCTGTAATAAAAGTATATTTTTATCATCCCCATAAACAGCATGTCACTTCAAGCTGTCAGCTGAATAGCTTTCTCAAGTCACTTTCACTATTGATACCAAATTTTCACTGCTTTCTTCCCCCCAGTAATATTCCAGAGTAACTTCAATGGGATCTTTTAAAAGTTGAAAATATTGAAACCTGCTAAATCTAAAAGACCCGTTTCTATAAACTACAGGCTAATTCCAAAGGTTATTTTACTCATGCAGATTTCCACTAACTGAACTGGATGTTTTCCTGAATAAGAACTGAAGAAAAATGTAAGGACTTTGGACATGGAATGATGTATGGAAGACGGCAACCATCTGTTGCTGTGCTGTCTGCGTTCCATGATACAATTGCCTTTTTGTCTATTTTTGCTTCCTAGGATAAAGATAAAATTTGATACTTTATTTTGAATTAGTAATATTAAAGTTATTGCTTCTCTTTTGACAAAGCAGAGGCATTCCTGCATGTACAGGAAAAACGTTGAGGATGGATTAGGTATTTTTGGATGCTGGCTAATCTACTCGAGCTGCCCTTTTTTGTTTATGAATTGGGAGATCAATGAAGGAGAATATACAATTTCAGGAGGATGAGGAAGAGAATTCCTAAAGGAGATACAAATTAGATTTGTTAATATTTTCTTAATATATCAAGAGATGGATAATTCAACTGCTGTATCTCTTATTCTGTAATACAAAACATTTGTCTCCCTACTTTTGTATCAGTGATTATTTATCAATTTGGTATGTGTATCTGAAAAAACCCAGGGGATAATTCTGCCCTGGTTAACGATCTGTGTACCAACCCTTATATGTACAGTGGCTGTTTACTTAAATTGTAGATATGATCATCAACCTGTTTTGTAAATTACTTGATGGCAAAAGGTGAATTTAAGGTAAGGAGTAAGAAAGCTTGTGCAGAACACTATTGCTGCAAAGCACACAGACTTTGCTCAGAAATAGATGTCCCATAGCCCCTAGCTACGGCACATTAGGGTAGAGATTATGGGCCGTCTGCCTATACATGGAAACTGATGACCACACTAGTAGAAGCTGAGATAGTGAAGCAAGAGCTGAGAGAAACTGTATGGGGCTGTGCATCCTGTTTTACCATGCCACAGACTAGGGCTAATGCCAGGAAGGAAGAATGGTTCAGTGGTTAGGACAACGGCCTAAGATGTGGGAGACCCAGGTTTAGTTTCTTGCTGTGCTGTGGACTACTTCCTATGTAATCCTGGGCAAATCTCTGTGCTTCAGATACAGAAGACCAGGGTGTAGGTGAGTAACCCTGCATGTCATCTCAATTAAAACAAAAGTGCGGAGAAAACTCTGGGCTCAAGGGAGCAGAGTACGTGGGGAATGCTTATGGAGAAATGGGGTAAGGATGGTCCTTGCTGACTGGGTTATTTTAGAGCCCAGACTTACAAGCAGATCTGCAGGCTGGTGAAGAGGAGCACATGCTATGAAGCTGAATTTTTATGGGCCTGAACAGTGATAAAACAAATCATTGTATATTGTGTATTTTTGTTAGGGAAGAAAATGATCACTTAAAATGGTTTGCTTCTGCTATTCTATCCCTTCCATTAACTGAATCTAGGGGAAACAGTAAGAGCAGCAGAGAATCCTGTGGCACCTTATAGACTAAGGGCTTGGCTACATTAGCACTTTACAGCACTGCAACTTTCGCGCTCAGGGGTGTGAAAAACACCCCCCTGAGCGCTGCAAGATGCAGCACTGTAAAGTGTCAGTGTAATCAGGGCGGCAGTGCTGGGAGCACGGCTCCCAGCGCTGCATGTTACACCCATAAGGGATGTGGTTTACAGGCAGCGCTGGGAGAGCTCTCTCCCAGTGCTGCGGCTCTGACTATACTCACACTTCAAAGCGCTGCCGCGGCAGTGCTCCCACAGCGCTGCCGCGGCAGTGCTCTGAAATTTCTACTGTAGCCAAGCCTTAACAGACGTTTCGGATCATGAGCTTTCGTGGGTGAATACCCGGCACATCACACGATCCATTGTCTACAGCCAAGCACTGAGGTACAACCGCATCTGCTCTAACCCCTCAGACAGAGACCACACTACAAAATTACTGTCCACCAAGCATATCTCAAAACTACCAATATCCGCACGAGGAAATAAGGAACAGATCAACAGAGCAGACGTGTCTAGAAGCCTCCTACTGCAAGACAAAACCCAAGAAAGAAACCAACAGGACTTCCGCGGCCAATCACTACAGCCTCCAGCTAAAACCCTCCAACGCTATCAGGGAGCTACAACCCATCCTGGACAACATGATCCACACTTTCACAGGCCTTGGGTGCAGGCCAATCCTTGCCCACAGACAACCTGTCACCTGAAACGTTCTTACCAGCAACTGCACAAACCGCACCATAGTAGCTCTAGCTCAGGAACCAATCCATGACAAACCCCGAATGCCAACTCTGCCCACATATCTACACCGGCGACACCATCCAGGACCTAACCAGATCACCACACCATCACCGTTCATTCACCTGCACGTCCACCATGTAATATAGCCATCATACTGCCAGTAATGCCCCTCTGCTATGTCATTGGCCAAACTGGACAGTCTCTACGGAAAAGGATAAATGGACACACATCAGATATTAGGAATGGCAAATACAAAAACCTGTAGGAGAGCACTTCAACCTACCTGCCACACTATAGCAGACCTTAAGGTGCCATCCTGCAAGCAAAAAACTGCAAGACCAGACTTCAAAGAGAAACTGCTGAGACTGCAATTCATCTGCAAATTGACACCATCAGCTCAGGTTGAACAAAGACTGTGAAATGGCTTGCCAACTACAGAACCAGTTTCTCCTCCTTGGTTTCACACCTCAACTGCTAGAACAGGGCCTCATCCTCCTGATTGAACTACACTCGTTATCTCTACCTTCTGTGTTCAGCATATATATACCTGCCCCTGGAAATTTCCACTACATTCATCTGACGAAGTGGGTATTCACCCACGAAAGCTCATGATCCGAAACGTCTGTTAGTCTATAAGGTGCCACAGGATTCTCTGCTGCTTTTACAGATTCAGACTAATACGGCTACCCCTCTGATAGGGGAAACAGGTGCAACATCTTATGTTAGAAACATTGGTGGCAACTACACAATTGACTTTGCTATAATTAAAAGATGGGAAAAATCCAATCCAGAGATCATATAAAAAATGACCTTATGCCATAATATGCACATCTTGTTTTACAGTGCTCTGAACTTTGTTGGTAGTGTCATTTATTTAATATACCAAGGTAAATCTAATTTCCAAATCAAATTAAAACTGTCAGTAAAACCCACACACTGCTGTCAGCTCCAGAGACGTTTTTAAGGTCTCACCAAAAGTTAAAGCTTGATGGAAACTTAACTATAGACCCATTATTAACACCAGCATGACGGAAGCGAAGAAGTTGTACAGCTAATATCTGTTTATTGCCCTCCTCTTTTGCTTTTTACCTTTTAAAATCATTGCTTTTTTTTTTTTTTTTTTACCTCCCAGCGGAAGAGAGGATATGGGAAGGTCTGTAAGTTAGGGCACAGGATGGGACCCAGCAGGTTTTATTTCTGCTTGTATCAGCTTGAACTGTGGAACCTCTGTGTCTGAATTTGAAAAGGGAACAAAACCTACCTTCCACAGAACAGTATCAGGCTGAATTAAGTGAGGCTGCACCACATGTTGATATATTGCACCTTAGGTGGAAGGATAAATGCTATTAATCAAAAGTATCATGAAAAGCTTTCTTTAAAGAAAATTGTGCTTGACGGCTAAAAACTATGTCGTCCATGTAAGCTCACTAGTGGTTTCCAGCTCCTGGAGCTCTGGTTTGAGCCTCTAGGGAACCCTGCCAAAAGGACTACAAATAAAGTGGCCACCTAAGTCCTCTGACCCCATTCCCAGCATGCTTGGAGTCAGGAGTGAGGACAGAAGAAACTAGAAACCCCTCCTGGAGTGGATTAGGGAAGGTTTTGCCTGGGTGATCAGAATGAGAAGTCCACCAGGCCAGTGACAAGCCAGGGCTGTGCAGCCCCAGTAAATTAATAAGAACAGCCAGACAAAGTGTTTTTTGAATTTGAAGCTGGGAAAGAGAAGAGAAGTCCCTGCTAAATTCCCCCTTCCCCAAAGGGAGTTGCACCGCTTTGAGGCTCTGGTTGCAGAGATCAGGCAGCTCCAGCACCATAGTGACCAGATTCCAGAGAGAAGAAGGGAGACGATACAGCCCTGGCTATTAAGAG
This sequence comes from Chelonoidis abingdonii, assembly GCF_003597395.2. NCBI lineage: Eukaryota > Metazoa > Chordata > Testudines > Testudinidae > Chelonoidis > Chelonoidis abingdonii. The sequence continues at coordinate 41,696,268 of NC_133769.1, read as the reverse complement.
CCAACCAAGGCCGTAGGAGAATTCTCGACAAGGGAACAGCAAGGCTGGTTGGAGTCGGGAGAGGACCCTCCCCCTCTCAGGGTGAAGAAAAAGTAAAGTGACTTATCTGAGCCATCCAACACCACAGCAGTGCAACATTTCATCTCAGGGCATGCAGCCTCTGTTTGCCATCTGCCTTGGCATGGAGCCAGGGAGGGAGGTGGTGTTTGGAGGTGGAGAAATTGACTTCCTTCCTTCCTTTCCCACATACATAGTGTCCTTTTCCCAGCAAAGTCATTCCCTCCGTTACACTGTTGTCTTTTGATGTAGCAGGTGGCATTCCTTTGCCGGTGTTTGTTTTACTGTATTGTCCCGTGTCCTAGGCATTTACACTCCTGGCTATATAGTAGTGTTGTCATTGATTTTTCTGAAGGGACAGCACTCCTGCCTGTCCAGCACCCTGAGGAGTCACTTCAAGTGGAGGCACCGAAGCACAAAAGGGGATGGGGGAAACAACCACCCAGGAGCTAACCCATGTGAGTTGAGAGGAGAAGCCGCTTCAAATATGGGTGATGGTGAGCCATCTGAGAGGCAAAAAAGGCTTTTAGGTCTTGTCATAGTGAATCATATCAGGGTTGGAAGGGACCTCAGGAGGTCGTCTAGTCCAACCTCCTCCTCAAAGCAGGACTAATCCCCAGACAGATTTTTGCCCCAGATCCCTAAATAGCCCCCTCAAGAATTGAACTCACAACCCTGGGTTTAGCAGGCCAATGCTCAAACCACTGAGCTATTCTTCCCCAAAGCATGTGTTATTTCTTTGTGTCATTTGACAGTGAATGGTTAAACATCTTATGATCAACTGACTTTTTTTGAAGGCTTGCTTCATAACTAAAGGTGTGGAGCTCTCTTGGGAGCAGGGGCGGCTCTAGGCATTTTGCCGCCCCAAGGCACATCTGCGGGAGGTCCGCCGAAGCTGCAGGACCAGCGGACTCTCCGCAGACAAGCCGCCAAAAGCAGCCTGCTTGCCGCCCTTGCGGTGCTGGGAGAGCGCCCCTCGCAGCTTGCTGCCCCAGCCATGCGCTTGGCGTGCTGGGGCCTGGAGCTGCCCCTGCTTGGGAGGCAAAGACCGTTAGGTATATAGAGCACTCTACTCTAATGCTAAAAAACCTGCCTTTTTGGTTTTTTAAAACTTTTATGGTGAGTCGTAAGAATTATTATAAAATGACATTTTGAAATGAAGCCTCTTGATAAGAGACAAGAATTCTGAACAATTTCCAGATTCCTTATGAAAAAACTACTTCAGGCTATTTTCAAGGACCAGACCTCACCACACAAATTGAAAATTTCCATTAACTAAGAGGTAAACATTATACTTAAAGCAGACTTGTGCCTTGGTTAAATATGATAAGAAATCCTGAATATCTGCCATGATTTGCTTTTTCCACATCCCCCTAGAAAAGCACTAATCATTGAAGAAGATGTACAGATCTTCGAAGGCAAAAGAAATATTTTAAAATGAATTATCTAGGCAAAACTAAATTGATTACCTTTATGAGCACGAGTGTGTGTCTGTGTGTGTGTGTGTGTGAGAGAGAGAGTTTTCAAAATACTGGCGCACAAAAAAATTCTAGTAGTATTGCCAACTTGAGCAGTTGATGATCATGAATCAGGCCCCAAATCATGAATTTGACTTTAAACATCATGAGATTTAAAAAAAATGTAATAAGCTATTTTTACGGTCTTTTTTTTTTTTTAAAAGCCTTTTAGAGTTAATGTTTGCAAACTTTTCTCCGGAACTATGAGGGCTAGAAACTTTTAACATGAGAATATCAGCTTTTAATTTATCATCTGACTGCAGGAGCTGGGGAGATTCAAACTTGTGAATTATTAACACGGAGCCACTGCTGTATAGCTGTCCAGCTGGGCCAATCCATAAGACGTTAGCTGGGGCTGACTGCCAAAATTTGAGATAATCCCAGTTAAACTAAGATTGTTGGCTGAGGGAAGTATATATTACATATATGTAGTATTACGTATCTAGGGTCCATAACCCTAGATTTAGCATTATTTTAGTATGATTATTTTTGTCTTATTAATGAATGAGATACTTTTAATAATGAGCACATCAGAATTCATTATTCTAAATCTATTCCCAAATGTGCTATTTCTAGGTTTATAATCTGTTCTCAGTGTGCTGGTAAAGGCCTAATACCAATACTGATGCAAAAACTAAGAAAAGATTATTCTTGGTAGAGAGAGAGAGAAATGAAACTGGAATAACAGACTTCAAAGTAAGATCTGGCCTCCTGACCACAGGTCTATGAATAAGTGGGCACAAACTGAGTCTTTTTTTATTTCACATTAGGAACTTGCATTAGCAACTATTCCAGAGGAGAAGACTGGAAAATGCTATTAAATACAATGCCTGGCAGCATTAATTTACCATTTTTTGATCACTACAGGTCAACTCTAAACATGCCATTCTCTTCCTTTAATTGAGCTGAAAACCACGTACTGCTTAAGTGGTTCTGTATAAAATATTTATGCATTTAGTGTTCATCACACATTAGTCACTGGAAAACTATGTTCTGTTTAATGTCTGCTATTGAAACATCAGTGCAATCATTTGGTCTCATAAGTAAGTGCAGCAAATTATTGATTTTTTTTTTTATAAATACTCCTGCATAATTGTCAGTCTCTTTAATATGTTCAGGTCTTGTGTGTATTGTGATAGAAGTACAGTTTCCTCTAAAATAAAACTTCTGATTCATAAGTGGTTGATGTGGAAAGAAAAAACAGTTTGTTGTTTCATTAGACAAAACACGAACTGTGGAAGTCTGATCTTTTTGCTAAATTGTGCCCTTGGTAAGGTGGAGATTTTAGAGGCAAAAAGACAAATGATTTTTTTTGTCTATTTAGGTTCAGTAAACCGATTTTACACTAGTAATCTATGGAACATGCAAAATGAGTACCTTCTTTTAACATGCTTGTTAATTAACTAAAATTTATATCTTTATTGGGATACCTTTTGTGGGGACACCTTTTGCTTTTTTAAAATAGTATGATCCTGGACACATCTAAAATGTGTTCTTTATTCCATTTTGACCTCTCATTAGCACCTGCTGGAGGATAGGCTTTTTACCTAAAACTCACTAACTACATAAGCTCTCAGTATCCGTCTTGTGTCTTTCACATCACATATCTACCATTGTGTGTTTTGCCTACGCAAAACTATACTTCTCTTCTCTGCTGTCCTAACAAGAATACTGAACACTTGGGAGAATAGTTTGTCAAGTGATTTGATGATCAGTGGGAGAGATGCTGTGTTTCTTAAGGGAGGGAATAGACAAAAGCTGACACATCTCTTCTAAAAGATAATCTAATTAAATGTTTTTGTTTAAAATTGCTTGACCAAGCATAATTGGCTTGAGGGAACATAGTCCTCCAAGAGCATATACAAGTATGCCACCTTCATTATTTGTTGACATTCATTGTATTAAACAGGGAAAAAAATGATTGATCTGTTGCATTCACCTCTCTGCAGAATGAGAAGTGTCTACTGTGATAGGTGGAGAAATCTAGAAGTACTTAGATGCAGTTTGTGAGGCTGCAATATTGAAGGAAACTTGTCTAATTAAGCTTTTCCCCTCCATCAGATTAAAAATCCATGTTCTAGTGAAAGAGGGAACAAAAAGTTGTAGTTTGCTGTAAGGGGTTGAAATTACTCAAGGTAAATACTTCAGTGCTTTGTATCCAAGTACTTTCTAGTTTAATGAAATGATTTATTTCATGCCTGGAGGCCTTTAGAATTAACCTATGTTGGAATGGTGTGAATTGTTTCATCAAGAAGACAAAAGAGGAAAACATAAGATCATTGCTGATAAAGTTTACAGATGGCATAAATATTGGGCAAGTGATAAATAATGAGGAGCTTGAGTCACTGATTAAGGCATCTGGATCTCTTGTTAAACTGGGCATAAGAAAACAGTATGCATTTTAATATGACTAAATGTAAATGTAAACATCTAGTAACAAAGAATGTAGGCCTTACTTACAGAATGGATGACTCTATCCTGGGAAGCAGTGACTGAAAAAGATTTGGGGGTTGTGGTGAATGATCAGCTGAACATGAGCTCCCAATGTGACACTGTGGCCAAAAGAGTTGACGCAATCCGGAGATGCATAAACAGAGGAATCTCTAGTAGGACTAGAGAGGTCATTTTACCTCTGTATTTGGCATAAAGTGGCTGCGGCTGAAATACTATGTCTGGGTGTGGTGCCTACAGTTCAAGAAGGATTTTGATAAATTGGAGAGTGGTCAGAGAAGAGCCATGAGAATGATTAAAGGATTGGAAAACATGCATTATAACGATTGAGCTCTTTGAGTCTATTTATCTTAAAGAGAAGGTTAAGTGGTGACTTGATTACAGTCTACAAGTATCTACATGGGAAACAGGTATTTAATAATGGGGTCTTCAGTCTAACAGAGAAGGTATAATACAATCTAATGGCTGGAAGTTGAAGCTAGACACATCAGACTGAAATAAGGCATACATTTTTAACTGTAAGAGTAACCATTGGAACAAGATCATGGTGGATTCATCATCACTGATTTTAAAATCAAGGTAGTTTTTTCTAAACAATCTCTAGGAATTATTTTGGGGTGGTTCTATGGCTTGTATTTTATATACGAGTCAGGCTAGATGATCACAGTGGTCCCTTCTGGCCTTGGAATCTGTGAATCTATAAGATCAGAGCTGATTGTAGCATTTTGAGGTGGACCTACAAAACATGCTTCCTCCTAACACAACCTCAGGTTCTACTGCTTCATCCCCTGTAATCTTACAGGACAGTGAGGAGGTGCTGAATCATGTAACCTGTTTAACTTATACAAAATAAGTATGTGGTATACAGCTGAGGAAGGGATGGAATTTTTGGCTGTAGAAGTGGCGCCCAGTTTCTTGTGATGTTGTTTAATGTCTAGCTAACATAGTTACACAATTGTTTCGAGGGACAGCTCCCAAATAAGATGGTAACTAAGGGGCCATTGTAATAGTTCATGAATTACAGAAATACCAGGTTATTTTGTCTCCCCTTCTCCTCCTCCCCCTGTACCCTAAATCACTTAAATACAGAATCCAGAGCAGCCAGAAATATTAATATACAGCAAATGCAAAAAAAAAAAATTCATTCCTTTGACTTCTAAACGAAAGGTATCAAAGTATGTCTGACAAGGTAACATAGTAAAAAATAATGGAGCAGAAACTCATTTAATTAAAAGCAGCAGAGAATCCTGTGGCAGCTTATAGACTAACAGACGTATGGGAGCATGAGCTTTCGTGGGCGAATACCCACTTCATCGGATGCACTTAATTAACACAGCTAAAAGGTGTCTTTTCTAGTGTATTTCCTCCTTCCAAGTCTAAATCGTTCTCTTTATTTGATGCTCATATAGCTCTTGTCCTTTTAGTTATGTCATTCTAGATCTCCATTTCCTCACTCTCTTCTATTTTCTGTCTTTATGCTCTCCTGTCTCCTTTCAAAGAGCAGCATTTTATCTTGAATAGTGCATTGCCATGAGCCAGCCAAACAGTCCACATTCCTTTCAGGGTACAAGTATAGTAGTGCCCCAGTCAGGTAATTATTCTTCATAATTTTATTCTTAAAGCAAAACAAAGTGAATTTACACAAATGCAGAATGACTGGTAATGTGCAAACCTGTAGAACTAGCAGTTCAAAAATGCCAGCCCCCATCCTACATGTTACTGCCCTCTCAAGTGTTATGCCTGTTGCTATTGAATGTACAGGTACTCGGGATAACATGGTGAATATCTGACTCCCCTATCATGTTAGCTTATAGCTTTTACATTTGCCATATTAGGAAATGCTCTTTGGTGGAGTGTGACCCTAATCTTCTCTCAGTGACTGTTTATGTTGACTGATGTTGAAGTGGACATGGTTATCCAAATTGGCGCTATTAATAACATTGCTTAGCACTTTACATATTTAAAATGGCTTTAAAATATTAACTTGCCATTAACCTTCAAATAGGTCCCTTGAGGTAGGTCAGAACTGTTCTCCTATACAGTGCCAAGAACACTCACCACTGAAATAATAAAAATTTGATGATAAAATGGACAGACATTAAGTGGCTTGCTTAAGACCATGATAGTTTGGATTAGAACTCCAATTTCTTTCTTAGGTTGAAAATGCTTTGAGGCAGGGATATAATAGCAGGACTATGTATCTAGCACAAGTCCCAATTTTTGACTGGGTCCTCTAGGCCTATTTAAAAAAAAAAAAATACAGACTCCCACCCAGACAGTCTGTGCTGAGTCTGCTAGATGATGCTGCCTGTCATAAAATCACATTTACAAACACCTGTGTCTTAAAGAATCCAAACAGCATGTAGATAGACGTCAAGGTACTTAGTCCATTTATTCCCTTGTTTGGCATTATGCAATTATCAATAACTGTTTCCTAATTCTACAATCTGTTCTAGAAATGTCTGCCTCTGTATAAGCATATTCTTTACTACTTGCCTTTAACTGTGCTGTTGTGTAGTGTTGAATAGTGGCCTCTGTCATAAATAGATAGATAAGGGTTAATGTTTCTTTCACCTGTAAAAGGTTAACAAAGGGGAACCAAACACCTGACCAGAGGACCAATCAGGAAACCAGATTTTTCAAAGCTCAGGGAGGGAATGTTTGGGTCTGTGTCTTTTGTCTGTCTCTCAGCTATGAGAGGGGTCTTTCTATCTTCAAGCTTCTAATCTTCAGTTTCCAAGTTGTGAGTACAAAGGTA
>NC_133769.1:41679681-41688976 GCF_003597395.2 Chelonoidis abingdonii | reverse complement strand
AGAGAGGGAGCCAAGCCCTGGAAATCACTTGGCTGGTGGCAGCGATATCAGATCTAAGCTGGTAATTAAGCTTAGAGGGTTCATGCTAGCTTCTCATTTTATGAACGCTAAGGTTCAAATCTGAGTAGGAAAGCTATGACAGCCTCTTTTAAGCTCAGAGGTTCAGAAAGCAATTTGGGAATCTTTCAGGCTTCCTGGCAGTAGACATATATAATGTCACTATCATTATTTTTATCTGGCCTTTTAGAGGCAGCAACAAATTCATGTACCTCTAATCACCACCACCCCGTTGTAATAGTTTTTGAAAGGAGACACCATTTCCAAAGGGAGGAAGTGGATGAGAAGCTCTAGTGTAGTGTAACAAACCATGCTGACCCTCTGCCAGAGGGGTGGCCAATCTGCGCCTGAGAAGGAGCCAGACTTTACCTATGTATGTTGGCAAAGAGCCACAGTAATATATCAGCAGCCCCGCATCAGCTCCCCTCTGCCTGCCAGCAGCCCTGCTGATCAGCGCCTCCCCTTCCTTCCCCATGCTTCCTGCAGGGAGGAGGAAGGAGCAGGAACCTTGGGGGAAGGAGTTGAGTGGGGGCAGGGCCTGTGGCAGAGCCAGGGGTTGAGCAGGGAGCACTCACCAGTATATTGGAAAGTTGGTGTCTGTAGCTCCAGCCCTGGAGTCTGTGCCTATACAAAGAGCCCCATATTAACTTCTGAAGAGCTGAATGTGGCTCAGGAGCCACAAGTTGGCCACCCCTGCCCTACCATATATATGTAGAGCATAGGACTCAGTAGGGCTGATTCCACCTATGTACATAAAATCAAATATTTCTCTGTATTTGAAATAAACTGTGTTTTGGTCAAGTGCATAGAACACACTTAGGAATTCTATTCAAGTGCAGTGAATGCTGCAGTTACATTTCTGAGATGGACCTTTTTCCCCTTTCTCTCCAACCTCTTTCACACTGCCTTCTAGTTTCTTTGTTTCTGATTTTTAGCTTTTTTGTAGGGAGGTGGTGGCCCATTAAATTGCAGGTGTTTTTAAGCTAAACCAAAGTACAACAGAACTGATATAATAGGTCAAATGTTTAAATGGCCTGTGGTTTTATAATAAATTTCAAATGACTTTAATCGTTCAGTGCTTTCAGAATGTAAACTGACCCATGTCTCGTTAAGATCTGCCATAGATGCTGAAAATTATCTTCCTAGATGCTTTCTCTCCTGTCAAAGTATTTTATGCAGTGCATACTATCACATGAAGGGATAGTTTTGCCTAACAGCTCAGATTTCCCTGCTTTTATAGCAGAAATGAGCAAGTGTTTCTCCTATTAAATTAATACCACTAAACCACATGTTAAGACAGTGGGCAAATTAGTGTTCTTTGTTCATTTTGTGGCAAGAAGTTTTGTGAAGAACAGCTTGCCCTGTCTGTGAGGGCTCTCAAAGTTTATCCGTAAAGCCTGAATAAACATACTTTGTGCAGGAGAACTATATGGAGATTAAGGACATGGCGACAGATTCCATACTTGAGCCTATGGGTAGGGCATGGAGCTGTGCAGAACCTCCATGACTGCTACTAAGGTGGAGTAAAGGCTACAGCTTAATATGAGAATTTGAGCCCATTTGATCTATGTAATTGCAGAACCACTCTCTGGCTACCCCCTGCATTTCCCTTACCTGCTTCCCAGAGCTATCACACAGCACAGCTGTGCCCTGTCTACCAGCTGCAGAGTCAGTCTTTCAGTCCAGTATTCCTGTGAGTATCCAAACTAAAGTGCTTAGTCTGCATGGGGTGGGGGTGGGGGGGGGCTTCACTTTTAAATGCATACATCTCATATGTACATAGACATCAGCAGTAGCATACTCTCCTTATTCTCCATGTCAGATTTGACATGAAAATGGAAAAGAAAATAGTTTAAGAATACTGTCTTGCATTGTATGTTTTACCACTGTCATGTGTTCTGTATAGTTTTCCATTTCCTACATATCATCTTTCTATCTTAGCAGCATTTTATTTCCCACTCCTACCTGTACTTTTATGGTGCTTAAGACACATCTTTCACTTACTACTTTGTGCATCAGCATCACTGGTGGTCTAATACAATCTAGAGTACTTTAGTTTAGTTTAATGTCTGTATATAGTGGCTGGAAAGCAAAGCTTGTTTCTAGCAATCAGTGTGAGCTTACTTACTAGTGGGTCTCAACTGCTGTATACCTGATTAATATTCCTTGCTCAAATAGTGACTTCTCTTGCAGTTCCATGTCATAATTTATTTGTTTCTAAACATGGGGTGTGTGTGTGTGTGTGTGTGTGGGTGTGGGTGTGTGTGTGTGTCAATTGATCCTGGAAATTTTGCGTTTTATAATGATCAAGCAACATTGCTTTGTTTAAATAATCTATAAAATATATAGATGTGTTTTGGTAACTTCAGGTTTCCAAAGAAAGCTTTTATTTTATCTTCAACTGTTGGTATGTAATAAAGTTTGTGTAGGCTACGAGGTAATTGCCTGGATGGGTTTATCTGGAACTAGATAATTTCATGTTTTTTTTTTACTCTGTTATTGAATAGGAGACGTAAGAATGAGAGACAGAGTAGTACTGATATGCTTTAACATACAGTTCTTAACTTTTCTTGTCTTTCTTCCCCCCCCCCCCCCCGGCATCAGCACTTTGTCTGAATAAATCTAGATAGCCCACAGACTTTTGTTTTTATTTTTTATAATATTTTGACAGATAATCAGTGTTTATGCATTTTTTTTATGAGGGGATCAGCCAGTAATTGCTTAATGATAGTAGACACTGAGATCCAAAAAGTTAAAGCATTATAACCATTAAAACACAAATTGTCAATATCACCTGTCAAAATATACCAAGTAAATATCCTTAAATCAAACTCCAAGTTCTCAGGAGGCATTTTTCTTGTATTGTCTATCTGTAAATTTCTGTAATTATTGATGGAAATATTTTTGTCATTGGTTTGTGTATGTATTGTGAAATCAGTGTTTACCAACATTTACCAGTTAAAAATCCAATCCTTCTAAACCTATTTATCGACAGTTGCATTATGAAGGGTTCCTGGGTCCAGCAATTATTTTCTGACAGTTTGACCAAACATGTTTTTTCCTAGAAATACTGTACCCAGTAATAATAATAGAAAGCATCTTTTGAATACCCTTTTCCACTTAAGTTGAGTACATGATTGATCTTTCATTCATGTGAATAGAAAGATGGAACTATACATTTTATACCAAGACGATCGTATGCATTTGTTTTAAAACTGTTACGCGGTGTCACTATACATGGTATATGTTTAAATCCTAGTTGACTCAGAAAAGGGGATTGTTTTAGTATTCACATAGTGGATGAAAATATAAATAAAAGAAACACTTCACTGCAACAATTTCTCTTAGTAGAGGCTCTGACTTAGCAAATGGCTGTTGCAGACTAGGCTTTGAAATGCTTTATTATAGCTATCAGGCAGGATGGAGTGAGGTAAATCTGATTTAGTCTAACCACACAATGCCTGTCCAATGTAACTTATTTTGAGGGACTCATAACTGCCTTCTTAAATAAGCACATCTCAGCCTCCTAATATTAAAATCTAGATAGTAGACTCTCAGAGCTGAACTGTGCAACCATTATGCACACTAATGAGTGCTCACGCAAGAGACTAAGGGCCTATCTACACTGCCCTGCAGTTCGAACTGTGGGGGTGTGAATAGCCATGTATACCAAAGTGCTGCACTGAAATTCCCCTGTGTGGATGCCGTGAGTGTGAATTCAAATGTTCCTCGTTTGCATTCATATAATCCTGTTTGAAGAAGGCTACTTTAACATGAACTAGGAGCAATTTATTTCCCCCCCACTGCATCCACATAGGGAGTTACAGCGCAACACTTTGGCGTGCACTGCTCTTCACACCCCCATAGTCTGCACAGCAGGGTAATGTAGACAGACCCTGAGGGTAAATACTATAGCTTATGTCCCTGTAAGTTATGTTGCTCAGGCATATGAATAAGCCACTACCGAGTGACATAAATTACACCTACGTAAGTGCTGATCACCAGCAGGAGTAAGGTTTGAACAAACCAGTCCACACTGAGGGGCAGCAACTGGAGGAACCCTGAGGGTACGTCTACACTGCACGATTATTTCGAAGTAGTTTAAACCGATATTACGAAACCGATGTTATAAAATCGGTTTTGCGCGTCCACAATGCGATCACAAAATCGATTGCTTGAAAGAGAAAGAGAGGATTTTCACTCACCAGCATGTTGAAGAATTTCCTGGTAACAGCATGGCTGCACAGAGAAAAGCTGGTGTAAGCGATCTACAAACCGTTTGTTTTAATCCGTGTTTGAAGAATGAGGGACATTTACGAGGTCGCTTCATGCTCACTGCTGGTTTCTGCTGGGAGCGCAGGGATGTTGATTCTTGGTCAAAAAGACTGGTGTTGGGGTTTACGGACTGCTGTGTGCTATCACACGGTCATCTTCATCCTCAAATTCGTTCCATCTTCCCCTCGGCTACATCCTCAGAACATTGATATTTCAATCCAAAGTCTGAATCACGGACAGGGTGGGCTGGTGACGGACCAAATGCATTAGTTCACATAGAAGCGGATTTTCGTTCAGAGCCTGACTTCCGTTTGCTTCTCTGGCTTTCTGGTACCTGCTACAGTTCTTCAGTTTGACTCGGCACTGAGGGAGTCTCTGCTGTCCTTTATCAGCCATAGACTTTGAAATTCTTTCAAAAACTTTTATTTCGTCTTTTGGAACGCAGTGCTGTGAAACTGAGTCTCACCCCAGATAGCGATCAGTCCAGAACCTCCTGTGTGGTCAAGCTGGCGCTCTTTTTCGAATATCAGGAGATCGATTGTACGATGCAAATGAGCTCTGTGTGTCACCTGTGTGTGTCTGACCTCACGGTGGACATCAGAAATGGAATTCAAAGTTCGCGGGATCAGGCTTTTTCCTGTTTACCTGCAGTGCATCACAGTTTAGTGCATGCTATCATGAGTCCCTGTGACAATGGTTCTGAAACCCAAATTGGGAGTGGCTCACTTGGGGCAGAGTCATCGTCCTTCTGGTTTAAAAATTGAGTATGTCCTGCGGACTGTCATAGCCACGACTGCCTGCCTCCAGTGCGCCCCCCCCCCGTTTATCGTACAAATAAGTCTATGTTTCTTATTCTTGTATTCTCACGACTGCATGACAGAAATGGGGGTGGGCCTTCACGGTAGCTGCAGAGGTTGGAGAGAAGTGCAGCAATGAGTGCGGTTCTTGCGGGAGAACCCTGTTAATACAGCCATGGAGTAGCTGCGCTCTTCTAATACCTTGACTTTCCTTCAGAGGAGTAGCGTGTTAGTCTGATCTGTAAAAGCAAGAGAATCTGTGGACCTTATAGACTAACAGACGTCTGTTAGTCTGTAAGGTCCACAGATTCTCTGCTGCTTTGACTTTCTTGTAGTAGGACTTGACTCTATTTTTAGACAGCATAAGGAGGATTGACTCAGTGGCCAGTGAGTCAATCCAAATTTGCTTGCGTTGCGCCCCGCTGATTTGCCAGGGCACTCAATAGCACGGACAGTTAAGAAAAGAGAGATAATTCATGTCATTGCCAGTTTTTTCTGGCATAGACGTACAGAAGCGACTGGTACACATCTCTGCTATCATTGCAAAAGCAATTGAATGCTGTGTGTAGCGCTCGAGTGTCGCTCTGTCTCCACGGCATCTATACACAAATGGTGACGGGAAAACAAAAAGCGACGGTCTTAGTGCTGCGTGCTATTGTTCTGCAAGGCAATCCAGAGAAAATTGTGCGAAAGGACTGTCTGCTGATGTTTTCCCGGAGCAAGGAATGACTGACGGACGTTTATAGAACCCCCGTGACCATTCTAATGCATCAGGGCCGGGATCATGGAGACGGAACGGGGGGGCTGAGGACTCCCGCTATCCACAGTCTCAGCAGTCTTTAAAATATTGCATTCTTGGCTAGCGCCATGTCTTGTAGCTTACAAACGTGTCTTTTATGGTTCACGGAACAGCTATTCAGTTTTCCCTACCCCAGCACGAGAATGAAAGTTAAATAAAGCAATCCTGAGTACTTACAATGTCACCTTTTTACTGAATGCTACTGACAGAGGCGAATCTGCAGCACTGAGGAGCATTAGAGCTTTGCACAGTGAGTATCATAACAATGAAGTTAATCTGAGGTGTGATTATTGCACTTGAAAATCTGCTTCTTTCCTGTGGTAGACGGTACAGTGCTACTGGAAACAGCAGAAACTGTTACATCTCCCCTCTTTTGTTACACTCACCATATAATGGGACAGAACGATAATAACCTGTGTAAATTTTTGAAAGGAAAAAGGGGATTAACTCACTGGACTGGTCAATCCTGCCCTTTACGGTTAATAAAATAGTCAGTCCAGACAAGAATAGGATACAGTGTATTAAAATCAGTGTAGCACAGCGCAGCTGCTCCATGTCAGTTTCAACAGGGAGCGCTGCAAGTAACGCAACGTTGCTCCCCACCTACCTGGGCTACCACAGCAGTGCCCCCACACATTTGTGGCATATGTTATAGAAATGCATAATAAGAATCACAGAGTACTACTGAGATAATGAGGGGAGGGACCACCATGGGCTATGACAGTCCATGCAGTTCAGAATCTTTTCTTTACGCAAGAGAGGAAGGGTTGATGAAGCTCAGCCCCAGGTGAATAATGAAGACATTACCAAGGCGTTCTGTACATTCACTGTCAGAAAAAGGAGTCATTCCATTTTCACACCCGGAGCCCGCACACTCACCAGGGCAATCACTGGAGCGTCTACCCTGGGAGGGCAGAGAGCGATAACTGCTCTTCACCGCAGCACATCGAGTTGCCAGCAGCATTCATACACAAGAGGTGACATTTACAGTACTCAAGGAATTATTTATTTCATTTTTTACTGCTGGAGGAAAAAATGACAGCGTTGTGAACACGCAAGACACACGTGTATTAGCGCAGAACAATTGGGCGCAGCAAAAATGCAAATAGTTTTCAGAGACGCTGTGGAGACGTAGCTGTAGTCTCATTACTCCCCCCCTCCATGCCTCGTGAGTGTCTGCTTCCCGTTACTGTTGTCACGCACGCTTGTGTATCTGTAGTTTATTTTCAAAGGCTTTGCATTTCCTGTTCTTTAACGGAGCTCTGATAAAAGAGTTGTGTCTCACCATACAGCGATAACATTGCTATCTCCGTAAGTCATGCAAGATACTTTTGCATTTGAACTGCATCGCACCCGTGTGATCAAGAGCTGGACACGTGAAAACAGGAATGTACATACTAGCTACCCGACTCCGGCACTGCCCACCAGATTGGACCAGAGCGGTCATGGCATTGTTGCAGTAAATAATAGGAAAGTGTAACAGAGATCTAGTGTATCAGAGAGCACAGGTGCTCCGTGTCAGTATTCACAGGGGTGCCCCTGCAAGAAAGCGCACGTGTTCTCCTCCTCAACCTTCTGGTATCACGTGTATTTCCCCCGTTTTTGTCATGAAGTATTAAGGAATACAGAATAAAACAGAGACTTGTTAGTGAGAGAAAATGATGTCGGGGGGAGGCACTTGGAGCAGCTCGCCGGGCTAGCAGTCCCAGAATGGACTCTATTTTTAGATACATAAGGAGGAATTGACTCAATTGCCAAGCGAGTCAATCAAATGTGATTGCAAATTTTGAGCCCAAGTTTCAATGATTAGCTGTTATTAGCCGTTTGTCCTATCTACTCAAGCAGGATACAAGCATGCAAGTCGTTGGTTGAGCATACCTTTGAAAGAACGGGTTCTCTCACTGGAGTGACATACAGTCTCCAGAATCGTCATCAAGGAGATAAATATTCATACTGTACTACCAGAACATTCAGTAAATAGGGACATAGAAAAGTAAGGATATTTTTACTTTTTTTTACTTGTGGAAGGGGAAAGAAACTGAGGAGCTGTTCCCGAACGCCAAACACACCTCATGATTGACCTACGACATTGGATCTGCAATAATAAAAATTTTCATAGACATGCTGTGGACTTAGGTAAAGCTGGAGTACTCAGTACCCCCGCCCTCCTCATGAGCGTCATTTGAGTCTCTGGCTTCCGGTTACGCTTGTCACGAGCGCTGTGTATCCTGCAGTTTTTTATAAAGCTTGGCGTTCGTGTTCTGTAATGGAGCGGATACAACAGATTTGTCTCCCATACAGCGATCAGCACTGTATCTTCACGTAGGTCCTGGGCTGAGTCTTTTTGGATTTGAGACTGCATCGCAACAGCGTGCTGACAGGCTCCACGCTGGAAGCAGGAAATGCAATTCAAAAGTTCGCGGGCTTTTCTGTTTACCTGCAGCTGCATCCGAGTTCAGATTGCTGTCCAAGAGCGTCAACTGCGACTCTGGATCCATCCGGAGGCCAATAACGTCGATTTCGTCCACACCGAACATAATCGATTATCATATCAGATTTTAGCGCTTCCTCTGTTTGGGAGGATGTTCGAAATGATTTAAGGAGGCGGTTACTCGATATTAAGAAGAGTCGTGTGAACAGGATCAGTTAAACTGCGTATAAGTCAAAATGCCCATTAAACAAAAAGTTTAAGAGTGCCCAGTGCTAGAACAAATGGCATGAAGAGATTCAAATTTTGACATATCAACGGTAGTTAGAAAATTACTAAGCATTAAATGCTAAAGATTATTTGAGCATATATTGTGAATCTGGCGAATTGCTAGCCTTGTGTGCCAAAGCTCATTGGGTAGGTCAGATTTGTTCATAAGGAGAGTTGCAGTTGAAAGCAGACAGGGAGACTAGAACAGAATACTTTTCATTGTTTTAATTTGACTTTGAATAAAGAATTTTTTGTTATTTGAAACTTCATCTATTACAGGAAGTGCGTCAATTATAGAGAACACTAGAAACTCCACAACTAAAGCTATGAGTAGCTTCTTTATATTAACTGGAATTAGAACAGTTTTCTAAGAAAGCAGGTTTGAAGTCCTCATGTATACACATTTTTTTTTTAAAGTAAATATGCTAGGCTACTGTAGATATTATCTTACTTATGAATTAACAGTGCAACATGAAAATACAATTAAACTCAGACATAGTTTTTAACATTTCTTGAGTAAAGGGATATAAAATTGAAGATTCTTTGTGGATAGAATTATCATTATCATCTTTAACATGTGGTTGGGCGGGTGCATTCTATCTTCTTACTTCTTCCTAATAGTTCTGTGTTTCTATTTTCTCACTACGTTGGCATTATGTGTTGTGGGGA
>NC_133769.1:41552527-41673981 GCF_003597395.2 Chelonoidis abingdonii | reverse complement strand
GTGATTCCATGGTCCTCAAGGCTACCATACGTACGATTATTGTCCCAGGAGTGGCGTGTGCACTGCTGGCGTAGCGTTCTAGCTATCCCATTAGTTTCCCACGTCCGGTTGTCTGAGAGACAGTGCACTGATGTGGGCAGAAAACATGCCCCGTGGTGGTTGCTGGTACAGCCTCACCCCTCCCTTGTGAGGGCAGCAGACAACCCTTTGGCGCGTTTTTTCGCGGAGTGCATGTTGACAAACGCTCATACCAGCAATCATGGACCTGAGATCACAACGCAGTATCCTGACGGGTTGTCAACACCTCGCGTTACTCTCATATGCTGTACTACTGTGACAATGACTGCAAGGCAGGAGGAGAGGAGGAGGCGCTATTGCTGTGTGGCGAGGACAGCGATGACGAGTGGTGTGAGGACGGCAGAATTTCTCCATAACCGCTGCCCCAGCGTTTTGGAGCTACTGCTATTAAGGCAGGGCATCTACTACCCACTTGCACGCCGATATTTGGACACGGGAAAACAAGCACAGGGTCTGGTGGGACCGCATTGTTTTGACTTCGGGTGTGGACGATTCGCAGTGGCTTGCGAAACTTTCGCATGCGTAGAGCACTTGTTCTTGAAACTTCATGTGAGCATGCTTTCCCCTGCCCTGAACGCCGTAATACAAACATGAGAGCAGCCCTCACAGTGGGAAGCGAGTGGCATAGCCTCTGGAGTTTGCAACGCCAGACAGGCTACCGGTTCAGTCGGAAATCAATTTGGGTGGCAAATCTACTGTGGGCTGGCTGTAGTGGTGCAAGTAGCCAAAGCAATCGTTTAGTCTGCTGCTACGAAATGGTTGGTGCTCTGGGAAACGTGCAGGTGATAGTGGAGTGGCTTGCTGCTGCACGGGTTTTTCGAACTGTGGTGGGCCACTGATGGAACCCCTATCCCTATTCTTGGCCCCACGAAGGGGGGCACCCAGTACGTGAACCGCAAGGGGTTACTTTTCAATGTGTGCTGCAAGCACTGGTGGCACAAGGACGTTTCACTCATCCACGTTGTATCTCTCTGTTGGGAGTTATGCCATGGCCGGGCAGGGTTCATATCCTCGCGTCTTCAGGAGCACTAGTCTGTTTTACCGGCTGCAGCAGGGATTACTTCCAGCCAGAAGATATAACACGTTCCATGGAATTGTTCAAATGACCTTATAGTTAATCCTGGACCAAGCTCTCTTTGCCTGGCTTGAGCCTACATGAGCGACATACACCGCCTGGACAGTGCGTCAGATGCTGTTCAACTACAGGCTGAGCAGAAGTGGCCGGATGGGTGGTAGAATGTACTTTGGCCGTTTAAAGGGTCGGCTACTGCGTCGAATATATTTACCGCTCAAGCCTCAGCAAACCAATGTCGCCCGTTGCTAGTTGCTGTCTTGCTGTGCTCACAGTCTTTGTGAGACTAATAGGGGAGATCATTTATGCTGTGGTGTTGAGAGTGAGGGCAAATATCACCTGGCCGCCTGTAGTAGAGCACCGAGCCAGGCGATTAGAGAGCATCGGATGCGACTGCGCGATCAGGAGAAGCTCCTTGAAAACAAGTTTCAGCACAGGCCCGGGATATGGTGTGGAGTGTTGTCCCTTGCACTCCCCGGGCACTTGATGGACTTATTCGTGTAAGCAACCACCCTCCCCCTCTTCATTACAGGTTTGGCGAAGGAATAACATTCTGTATTGTTTAAAAATCATTTATTATTCATTAAAAGTAATTATGTCTGTTAAAAATCATGTAGTTTTTCCTTACTAGGTTTCCCTGTAAGCAAACCCAACCCTCCCTTTCGATGTATTCTTTATTCAAAAGGAACTATAAAAAGGAGAATTAGAAGGGTCCTGGCTGCTGTGCTTTGGAAGGAGGGGAAGGGAAGGCTATTAAGCACATTGTAGCGCGAATTACTAGCCTTTCCTTGAACTCTCCAGGGGTGTGGAGGAGTGGCGGGTGCCGAAAAGCCTTCCCCACGCTTCTTAACGTCTGTGGTAGGGAGATATGGACGTGGGCTGCAGGGAGTTATACAGGGTTGACGGGCACTCTTGTACTGTGCTGCTCTTTCCTGAAGCCCACCATGCGTTGGAGGATATCAGTTTGAGCACGCAGCAGATCCAGCGTTGCATCCTTCTCCAAGCTGGAGTCTTCCTGCCAAGCCCTCTCAGATCGTTCACTGGCATCTTTCCTGTACTTTGCTACCAATCCTCTCCTCATCATGTCTTTATCCCTCTATCATGCGTGGTTATCTTCATAATTTCTGTGAACCATTGTTCATCTCGCGTCGTCTTCCTCCTCGCCGATTTCACACACACCCTCGTGATGGCATAGGGACTTCTTGAGAAATGTGCAGTCTGCTCGATGGGGAAGGCAAACAAGGTGGATAAGTTGTGGAAAGATACCCTTTTACAGAGCAATGATCGTACTCTTTCACATTAGAACACTATCCACCTTATCGAGCACATGTGATCTCTATACAGGTCTGCATTCTTGTAGCGTTTAATTATTCAGTGTCTGTGTGCACTGGTGTGGCACCAACAGACGCAGGTACGGCCAACGTACGTCCACGCGCGATGGTAAGTGAGACTTTAAAATTGACTTCTCCGCCTTCATATACACGTGATCTATTGATGGCCTTGCCTTCCTGTTAAGAGGAGCCTGCAAAGCCCAAACCCCCCCTCTTTCATATCACAACAGCGCATGGCTTTATCATATACGTCACTGCTAGTGATTCACCTACATCACCCCCCGCATTCGCGTTGTTGGTAGCGGGAAGAATCCTGCTTGCCAGACGCTGAAACTCGTCGCTATCTCCTCCCATCCCATTTCCCCCCCGCTCTGGCCAGTAGCAAAATCGCCATGATCTGCCCCCTGTACATCCTGATGTTCTATTGTAACCATGATATAAGTGCCTCTCTCGACAATTAGCACCGCAGGAGGCGATCGCGTTTGTTATTCAATGTCTTCAGTGCAATGCTTCAATGCCTGCTCAGTCCAAATGTCTTGCAAAATGCAGGGTGTAGAAGTTACTATATGGGGGAACGGAGAAGGCTGTCTTGGCCAGAAATTTCACCTTATATGCATTAGGGTTTTGAGTTCCTCCACTGACGATCTAAATGGACATTAATTTGGGGATTTTCACTCCATCCCAGACATGTTAACGAAATTTCCTGTGTAACAGTAATGGCCGCTGCACAGGCAAAAGCCTGGTGTCAATGCGATCTAAAAACCGTTCTGTTTTAATCCTGTTGTGTTCAGAATGATAGGACATTTACGGAGGTCGCTTCTCATGGCTTCACTGTCTGGTTCTCGCTGGAGCGCAGGGACTGTGTTCTTGGTCTCAAAAAGATCCTGGCTTTTGGGGTTTACGGACTGCTGTGTGTCTATCACACGGTCATCTCATCCTCAAATTCGTCTCCATCTTCCCTCCTCGGCTACATCCTCAGAAACACTTGATATTTCACATCCAAAGTCATGAATCCACGGACAGGGTGGGTGGCACTGGTACGCTGACCCAAATGTGCATGTAGTTTCGCATAGAAGCGCCTGTTTTCGGCTCAGAGCCTGACTTCCGTTTGCTTCTCTGGCTTCTTGGTACCTGTCTAAGTTCCTTCAGTTTGACTCGGCACTGAAGGGAGTCCTGCTGTGACCTTTATCAGCCATAGACTTTGAAATTCTTTCAAAAACTTTTTCATTTCGTCTTTTGGAACGCAGTGTGTGTGAAACTGAGTCTCACCCGATAGCGATCAGATCCAACCTCCTGTGTGGTCAAGCTGGCGCTCTTCTTCGAATATCAGAGAGCATCTGTATTGTGACGATGCAAATGAGCTCTGTGTGGTCCCTGTGTGTGTGCTGACCCTCACGGTGGACAATCAGGAAATGATTCAATAAAGTTGCGGGATCAGGCTTTTTCCTGTTTACCTGGCCAGTGCATCACAGTTTAGTGTCCGATGCTATCATGAGTGCCCTGTGACAATGGTTCTGAAAACCCAAATTAGGGAGTGGCTCACTTGGGGAGAGTCCATCGCTCCTTTCTGGTTTCTTAAAATTGAGTTATCCGCCTGTGGACTGTCATAGCCACGACTGCCTGCCTCCAAGTGCGCGCCCCCCCCCCCGTTATGTCAACAATAAGTATCTGATTTTTTATTCTTGTATTCTCACGACTGCATGACGAATGGGGGGTGGGCTGCCCCTGTAGGTTAGCTGCAGAGGGTTGGAGAGAAGTGAAGCAATGAGTGCGGTTCTTGCGGAGGAACCCTGTTAATACAGCCTGGAGAGCTGCGCTCTTCTATCACCTTGACTCTTCCTTCAGAGAGTAGCCGTGTTGTCTGATCTGTAAAAGCAGCAGAGATTATGTGGCACCTTATAACTAACAGACGTCTGTTAGTCTGTAAGGGTGCTCACATGGTCTCTGCTGCTTGCTCTTCTTGTATCAGGACTGACTCTCTCTATTTTTAGACGAGCATAAGGAGGGATGTACTCAGTGGCCAATGTGAGTCAATCCAATTTGCTTTGCGTTGCGCCCCGGCTGATTTTAGCCAGGGCATACTATGATAGCAGGACAGTTCAGAGAAAGAGAGATAACTGTCATGTCATTGCCAGTTTTTCTGGCAGTAGACGTACAGAACGACTGGTAACCATCTCTGCTATCTTGCAAAGCAATTGACGTGCTGGCTGTGTAGCCGCCTCATCGAGTGTGATCGCTCTTGTCTCACGGACATACTAGTTCAAATCATGGTGACCTGGGAGAAAACAAAATCCGACCGCTCATCAAGAATGCTGCGCTCCGTGCTTGTCTTCGTCGCTAAGGGGCATCCAAGTGAGAACAAGTTCGGCGAAAGACTGTCTGCTGATGTTTTTCCGCGGAGCAGCAGCGGACATGTTACTGGCGGAGGCTTTACTAGACTCCGCCGTACCTACTTTACATTTGGATCAGTGGGGCCGCTTGGGATCCCGTGGAGGGGCGTACCTGGTCATATCGCGGGGTAGCTCGTTGGACCTCACGTATCACAGTTCGTCAGCAGGTCTTTACATTTGCATTCTTGGGTCTGTTACGCGACCAGTGTCTCGTAGCATACAAACACGGGTGTCTTTTATGGTTCATATACGGAAACAGCTATTCAGTTTCCTTCCCCTACCCCAGCACGAGAATGAAAGTTAAAAATCAAGTGCAATCCCGTGAGAGTACTTACAATGTCCCCTCTTTTTACTGAATTGCTATGACAGAGGCGAATCTGCAGCACTGAGGAGCATTAGGCTTTGCACAGTGGCAGTATCATACCAATGAAGTTAATCTGAGGTGTGATTATTGCACTTGAAAATCTGCTCTCCTTTCCTGGTGGTAGACGTCAGTGTACAGTGCGCGATGAACAGCAGAAACTGTTACCCATCTCCCCTTTTTTGTTCACTCACCTAAGTGAATGGACAGAACGAGTATATATACCCTGTGTAAATTTTTGAAGGAAAACTATCGGATTAACTCACTTGGACTGGGTCAATCCTGCCCTTTACGGTTATAAAAATAGTCAGTCCGACAAGAGATAGGATACAGTGTATTAAAATCAGCTGTAGCACAGCGCCAGCTGTGCTCTCGCTGTCAGTTCACAGAGGGAGCCGCTGCAAGTAACGCAACCGTTCGTTGCCCACCTACTGGGCTACCACAGCAGTGCCCCCCCACCCATTGTTGGCTGATTGTTTGAAAGAATGCAAGTGGTCCACTGACCGTGAAGTTTCTAGACCTAATTGACTTTACACGAATTGTGGAAAGTTGGCTGTAGACAGGCTACATACCAATTTTGGTTCAAGCTAGATGGTCCAAAATGGTCTTTCTTTGTGTAGTTGACTTTGGTTTACTCGCTCGTTCGTTTTTGGGTTTTTTTTTTGATGTGTTTTGCTTGATTCTTTATAAGTTGGAAAGGTCTCTTCGCTGTTCGTGGTTTCTAATCCTGTAGGGATAAGGTCCTTTTTGGCGCTATTAAATGATTTAAAGTAGGTCTCCCGTTTTAGTGCGTCCTGGGGATATATTCCTTGTGTGATTTTCTGTACGTTTTCCTAATATTGTTTTCTTTAGACAATTCAATCTTAGATTTTTTTCTATCTCTGATTGTTGAGTGTATGGTTCAGCGCTTATTTAGTTTTTATTTTTTTTCAATACATTTGTTTTGGTTTTTTTTTTTGTTTATACTTGATTTAATTGGATGGAATAAGAATCACAGGAGTACTTACTGAGAGTTTAAAATACACGAAGAGAGATAGGGAGCACATGGGTGGCGGTATTGACAGTCCATAGCAGTTCAGAAAGTTTTTTCCCGCATCCCGCCCGAGAGTAGGGTGCGCAATTGGAAAGTTGAAGCACTCAGCTCCAAGAGTGATAGATGTGAGTATCAGTTTACCTAGGCTTCATGTACCATTCCACTAGTGTACGTATAAAGGTGTGTGTGGCGTTCTCAATTCCTTTTTTCTTACCCCGTGTGAGCCGTCCCTAATATTCGGCGTCACACCAGCAATTTCATGTATATCAATCGACTTGTGGACTATGACTTCCCTGTTATACCCCTTGGTGTCGGGCGCCTCCGTAGGAGCGGATTACTGCTCTTCACCGCTAGTGAGATCGCGGTTCTGCCCAGCAGCTTCAGTACACGAGAGCGTTGACATTTAGCAGTTACTCAAGTAATTATTTATTTCACTTTTTTTTACCGTGCTGGAGGGGAAAACTGACGAGCTTATCCTGAACCACGCATACACCGCTTGTATTACGCGCTGCAGACTTTGGCGCGCGCCAAAAATGCTAAATTACGTGTTTGGAGAGAGCCGCTGTGGAGGACACTGGGTGCTTGTTAGGCCTTCGATCTTAACTTCCCTCCTTTTCCTGCCCAGATGACCTATATCCGCCTCCGTCCTCATATTTGTTTGGAGTGTATTCTTAGGTGTATCCCTTGGGGGGGGGGGGACAAAAGCCACACTTCAAATATATTTGTCTTCATATGAACCTAAATATTATAAGGTGATGCCTTTCCCTTTAGACACATATATGCCAAGGAAATATTAAATGAGCATACTGATTTGGAAGTTTGATCCATGCTCTGGATTATTACAGTAATAATTTCATTTTACCAATGAGGAAGAGACAATTTGACAGCTTTTGAAACACCCAGAAAACTACTGTTTATCTGCCTGAGAAAGTATGGAGCACCCATATGGCAGAGTAAAAGGTCAACATGTTAATTCCTTGAGCAATACAGTCCTTAGCAAAAGGCTATGTTGTGTTCAACAACCATGTTTATCTTCCATCTACTTGTTTGATGAAACAAAACCATTCAGGGATGCAGTTTTACTTGTTCTACCACTCCTATATATTTCCCTTTTTGCTTGCTATCTCTTCATACACGTTCTACTATTGTTCAGAATTTGTTTGTGGTGTTAATCTGCTGATAAGGCTCTTGTGCACAAAAGAGGAATATTTGATTTGCATTGTTGTTTCTAACTTGAGTCAGTGTCCAGTATCTCTAATGCACAATTGCCCCTCCTTCTCTTGTGGCCCAACATAGCTCTGGCTGTTTTCAGATGTACAATACTATGTAAAGGCAAAAGTTTATTTCAGGTGCTGTTTTGTCCTATACCCCATAATAGAAAATAAAGATGAACTGAGAGGTTAGCTGTTCCTGGGGTTATTGCAGATCTGGTCCACAGTGATGAGCCCCATCAGCAGCACTCCACGTTGTTGGGAGGGGACCCAGCCACTGGGGATCCCATAAGTTTTAAGCTTGCCTAGGTGGACTCTAAGCAGGCTACAGCAGTGTTTCCTCTCTGATGCCTAAGATAAACCCCTCTAGCTTAAACATACCCTATCCCAGAACTCCTCACAAAAGTGTGAGCCTTCTGATGTGGAAAATTCACACCTTCAGAGCAATGTAGTTATGCCAGCCTAACCACCAGTGTAGATGCAGCTAGTTCAACCTAGGTCCCTTTTGTGGGGACATACTTCCTGTTGCACTCTTCCGTTGCTGTAGGCTGTCCTTGCCAGTGGTTTTCAACCAGGGATACATGTACCCCTGAGAGTACACAGAGGTCTTCTGGGGGTACATCAACTCATCTAAGTATTTGTCTAGTTTTACAACAGGCTACATAAAAAGTGCTAGCAAAGTCTGTGCAAGCTAAAATTTCATACAATGACATTTATATTCTATATACTATAGAATGCAATGCAAATTCAGTATTTTATATTCCAATCATTTTATAACTATATGTTAAAATGAGAAAGTAAAGAATTTTTCAGTAATAATGTGGATGAGACTTTTTTGTATTTTTCTTTCTGATTTGGTAAGCAAGTAGTTTTAAAATTATGTGAAACTTGGGATACACAAGACAAATCAGACTCCTGAAAGGGGGACAGTAGTCTGGAAAGGTTGAGAGCCACTGATCTACGCTACGGGGTTGTACCTTCATAGCTATAGCACCGTAGCTACTGTCTCTGTAGTGTAGATATGACCATAGTTGTTCATTTTTCTTCCAGATTTTTTGTTGCTGACCCAATGTCACAGCATTGTTTTTAATATTTCTTTAGGCTATTGGCAGGGTTATATAAGCAACAATTTCAAACTTTTTGAAGAGGGTGCCAGGCTAGTGCTGTGAGGGGTGCTCTGTGCAGAAGCACAGAACAAGTAAGATTTTGTTGTTCAGTGTGATCATGGATTTATTATGTAAAGTAATAGTCAGCATGGATTTGTCAAGAACAAATAGTGTCAAATCAACCTGATAGCTTTCTTTGACAGGGTAATTAATAAGTCTTGTGTATAGGGGGGAAGCAGTAGATGTGGTATATCTTGACTTCAGTAAGGCTTTTGATACTGTCTTGTACGACCTTCTCAACAAACCAGGGAAATACAACCTAGAACAGTGCTTCTCAAAGCCAGTCCACCGCTTGTGCAGGGAAAGCCTCTGGTGGGCCGGGCCCATTTGTTTACCTGCCGCATCCGCAGGTTTGGCCAGTCATGGCCCCACTGGCCGTGGTTCGCCGCTCCAGGCCAGTGGGTGCTGCGGGAAGGGCTGCCAGCGCATCCCTCGGCCTGCACTGCTTCCTGCAGCCCCCATTGGCCTGGAGCGATGAACTGTGGCCAGTGGGACTCGCAATTGGCCGAACCTGTGGACACGGCCTGGACCACTAGGGGCTTTCCCTGCACAAGGAGTGGCCCGACTTTGAGAAGCACTGACTTAGATGGAGCTACTATAAGGTGGGAGCATAACTGGTTGGAAAATCGTTCCCAGAGAGTAGTTACCAGTGGTTCACAGTCATGCCGAAAGGGCATAACAAGTGGGGTCCTGCAGGGATCAGTTCTGGGTCCGGTTCTGTTCAATATTTTCATCAGTGATTTAGATAATGGCATAGAGAGTACACTTATTAAGTTTGTGGACAATACCAAGCTGGGAGGGATTGCAAGTGCTTTGGAGGATAGGATTAAAATTCAAAATGATCTGGAGAAATGGTCTGAAGTAAAGAGGCTGAAATTCAATAAGGACAAATGAAGTACTCCACTTAGGAAGGAACAATCAGTTGCACATATACAAAATGGGAAATGCCTGTCTGGAAAGGGATCTGGGGGTCACAGTGGATCACAAAT
The DNA here is from genome assembly GCF_003597395.2 of Chelonoidis abingdonii. NCBI lineage: Eukaryota > Metazoa > Chordata > Testudines > Testudinidae > Chelonoidis > Chelonoidis abingdonii. Next base: position 41,664,350 of record NC_133769.1, on the reverse strand, counting down.
TAAATATGAATCAACGGTGTAACGCTGTTGCAAAAGAAGCAAACATTGTTCTGGGATGTATTAGCAGGAGTACTGTAAGAAAGACAAGTAGTAATTCTTCTGCTCTACTCTGTGCTGATTAGGCCTTGTCATAAACAGATAGCTAAGGGTTAATGTTTCTTTTACCTGTAAAGGGTTAACGAAGGGAACCAAACACCTGACCAGAGGACCAATCAGGAAACCGGATTTTTCAAGCTAGAGGGGAATGTTTGGTGTGGGTTTTGTCTGTCTCTCGCTATGAGAGGGATCTTTCTATCTTCAAGCTTCTAATCTTCTGTTTCCTAGTTGTAAGTACAGGTATAAGACATATAGGTTTTTATATTGTTTTTGTATTTACATGTGTGTAGTTGCTGAATGTTTAAATTGTATTTCTTTTTGAATAAGTTGTTATTATTTTTTTCTTTTAAGCAATTGACCCTGTATTGTCAACTGATACAGAGACTATGTTTGTGTTTTCTTTTCTTTATATAAAGCTTTTTAAACTGTTTGAGTTTCTCTGGGTAGGCTAAGAACGAAGGAAGGGAAATTCTCTTAGTGTAGATTTACGAGGGTAATCTGTGCAGCCTCAGGGGAGAAGGAGGGGTGGTGGAATGTTCCTCTCTGTTTTGAAGTCAAGGAGTTTAAGTACGGAGTACATCCAGATACCCAGGGTGGGGGAGCGGGGATAGGTAAAGAGGAGACAAGGGAGGAGGTTTGTTTTCCTTTGGTGTGAGACTCAGGCCTCTGAGTCTTGGGTCCCCCAGAAGTTTTGGGAGACCAGAGGAGCAAGCCCTGGAATCCTTGGCTGGTGGCAGCGATATCAGATCTAAGCTAGTATTAAGCTAGAGGATTTGCTAGCTTCTCATTTTATGAACGCTAAGGTTCAAATCTGTAGTAGGAAGCTGACAGGCCTCAACTGGAGTATTGTGTCCAGTTCTGGCGGCCATTTTAAGAAAGAGTGACCAAATTGGAGAAAGTACAGAGAAGAGCACAAAATGATTAAAAGTTAGAAGCGTCCTATGAAGATTGAAAAAATTGGATTTGTTTAGTTTGAAAGAGAAGACTGAGAGGGGACATGAGATAAGTTTTCAAGAACATAAAACGTTATTACAGAAGGAGGAAGAAAATTGTTTCCTTAATCTCCAAGAATAGGACAAGAAGCAATGGCTTAAATTGTAGCAAGGGCTGTTTAGGCTGGACATTAGGAAAAATTTCTTAACTGACAGAGTGGTTAAGCACTGGAATAAATTGTCTAGGGGATCGTGGAATCTCCATCATTGGGGTTAAGAACAGGTTGGACAAACACCGTTCAGGGTCTGGTCATGATAAGACTGAGTCTACTTGAGTGCAGGGTCTGACTAGATGAACTCTTGAGTCCTTCCAGTTCTGTGATTCTGTGTTTGAGCTCTTGCTTTTTTAATTTCAAACCTTGTTGATGAGAAATTGTCTTTTCACATTCAGTATCTTCTAACTATGCTGTGCCATCTGCAGCTGCAATAGCAAGGAGCCAAGCCTGTCTTGCTCAGCTGAAGCTCATCCTTAATGAACAGAATTCTCTTGATCCCTGAAGGGCTCTGTTCTCTAATAATCTTCTACTTTCCCTGTAGTATTGCCACAAACAAGGTCTTATCTACTTCTTTCCAGAGCGTACAATAGTGTATGTAAATTCAGTGACCGAAGAGATCCTGCTCTTAACTAAAGAAAATGTTACCTTAGAATCTTTGGTATTCTTGCTGTTAAGGAATACTTCAAAATAATTGGAATGATGTCCCCTTCAGTAAGGAAATAAACATTGTTTTAAGGGAACCATTATGCTGTGTGAGTAATAATATGAGGCAAGAGCTCCTCCTCATCTTCTGTCTACTGATTGCTTGGTCTCGGTAGGAATTCGGTACAGGGACTTCGGACCACCGATAGGTTCCTCATCACTTATATCTTACAATCACCATTGAAGTCAGCATCTTGAGTGAATTTGGAGCACAAAGCAGAATTCCTATCTTTTGTTTTCTGCTTCCTCCTGCCTGGGGAATCCACTGAGCCTGCTCTAGCCTGAGCTATAGGTCGATGTATGCAGTCGTTAGATCTATTTAACCTACACTTCGTGCACTTGACGAAGCATTTTTTGATTTCCCAGGATATGTGACCATAGCCTGGTTCGCAGCAGCTTTTGGGGAGCACAGCAGCTCTCCCCCCGCCCATCCCCCCCCCCTTCATTTAAACATAATGTTAAAGGGTCACTTCCTTCCGCCTCTCCCCACTCCAACTATGATAGTTGTACTTGCAAGAAACTGAGAATTGTCTGCAGTATTGCCAGATCCAAGCCTCCACATCTCATTCCTTAGGTCTCACAAAATTATGAAATTTGGCTTAAAAGTCCTGAGATTTTAAAGATAATAAATTTGGAGTTTTTTGTTTACCTTCTGGTTTCTGAGCCTTTAGTTTGACTCCAATCTTGTTTTCAAGCTTTTCTCTGCAATTACAAGGGTTAGAAACTTCCTCTTTTGTAAAAGGAAGCTGAGATTCTCACCTGATCACATGCCTTGGGGCGAGGGCTTTAAGAAACATACAAAATATTGCTAGACTCATGATCAAATGAAAGGAGTTGGCAACATGGAGTCTGTTGGTTTAATCTCCAGCCAATATGTGGCTCGATTAACAGAACCAACAAAGAAGTTGCCGTAAGCCCTTGTTTGGGGTTAAAGCAGACTCAGCTTTCAGTGTAGCACCAGCTGGAGCTGCAAAGTGCCAGTCGCTACCTGCATGTATTTGGCTGCCCTCCAAAGGTTCTGATTTGCTGTGTAGAGAGCAAAGGAACCACAGTGAGCTCAGTAACACAGATCTGTCTGTAATTATCCCAAGCCCAGTACTTCCTTCTAAACCCTCTTTATCCATGTATTGTATTGTATTGTTCTGTCCCTGGCCTCTTTCTAGCTCTGAGCACACAGTACTCCTACTCAGTGCTTCCCAGTGAAGTAATAAGCAAGGAATGTGAACATGTACATCATTCCTCTTCTTGCCAACGGCTTTCAGACTGTTTCCCACTGTTCACCCTGCACAGACACCTCTGGCTTCTGGATTTTTAAAACCTGTCACCATATAAGCTCAGTTAAATGTACAGAACTACTGTGAACAGGCTCAAGCAAACAGGCTATAATCGGCAGCAAACCATTGCTAGAATTCCCTCCTATTCCAGTGGAAGTGACAAGCTTCCCAGTAAACATCCAGCTGCCATATCCTCTTGAATCTTCTCCTTATGAACTGGTTTATTGGTTTCCTTATTTATGTAAATAAAGGTAGACCTGGTAATGGTGCAAGAGGAGGATAAATATCCTGTACATCGGGGCTCTCTCGCACTTTCCTAGTTTGGCTGCGTCTCAATAGAGAGTCTGTTGTGCAAACCAGCCTCCCTCCTATCTGTGATCATGTAACATCCATGCAGTCATGACCGTAGCCCATATCTCTGTGCCACATAGGTGATTCCTTAAGGTGTTTGTCCTCAAATGCCAGATTTCCCTTCCCCTCCCCTCGTGTGCCCACACGCCAACTCCTCTGGTACAATGCCTGTATTTCTCTCCATGTTCTAGGCCTGGAACATGTGCAAAGAGTTTCTTGAGTGGAAACTTCATGTTGCCCATGCTATGTCTTGAGTAAAGCTTTATGGAACTTTTCTGAACTTAGAATTTTCAGTGTTTTGGAATTCAAAAACAGAAATAAGTGAAAACCTTGTTGATTTTTCTTTGTTTTGCTATCCACTCAGGTTTTGAGCATCTTCCCCTTCTCTTTTAATGTGTTCGTGTTCTATTTTAAGAATTTGTTTTGTCATTATTTTTCATTTCCTCCTATATTCTCACCCACAAAGCCAATGAATAGGGGATGACCCAGCCATCTAATCCAGAGTGAATGTGTGTACTAGTAAACGTTACTACTTCTCCACATCAGAGCTCCCTCGCCACAAAATCCAGCTGTAAAAGAGAACAAAAAAAGGTGCAAAGTGACTGACTCAAATCAGGACTCTGAACTTGCAAAACTGTTAATGAATATATTTGGGTGAATTTTTTGGAGCAAAACCTTTTTTGCTGAAAAATGCAGTTTCAGACCAATTGAAGTGCTCTGCTGATTTGTTTTGATTTTGGTTAATTGTTTCAGTCAGAAAAATACATTTTTGAAAGTTATTGAAATGTTTTATTTTGACATGTCTGTAATGAAATGTTTTGATTTGTTGGGTTAGATTCACAAGAGGACTTAGGTCTCATTCACAAAAGTGATGAGCAGGAGAAGCTTTCTTCCTCATACCCTGTGGTTAGGGCACTCATCTCAGAGATGGGAGATCCAGGTTTGAATCTCCGCTCTGGAGCAGAGATTTGAACCCATGTCTTCCCTGTCCTAAGTGAGTGTCTGAACCACCACGCTATTGGCTATTCTGGGGTAGGGCTCTCTGTCTCTCCTGTTTAAAGATGTTCAATTGTATATAAATAAATAACTATATTAAGTGGAGCAGGGACTGGAACCCAGATGTCCCCCTCCCAGGTGAGTGCCCTGTGCTAGTCATTCTTTCTCCCTGGCCCAATATAAATGGAATTATTTTAGCAAAGTCAGTTTAGCAAATGATAAAAATCTACCCAGGATTAGTGTGAAGGAGCAGAGAGACTGCAGCTGGGCACAGCTGGGGTTAAAGAACACCTATGGGTTAAGCTAGCCCAGCCCTGTTATACCTGCAACCAGTACCAGGCCTAGAGGTGGGAGAAAAGATGGGAGCCTGGCTCAGTCAGGGGCTGACTGGCGAAGAGGGAGGAGCTCTCTGTATGCCTGCCTGAAGGCACAGACCAGCAATCTGCCTGCCAGTGCAGCCACTGGAGGCAAGTAAGTCTCCCCCCAGCCAAGAGAACCTACAGAGAAGCCCAACTGCGGGCAACTGGACTAGTGGGGCCACGCCCCAAACAAAAAGGACTTGCATAGGGAGCAGACCAGGAAGACGGGCCCTGAACCCCCACTCTCCCTCTCACAGCTGGGAGAAAGTTCCATCTCCCCTGTTTAGGGGTTGAGCAACACAGGACCCTGGGCCGGGACCTGAGGGAGAAGGAGGGGTCAGGTCCTCCTTCAGCTGCCCAAACCAATGATCTAGCCACTAGGCTGCCTCACCACTGCATGCCCTGTCACGATTAGGTTCAACTTGTGCCATTTTGGGGAGAACATTTAAACTTGAAGATTTTGTGAATTTATCCCCATTTTTTGTATCTGTTACTGTCCTTCATTTCCCTCTTATAAAAGCTGAAAGGTTGCTGGGACCCATGTCTATTAACAGCAAAACATAGATACAGTATAAACAAGAACTTCGCATTTTCTTATGGCCCTCTTATTACAGTATGTGACAGTGTGAGCTAATACTTCCAGGAATGTCAGCATCAAGCCTCGAGCATTGAATGATTTAGCTGCTCCTGCTTCTGCCTCTAATTTTTAACTGTGTCTTGTATCCTAAGTCAGTCCCTCCTGAGCATTTTAATACCATGAACGAACAGATTTCTCCACCCAAAACGTGTTGTGACACATCTGTTTTATATTGCGAATGCTTGTTTCCTGCTAAATCCTCCAGCACAAAGGAGTCCCTCTCTGAATCATTTATTCTGCATTCCAGATCAGAGGTATTTGCCCGGAAAACAGAAAGTAGTGCTTTCTCTCCTTTATAAAGAGCTTAGTACCTTTTGGAATGCAAGTGCCTTTTCTAAGGAGCCCATTTGAGGGGCAACATTGTAAAAAAACAAACAAAAAAAGTCAGAAGATGAAGCCTGTTCTAAACTTGCAGGAAGGAATGACTTCATGAGTATGAAATCTGTTTTTCTCTTTGCATAGTAGTTCTTGTTGGCCTCCCGGTGTTCTAATATTTGTTTCAATCTTACTGATTGCAGTGGACTAACTACTGGAGGATAGCGTTCATAAATCACTTTTTGAAGAGGTGTGTAGTGCATCTTTGTAGACACATGAGTATTTTGATTTCAAGAAGTGTTTTCTAAAAAACTGATGATGGGTGCCTGGGCTCAGTCTCTGCTTTTGGGTATGGTAAGTGATAAAAGTGAGTTTCAGGGTTCTATGTCAGAACAATTTTTCGAGATAGAAAACTTTTGCATTGGTTAACATGCTAGTTTCAGAAATTATTTGCATCAGAAAAAATAGGTTTAGATAGGGTTCTCTATCATAGGAAAATGTAATTAAAATAGTTCCAGTGTGGATTGATGTAATTTTAGTAAGGATTTTTTCCTAATAATAATTTTGTTTCAGGCTACAGATGCTGAGATACTTCCTCTTGCAATCTGTTACTAAGTAAATGTTCACTTTAATGTTTAGAAATGCATTTACATGGTAACTGCCAATTTTAACTAGGCTAATTCTTCTTGCCAAATATTTTTTTTCATTCTATTCTATCCTACTTCTAGATGATGTCAGCAGAAAACCTGTAATAGTGTTTGAACTAAACTTGCTGGAGGGAAAAGATGAGACAACAAAAACGTTCATGTAGTTACACTAGGTTTTTCTGTAAATGATTCATACTAATGTGCACAAAGCAATACAATCCAGGTTTTAATTAGCTAAATTATAACAAGTCTGCCTGAACTGTATTTACATAAGTTATAACCAAATATAAAACATGCAGTTCCCCTTGTAATTATGAATTGACCAGAAATACTTCTCATATAATGTGCATCACACTTAAATTAATTTATTTTTCCTTCAGAAACACCTGCAATTGATAAAGAAGAGTAAAAATAGATCCTTCTTGCCTTTCAGAGCTCACCTCCTTAATTATATAGTGTATAAAAAGGCACACAATATACACCTCCACATTTAATCAGCAACTTCTAGAACACGGTGGCATCCTAGCGATATCGATATTTCAGGCACATGATCTAAGCACAAAAAAGAGGGTTCCAATATGAAACCTTTCAACAGTGGACCTCCTCTAATCTCTCAAGTAATCAATATAGTAATTATGTTCTCCTTCTCCTCTTCACCATTCTCTGTTCCCCTCTGTCTTGGTTGTGGAAGAATTTTGTTAGATAACATTAGATATCTCCTTGTGGCATGTGCCTTATAGGCTCTTACTAGGTATGTTATGATCAAATCTCCATGTAAATATACTGAATAGAATAACTTCACAAAGCATGGATGAGCCACCGATTCTGTGATCTAGTTGGCTAGACTGACAAGAAATCTGAAGGTGCTAGGCAGTATTCAAAGCAGAGAAAAAAGCTGCAGCAGGAACCAGAACAGGAACCCAATTCCGAAGAAACCAATTCTTAATCAGCTAGCTTGTGAAACCTACTGCACGACTACAGCCTAATCTTCATCGATGTCTTAAAGCCATTTTTTTAGATCTGAAGCTAACCTAAATATAGTGTGCATCTGATTTCTTACTGAAAGTGATTAATTTCTGCTGTTTTGCTTTTTGTGAGCAAGGCTCTCTTTTTTTTTTTTTTTTTTTTTTTTTTTCCTCTCCAAAGCATCTCAACAGTCTAGTTCACCTTGCAAATTTAAAAAAATATGGAAACTACCAATTTTTTTTTTTTTTTTTTTTTTTTGCTCTTTCATATAATTGTCAAGATGTGAAGTTTCAAAACGTTTTTTTCAAATAGGGAAATCTTTAAATGACTGCAGTTTTAGATCAGAAAAATAACAGTAACTGTTTAAATCCAAGAGTCAGGCATAGCAGCACTGCACACAGCTAATAGCGGATTAGCTATTTCTCCTGTACAAGAGTAAGAACCCATGCCATTCTGTACTTTCTTATTAAAAAAAAAAAAAAAAAAAAATTTGGAGGTATTTTTAATTAGAACAATGTGTTCAAATAATCTCCACAATAAATTGAAACTTGCATTCTGTAGACTCTTACACATTATTCCTGGAATGTAGTGGTACTTCTAGTCAGGTGAGAACAGATTTTTTTTTTTTTTTTTTTGCTCATATATGAGGGTAATTCATTCTTCATACTCAATTGAACTCTAGCACTATTCAGGCTAGCTGCCAGTTGTGATGCATGCACTGCTTACTTTGTGGTACGTTCTTTTGCTCATGTGGTAATAAATTGTGCCCACTGCACTAGTCTGGTGACTTTAAACCTTTGGAGGTTTAAAAAAACAAAAAAAACCTTAATTTTGCAGACTGAAAGATTCAATTTGTTTTGCTTCTGCCAATTTACAGTTATCGGCTAATAAGGAATATCACTTTTTTGTGTGTATGTGTCTGAAAACATTTGTATCTCTACCTATATGTGAGCAAATATGTTGCAGGCCTCAGTACTGAAGACCAAAGTACTCTTGTTTCCTCCATTTTCACTGAAGCAAAGGTCATGTCATCCAGCACAGTGCTACATTCATATCAGCTTAGAGCTAGAAATCCTAATGAGAGTATAGTGGCTCAGTGCAGGGGCCTTCCCATTCCGGGTCCTCTGGAGGCCACCCCGCCTCACTATGTCACTGATATGTAGGCTGCCGTGAGGACCGAAGTGATCTCTGTTTGCAGCTGGGGCCCAGGCCTGTGTTCAGGCTGGGCGGGAAAAGTAAACTAGCCCAGGCCCTGGATCAAGACAGGGCAGCAAAGAGTTTGAGGCTCAGGCTTCTGGCCTGGGGAAGGAGAGATGGCCACCCAGCCCAGGGCCCTAGCAGTGACAAAGCACTTTGTCACTGGGTCAGCGGGGATCCACACCGCAACATGCTGACTCACCCTCTGTCAGCATTGCGGCCAGACAGGGGTCTGCTACCCTGGGCCACTTCCCCACTCCCCTTCTTGGTGTACCTGTTGCCATGAGGAGGGGTCAAGGTTGGCGGCGGCTTCTGGGACCATGAGCAGGTCTTTGGGGGGTCTGGTCCATCGGTGGTCCGGGCCAGTCGTCTTCTCCCTCCGTGGTCAGGGTCTGATGATAGTCTGGGCAGTCTGGGTCTGTTGTCTGCTTCCTCCAGGTCTGAATCAGCTAGTGGCCGAGGCCAGTTCACTGCTCCCTTGGCATCCTCTGCCACTTCCCAGCTCGGGAGGCCATAGGAGGCATGTGGTTGCTTCCCTACTGATCTTTTCTGGGCCACCTTTTATACTTCCTGCCCCCCCCCCCACTTCCTGGGGGAGGGGCAACTAGGCCCTGGTTCCACCCACCAGGGCTCAGTGCTGGGGCCCTTCCACTCCTGATCCTTGGGAGGCCACCCTGCCTCACTACAGAGAGGAAATGTATCTTCACTTAAACAAAAACAAAACAAAAATACTACGAAAAGCTTACTTTCACATTTATATTTTGCTCTGTGTCTTGTTCCTCGGATTATTTTTCCTGTGAGATCATAAAGATTAAGAAGAGGCTATGTCATTCACATCAGCATTGGAGTTTTTTGTTTTTTTTTAAATGCACTTTAAATTGACATGGATGCATGATTGATATGGTCAAAATTTGTTGAGCAATGGTCCTTTAAAACATCATCAAGATAGCTGAGTCTATAGATGATTCCATATTTTGTGGATGTGGTGAACAGTGTGACTTAAAATAAAAAAAATAAATAAATCACACTATATTTAGTGGAACTAGTCTTTTCCAGTCTTGTTTTCCAAATCTAAAATTATTCTTTTTGAGTCCAACATTGTGTTAGGAAAAATGGTTTGTGTTTTTCATCCTGAATTATCTATAGGCATGAAATATTTGGAAAGCATCTAGCTTAGCTCACCCCAGAAGCATGTTAATATGCAGAAAGCCGCAGAGACAGAGGTGGTTTATAGACTATTATATGGCGGGGTCTTGTTTCTTGCAAAGTAGGCTGGAATGGTTGCTTTCCTGGTAAATAAATTTGGAATCTACTCCCAGGCTAACATGAGGAATGTGACTGAAGTATAAACATAAGGGTTAACGTTAGACATTGGAATGCACAGCTTTACCGCCATCTTATGAGATTATAAAATTGCCTGTTTAAGTGAAGTAAATTTTGTTGCAAATAGCCACAAAAAGAAATTACTGCTATGCGGTGCCTCAGGGGCCTGGTCCATGATTAGGACTTGTAGACAATACAGCAATACAAAATAGTATTCATGGGACTTTCAGTTGTTGATGAGTATTCAATTTGGAGAGACTTCCTATTAGTGCATTCATGTAAGAACAAAAATATTTTCGTACTAGAAATACTTTCCCTTTGAGATAAGGAAAATCCATGTATAATGTTACAAAATTATAGTTTTGCAGTTGCTGTTGTACACTTAATTGGACATGAAAAATAAGTGTAGTGTCTGATAAGATGCAGTAGTAAAAATGTTTTGAGGGCTTTTGTCACCTTCATACCAAACTAAAGTGTTTGACTCATATTAAGCTCAAGGTATGTAAATTCCAAACAATGTCATGTTATGCTTTCTTTGCAGAAACAAAATCAAGGAAGTTGCCTTTCTTCCAACTGCCAAGAAAGTAAAACCAATGTGTTCTAAGAATCTGAAGTCACTGTATTCCTAGAATTGTTGTTGTAGTGAGATAGCATTTTAACCAAACTACTGAGTGCATTAACATGACTAGAAAACATTAGGGACTTCTTTAGATTCCTTTATTTTTTCCCTTCCCTCTATGACACTTCTGGCCTTAACATTGTTGAGGTGGTGTGTGTGTGTGTGTGTGTGTGTTGCAGTTGGGTCTGTCTTCTCTTCCCCCTCCCCCGTTTTATTTATTTATTGCCTGCCATCTCCAGATGGGAATGGGATAAAGGCTTTTCTTAGTCTTGCAGGAAGAGTCGACATCTGTTGCACTTTTAAAGCAGATTTCCAAGTGAATCTGGGTAAACTGTAGGAAATCTGTAATCCTAAAATGGTGAATTTGAAATAGTCTCTACTTTTTTAAAATCACCATGTTTTTAATGAAGTATTTTTCCAGTTTTATTTGGAAACAATTTAGTAGAGTATGCTAAAAGTTAGAGGAAATTAATGTAATGAAAATGTAGATTAAGCAGGTGAACTTTCTCATCTTTTGGTTTCTCTGTAACAATAATTAAGGCAGGCTCAAAATCCTGCCCAGTCATGGGCTGTGGGAATGGAGTAGAGGGTGTCTTCCTAAGTGCAGCATTTGGACAGGAATTCAGACTCTGATACCACAGTGTTGAGTGTGGATTAAGAACCTGTATAGACTAGAAAACCTAGTGCACTTCTTCTTGGGCAGTATGAGTGCCTTGGGTTTAGAAAGTGTTCCAAAGTCCCAGTGCGATGTAATTTGCTGGTCTGGAGACATAGCCAGCTCCACTGTGCATGTGTGGCTTCTCTGTAGTGCCGTAATAGAGGGATTATGGAGATTGTTTTCCCTCCCAGCATGGACTGGAAACACGAATAATGATGTATGATACTCTTGGGATTTTGTCCAAAAAGATATTGCTAGTCCATAACGTTCACTTTCTTACAAAACGTGCGTGTGATTGATGTATTGAAAATCCTTTTGTTTTAAAGAGAGAAGACAGAATTTTCAAACTTATGATTCCTAAAGTTAGATTTGTAAATCCTTATTTGGTGCGTAAATAAAAGTGGGTGATATTTTTTTCAAAAGTGTTAAGCCCAGCAGCTCCCAGGAGCAGTTCAGTCAGATTTATGGGTGCTCAGTACTTTTGAGAACCAGTTAACTTTTATTTAGGTGCCTAAATGTAGATTTATATATCTAAACTTAGTCAACCAGATTTGAAAATATACCTGTGTCTTGGTGCTTCAAATGAACGTAGTCAAGGGAAAAGAATTCCAAAACTGCAACCTCAGGTTTGTCCTTTTTCTAGTTTCTTATTAAAATGTCACTTGGAAACACCTATCACAAAGTTCCCAAGAACCATCAATGATTTTCATTTCACCTTCCTGAATCTGTCTCACTCTCCTGTAGCAACATCTGGGAAATTCATTTAATGTGCTTCAAATGTGAAATTACTTTACTTTCAGTCTGTCAGACATCAACTTCTACTTTCAGTGTTGATCTCCCATGTGCAACTACATATCATTTAATGACATTATTCTGTTAAGAGTTAAACTTTATGTAACTAATCACCTGAAACAGTCAAACCCAAGCATCTTGCTGCTAGTGCTTTAACTGCTTTTCAAATTAATTTGCAGAGCGGGCCTGCCTTTGGGGTTGGCTGTAGGGCACTCCACCCAAGGGGGTGCCATGTGCAGGGTTTAGATTCCTAACTGATGTGCTGAGAGCTAGCTGGGCTGATGGAGGCGGCAAGCGGTGAGATGGGGATGGGGAGGGGAGAGTAGGGTGACGGGACAGCAAATGTGAAAAATCAGGATGGGGGTGGGGGGTAATAGGAGCCTATGTAAGAAAAAGACCCCAAAATCGGGACTGTCCCTATGAAATTGGAGCATCTGGTGGGGGAGAGACCTGAGCTGCAGGGGGCTGTTGGATGTGCCCTTCCTCCACATGCCCAAACTGGGAGTGTCCTCCTTTCTGCTCGGGGGTGGGGGGTGGAGAGGAGAGGCTGATGTTGGGGTGTCTCCTTCCCCCCATACCCGATTTCCACTGAGTTGGGATGACGGGACTGGGGAATCTGTCTGTGCTGCCTCTCTGGATCCCGAGCGGCTGGTGGCTGCTTGTGTCTTGCCTTCAGGCTCCTGACAACACATCAGGGCTCCCTGCATCTAGGTTACTTTCCCACCTGGGCTGTGCTGAGGCATCAGGAGCTGCTGCTCTCTTGTCCTCCCCATACACAGCCCACAGGGAAAGTGACCTGGATGCAGGGAGCACTTACATCGCTCCTTGCTCTCCCTCTCACAGCTCCCTAGGGCTGCCCAGGGCAGAGGAGCAGCAGTCCAGTGGGGGAGCGAGCAGCAGTGGCAGCTGCTTTGTGTATCCACGTGAGTTTCCCCACGTGGGTGCAGGAGGGGATGCAGAGGTTGGCAGCAAAGGGGGCACAGTGCAGGGGTTAAGGGCTCAGGAGGGAGGTGCAGGGGGTAGGAGTGAAGGGGGTGCAGTGGTTGGCGCACAAGAGGGGAGTACAGGGGTTAGGGGCACAGGAGGGAGATGCTGGGTGTGACAGGTTGAATCACAGAAATCCCCTTGGGTGCTACCAACTGATGTGCCAAGACTACTTCTATCTCTGTTTTCCCTGCCAGGTCAGGACTTCAGCACCCTGTCTTGCTGAGCCAGACACTTTTGTCTACTTCAACAGAGACCCAGAGTCTGAATTACCTGCCCCAAAGCTGCAGTTTTACCTGAAAACAGCTCACAGAAGTGTGCTTGTCTTTAACACCCAGATGCCCAACTCCCAATGGGGTCTAAACCCAAATAAATCCGTTTTACCCTGCATAAAGCTTATGCAGGATAAACTCATAAATTGTTTGCTCTCTAACACTGATAGAGAGAGATGCACAGTTGTTTGCTCCCTCAGGTATTAATACATACTCGAGTTAATTAACAAGTAAAAAGTGATTTTATTAAATACAGAAAGTAGGATTTAAGTGGTTCCAAGTAGTAACAGACAGAAGAAAGTAAGTTACCAAGCAAAATAAAATAAAATGCGCAAATCTATGTCTAATCAAACTAAATACAGATAAGATCCTCACCAGTTCCAGAATTCTCCCTTTTACAGGCTAATCTCCTTTTAGCCTGGATCCAGCAATCACTCAGAACCCCTATACTTACTGTCCTTTGTTCTAGTTTCCTTTAAGTATCCTGGGGGCTGAAGAGGCTCTTCCTTTAGCCAGCTGAAGACCAAATGGAGGGGTTTCTCACGGGTTTAAACAGACTTTCTCTTGTGGTTGGAGACCCCTTTCCTCACTCCTATGCAAAGTCCAGCTCCAAAATGGAGTTCTGGAGTTACCTGGGCAAGTCACATGTCCATGCATGACTCAGGGTATGGCTACACTTGAAACTTCAAAGCGCTGCCAGCAGAGAGCTCTTCCAGCGCTGCATGTACTCCACATCCTCTACAGGTGTAGCTTGCAGCTCTGGGAGCCAAGCTCCCAGTGCTGCAGCACTGTTTACACTGAGGCTTTACAGCGCTGTATCTTGCAGCTCTCAGGGGGGTGTTTTTTCGCACCCCTGAGCGCGAAAGCTGCAGTGTTGTAAAGCACCAGTGTAGCCATGGCCCAATCTTTACAGGCAGAAGCCAATTTCCACATGGTATCTTGTATGTCTCCAGGAAGACTTGTTATGTGGATTGGAGCCTTCCAAGCTCTTTTGTCTAAGTGCTCAATCCAGAAGCACTTAATTTGCACATTCCTTTCCCAAGAAGTGACCAAATCTTTTAACTAAAGTTACTTAGAAATCAAGCAATTATACAGTCAATGTTCATAACTTTGAACACACACATGGTGCCTGCATACAGCTAGGATGAACATAACCAGTAGATCATAACCTTTACATAGATATGTTACATGGCATATGTAGCAAAACCCTATTCCAGTCATATCATATATACATTTATGAGCACCCCCACCCCATAAAGCCTTATGGGGTACACTGTCACACCGGGATTAGGCAGCAGTAGGGTGGCGGGGTGGGGAGAGCACAAGGCAGGCCTGGTGTTTGGCAGTGGTTCCTTATGCACGTGCAGGAGCCCACCCTGTGGGAGAGGGAGCTGGGGAGGCATAACTCCCATCCCTGCTCCCTGCAGCCGGGACTTCACTCTTACAATTTTGCTGTGGCTTCACCAACTGGTGGTTACCACAGCAACTCCCTTATAAAAGGTCTCCTGGTGTGTGGTAAGCTGCTTTGGTAACAAGGCGGTTTCTTGAGGCACTGCTCGCTATTCCAAGATTTGAGTCTCATGCAGCACTACATTCTTCTAACTTTTTAGCATTTATTTCGCTACTGGAGAGAGTGCATTGTGACCTTTAAATCAAATCACAATTTGTCCTTACATCTGTATGTATTTATCAATTAAATAAAAAAGAATATGCAAGATGTATTTTGTGGCTCTGGGGAATTCTTGATAAGGCAGTGCCTTGCTTGCCTGGGCTGAAGAGGTGCCCTGGTGGAAAATGCCTGCAGGAGAGAAATTAATGTTGGAAGGAATACAAATAATTAACAATAAAACAATGAAGTTGAGTTTAAATCTTCTCCCCAGGTGAGGCTTCTCCTAGCGTTCCTTTCTCTATGTTGCTCAGCACTTCTACCTCCTTGGCTTAGTGAGACAGCAGAAGCCACTTAGCCCTTTCCCAGAAAAATCAAAACCTGTTAAACGGGTAAGATATTTAAGCAAACGCTGTCAATCTGTTTGTTAGTTATCCTAGTTGTCTTTGACTTTGATAAAACTGTTCCATACTTTTGTCAATTAAACGAGCCAGTAAGTTGCAGGAAATGTTTATCAGAAAGTTTTTGAAAAATCCGTTACACTTTTGGCGTATATTAGATACAATTGTCTGAGCCTTATAATGACTTACTGGTTAGAAATAAAGGCAACTATGAGTGAGTCAAATTCTGTGCTAATTTATACCCGCAAAGTCCAGTGGGGTTGCATCATTAGGGAACCAGTGAGGGCAGAATTTGGCCCTTAAAATGGTAATGCTAAATAACTAGTGTTTTGAAACGTGCAGGTACTCCCTGGATTTAGCAATAGCTATATGATGAGTTTTAGATGACTTGTTTAAAGCACGGTTAATTATAATGTTTGAATATTCATGCACATGCTGAAAAATATGCCTCTTAATTTGCTGCTACTCAAGATTGCAGGGAAATGAGTAGCACTAAACAATAATCATTCTGTTGAACATTACATTGATTAAAGTCAATGCTTTAAAGGTATTTGCATACCCATTCGGTCTCCCTGTTTTCACCGCAAATCTTAGCGTTATTTACATTTTAATCAGGTGTACTGGAAACCATTGCCACTAAATGTAGATGAGTTCTACAGGGGGGAAGATGATGAATGAAAAGCTTGGTTATAACAGCACAACCATTTAAACCCCCCCCCCCCCCTTATGGAATGCACAACAGGAATTTTAAGCTTCAGCTGAAGGTAAAATTTTTCTAAACTCCAGGGGTTCATTGATTGATATATATATTCCCCTTCTGCATGAAATTGGTATGGAGGATTAACTTTCACTTAGACTCCCCTGTCAGTCACATTTCTATCTCTCCATTCTTCACCCAAACAGTGAAGGAGAGCTACTGAAATATGTAGTAGGTTACCTTGCCTAAAACTGCATGCCATTTCCTTCCATTTTAAATGAAAATGCAGCACACCTAAAATCCATTCTCTCTTTCACCAAAATACTTTTCAACACTGTTATTTTACTGAGAAACTGCAGGATAGTGAGCATCCTTTTAAACCAGACGGAAATGTAAATAATGGCTTGCATTCTACTAGAAATGTATAATTAATTCGTGTATTAAACTTCTGACTTTGGGTTTTTTCATGGTTAAATGGCATGCTGAGTGATTGCTTTATAAACCACCTCTCTTTTAGTCAGTCAAAAAAGACATTAAAACATAAGCGGTGATAGATTTCATGTTTTAGGCATTAAGTAAAATGATCAATGACTTCCTTGCAACTTACAGAACAAGCTTCTCTTGTTGTTTAAATCCACCACAATCGTTTATATGGCGATGTTGTTATACTCTCATATAAGGCAGCTTTACTTTGGCCCCAGCTGCACTGAATAGCATTATAATTAGCACGATTGTTAGCTTAATCAGAACTCTTGACTCTAGAGAGAGGTGTTACAGTGTGCAACATAATGAATATTTTTATTCCTTTGATCTTAAGTGTGTTCTTTATTGACAGAAATATCAAAAAGTATATTTTTTTCACTCTTCAAGAAGAGGAAATATATTCTTTCAATTAGAATATATATTTATGAGGGATTTCTTAAAACATACACCCTCGCAAAGGACGTAGAAGGAAAAAATAATTGTCTACCTAGGTACTTCATATATGGTTGTCATCACCATATTACCTGAGCATCTGTATAGCTAGAAAAAGTCTCTGTTCTTGCAGTTGTATTTGATGCAGCTGCAGGCCACGAACATTCCATAAACAATTTTAACAATGCCATGACTGAACAGCAAGCTTGAGCATTGGAGGACTGGGGCCACCAAGGTATGCATATACACCTCTACCCCGATATAACGCAACCCCATATAATGCGATAAAACAGCGCTCCAGGGGGGCGGGGCTGCACACTCTGGTGAATCAAAGCAAGTTTGATATAATGCAGTTTCACCTATAATAAGGGAAGAATTTTTTGGCTCCCGGGGGTAGAGTTGTATATTTTTCATGGTCCTCAAAGCTGACAAAAGAAGATAAGCATGGCAGAAGGAAATAGGAGTCTTGGTGATAACATTGTCTATATCAGGGGTGGGCAAACTTTTTGGCCTGAGGGCTGCATCGGGTTTTGTAAATTGTATGGAGGGCCCCATCCCAACCCCCCTGTTCCCTGACTGCCTCCCACCTGGGATTCCTGCCCTATACAACCCCCCCATTCCCTGACTGCCCCCAGAACCCTAACTGCTCCCTGTCACCCCATCCAACCCCCCTCCTTTTTGACTGCACCCCCCAGGATCCCTGCCCCCATTTAACCTCCCTGGTCCCCCACCCTCTGACCGCCCTGACCCCTAGCCAAACCCCCGCCCCCTGACCACCACCCCAAACTCCCCTGCTCTCTATCCAATCACCCCTGCTCTGTGCTCCCTTACTGTGCTGCCTGGAGCACCCAGTGGCTGGTGGCGCTACAGCTGCGCCTCCTAGCTGGAGCCGGGTTACGCCACCACTGCTGTCACACAGCCCAGGCCCTGGGTCAGCCCAGGACCTGCAGCTGCGCTGCTCCAGGAGCTCACAGCCCCACTGTCCAGAGCAGGGGTCGGCAACCTTTCAGAAGTGCTGTGTCGAATCTTCATTTATTGACTTTAATTTAAGGTTTCACTTGTCAGTAATACATTTTAACGTTTTTAGAAGGTCTCTTTCTAGAAGTCTATAATATATAACTAAACTATTGCTGTATGTAAAGTAGATAATGTTTTTAAAATGTTTAAGCAGATTCATTTAAAAATAAATTAAAATGCAGAGCCCCTCGGACCGCTGGCCAGGACCTGGGCCGTGTCAGTGCCACTGAAAATCAGCTCGCATGACGCCTTCGGCACGCATGCCAGAGGTTGCCTACCCCTGGTCCAGAGCATTGCGCTGGTAGCGGAACAGCTGAGGAGGGGCTGGGGCTGGGCTCCTGCGTCAGGAACTTGGGGACCAGGCAGGACGGTCCCACGGGCTGGATGTGGCCAGCGGCTGTAGTTTGCCCACCTCTGGCCTACATGAAGGTTTAACCACACTGCTGTAGCCATGGCAGCATTATAGCGGAGTAAAGAAGCTGCACAGGTGTGCATGATGACTTGTACCACTACAGCTTATGAGTTTGTCTTCCCTGTGTTCATTAATTAACTGCTTCATTCTGTGTCTAGAGATTTTGCTGCTGCTCTAATAATTGTGGTGGCTGCAGGTGAAGTTCCAAAGTAGTACTGAATTGTCAGGAATGGAACAAAGTACACCCACCAAAGATCTCAAAGCACGACCGACTTTTTTCTGGGACTGAGACAATCCCTACTCTTCTTTATTCTTTTTTTTTCTTTCAGTACAGTTCTCCCATCAGCACATTAATCCACCTAAGCATTTACCCTGTGACGAGGAAGGTTAAACATCTATCATCTTCCCATGCCCCAGCATGCAACATATACCAAAATCATCTGCTTCTGACCCACTTTGGGTGTTCTCCTCTTCCCCCACCCCCCTTATAATTGGACAAGGAAACAGGGAGCACAGGATGAGCAAAACCAGCTGCTCAATCAACAACTGAAAATTTGCTCCTATGGCTGTGGGTCAAAAAGCCCCTGTTAGCTTGTTGAAAGCATTCCTTCCCTGATTATAGTGCTGCAAGAACAGTTCATAGTAATAGGCTCTAGGATCAGGTTAAAGTGTCTCCTCTTCTCTTCCTCCCCGCCCCCCACTTCCTGTGATAGCCCTTAGCTCTGCCACAATACCATATGTGGCCCTGTCTTACCAGGCAACCAATAGACCCCCTCCATACCCTACTAGGATGAGATTACATGGTGGGGCATCTTATACTACATGCACAAGGCTTAGCCCATGCTGCTCCCAGTGCTAGTCTTTGCTGCAGCAGGGAGGAAGTGTGGCACTGGACACTGGTACCTACTGGGCTTATGCATTTAGGGTCGAACATCTTTGCAACAAGTTCCTCCTGCTAAATATCAGGAGCCAGTACTTCCCTTGCAGCAGGCAACCCAAGACACTGCAGAGCAGGGGCCATTTGAGAGAAGCTACCCTACACTTCAGCTATACTGTGCAAGCTCCCCATAGCCTAACTGAGGCTGCCCACTTAATAGATCTTCTGGGGTGAGGTGGTGTGGATTCCCCTCTGCTGTTATCTGGCCCGGTGATCTACTAGGTCATGCCAGTTCCCCGGCACTGGGAGCCAGCCTTACCCTGCTCTGCTGTGAGAACCGCCACTCCTGGGCTGTTCACGCACAGCCTCTGGCATGTAAGCGGCTCCTGGCTACATGAGTGAGCACTTTTGGCTTGGATTGTGCAACCAAATGACACTAGCCAATATATCCCGGTCCCAGACACAACCGTAGGAACCTCCGTCTTGCAGTGTCCAGTTATGTCCACAGGACTCTGCAAGCTTATATGATGTGTACCAGGCTCGTTATCCCAAGGGCAGTCTCTGGCACACTTCAAACCAAATGCACGGCTTCAGGTAGAATAACTAAACAAATTTATTACCTACGAAAGATAGATTAAGTGATTATAAGTCAAAGCACAACAAGTTAAATTTGGTCAAATGAAATAAAAGCAAAACACATTCTAAGCTGATCTTAACACTTTCAGTGCCCTTACAAACGTAGATGCTTCTCACCACGGGCTGGCTGGTTGCCCTGCAGCCAGGCCTCTCCCCTTTGATCAGCGCTGCAGTCGTTTCATGGTGGTGTCTGTAGATGGAGGTGGAAGAGAGCCAGCATGGCAAATGTCTCTCCCTTTTATCATGTTCTTTATTTCCTCTTGGCTTTGCCCCACCTCCTTCAGGGTCAGGTGAGTATTACCTCACTGTAGTCCCAAACTGGCCAAGGGAAGAGGGGTGACTTACTGGGAAGTCCAACAGATCCTTTGTTGCTGCATAGGCCAGTATCATTTGTTCCTGTGAGGCTGGGCTGGGTTCATCCCATACATGCCCTGATGAGGTGTGAACTGCCCCTGTGTTCCTGGAGAGTTTTGCCTGGGCTTGTTTTAAGCCACAAGGACAATTTTCAGCCTCATAACTATATACATGAAATTACAACCTATAACATTACTATAACAATCCTCAGTGCATCATGAGCCTTCTGAAGACACCCAACATGACAAACTTTGCATTGGATACCACACAATCATTTTACAAGGCTGAACATGGGGGTGTAGGGTGTTCCCCTGAGATACAGAGTGTCACAGGTGGCAACAATACTTCTTGCACCCTCTCCTTCCTTTAGCTTATCTGCCCTGGATCAGATATGATTTGGCTCATGCTATTTCCAGCTCTCTGCTTGATTGTGTGACGGCAGTTTTATGGACAAATATTTTTCTCAACTTTCAGATGATATCACCTTTGATGTTTTTGGCATAAATCACTCTCCACCATGAAGTTAAAAAGTGCCTTGTTAATTTTAATACTGTTTAAAATATAAAAAAAAAAACAACAAATGGAGGATGGAAGAACAGCTAAATGAACAGCTAATACAAGCTGTGAAGAATTAAAAACACACACTGGCTCACTCTTTAAAAATTTTAGTCTGTCTTCATGTTTTCTTTATACTCATGTTATATTCCCAGTACTTTCTAAAGAACAAGAATTACAACATGCCATTACTTCTGCAATTAATTTGTATCTGCTCTGCCAGCAGAAAAATATCCCCTGCTAATGTAGGCTGTGAGGAATGCAGCCATTATTAAGGGACTGTCTATATTATCCTTGACATTTACTTTTGAAGATTACTTTTATCTGCTGAAGATGGATGAGTAATTCCAAAACATTTATGTAACTGGGTTTTAGGTCAATAGCAGGTTAAACGGTGTATTTAAGTAATAGTTTCTCTCAAACTGTTGGAAGACCCTCATCAAAATGCTTACTGTATTCTTCAAGATTATTTTCACACTAATATTAAAGGAATGAGCAGTCTTCTCGATACTAGAATTGGGAGACACCTTTACGTGAAGGACATGATAAAAGTAATGTAATTTCTCTGAATACCTATAGAAAGTTAGTGATTGTCTGTTTCTGCCATTCTGGTTATTGATGCCACGCAGAGTTTGAGAAAACAAATTGTTATTGCTGCTTCCGATTACTACTCCCCATTCTAAGATCATAAGAACAATAAATGCCTCTTGCTGGTAGAGAGAAGAAAGTGAAACTCTTACAATTAACACAGGAACCTAACTAAACTGTGGGAAGGGGTAACTTTTTTCCTGACTTTTTCTCATCCGTTTAGAGGAATTATTTCACAAACTCATAAAATGGTGTTTCATCTTAGCATCCCTTTTTAGTTCAGACCGTTAAGGCTTAGAATCATAGAATATCAGGGTTAGAAGGGAACTCAGGAAGTAATCTAGTCCAACCCCCTGCTCAAAGCAGGACCAATCCCCAACTAGATCAAACTTAAGGACCTCATAGCTTTGCAGTTGATTTCAGTGGCTCAGTGTCCCCAATTCTTCAGCGATATACTCCATTTTCATCTAATGCAAAGAAGATGTAAAGGTACGGCCATTTGTATGAGTGGATCAATGGGCAGTACAGGGCACTGTCGCAACTCCTACACTGCCTTGCTCTCAGTTATTTACAAAAGAAAAAAGAGCCAAGGGAAAGTGTGTGGCTGTGAGATCCTCATGCTCCAACTAGCTCTGGCTGCTAAAGTGGCAGTTTACTGTTCTAAATGACACCTGGGAAGCAGCCCAACATTCACCAGCTCTGGGTTTGGGGGAGTACTTACGTGATTTAAAGCCCACCTTCCTCTCTCGTCCTGAGTTGTGCTATAAGCTCTTCAAGTGCAGCCTTAGGTAGGTAGAACCTTAATCTCTGTTTGAATTATTATTTAGTGGTGCCAAAGAAGGATCTGGATTTATATCAATCTTACATCATCCAGTTTTCTTTTCAGGGTTAGCATTTGGCTTCAGCAGTCCTGGTGTATCACATGCTGCATTAAAACAATCTCCAGGATAATTGAACTGCACCCCCTCAATCAAAAACACATTCATAGACTTTAAGGACAAAAGGGAGCATTATGGTCATCTAGAGACTAATCACTTGGATGATGCAGGCTACAGAATTTCACACTGTAATTCCTGTATCAATCTTATAACTTCTGACTAAGCTAGAGCATATCTTTTAGAAAGACCTGTAGTCTTGATTTACAGCGTTCATGGGGTAGACAATTCACCACATTCCTAGGTAAGCGATTCTAAGAATTAAATTACTATCACTATTAAAACTTGCTCCTTATTTCTAGTCTGATTTTTCTCTAGGTTCAGTTTTCATCTGTTGGATCCTGTTATGCCTTTTCTGCTAAATTAAACAGCCCTCTACTCTTTAATAGAGGTACTTATAGACCATAATTACCGGTAAGTCACTCTTAACTTTCTCTTTAAGTTAAATAGCATGAGTTTCTTTGGTCTCATACTGTAAGGCATGTTTTCCATACTGTGAATCATTCTTATAGTTCTTTCCTGAATTCTTTCCAATTGGTCACCATCCTTTTAGAAGTGCGGGCTCTAGACTGGTATGTAGTATTCCAGTAATGGTTTCACTAGTGCCATATATGGTGCTAGTAACCACTATCTACTTCTCAATATTTCTTATTTCTATAGCAGAGATCCCATTTGATCTCCTAGTCACCACAACACTACTGGTGCTTATGGTCAGTTGGCTATCCACCATGACACCCCAAGTCATTCTTTGAATCATTTCTTTCCAATCTACAGTCCTCCATCCTATAAGTACAGTATGACCTTTATCCTTGGTCCCTAGATGTATGACCTTGCATTTAGCTGGATTAAAACTAACAATGTTCAAGTGAGTTCAGTTTACCATGCTATCCAGTTCACTCTGTAGAGCTGATATATCCTTAGCATTATTCACCACTCTGCCAGTTGTCTGCAAACTTTACCAGCAATCATTCTGTTTTCTTTTAGATAATTTATTGTATATTATTGGGCTAAGAATGGGTCCCTGTGGGACCTCACAAGAAATCCTCCCATGTGCCACATATAGATCTGGGTCTATTTCTTCAAAGCAGTTTTTTACTCTCTAATTTGTTGTTAACACCATTTAGACTGTAGAAATAATAACACTCAAGTTTCACATTTAATGAAATTTGATATTGTGACAGTGGTCAATGGGGGGAAAAATCAGCAACTTTGTGGTATAATACTGCAATAGGGTTGTAAATACTGTGTGGAATGTTAAAATTGAAGCAAAAAGCAAGTAAAATGAAGAAAAGGATCAACATTTCTATTTGTAGGTTTTGTAAAACTTGTTTTTAACAGAAACACTTGTTTTAAATTACTTGATGATGATCCCTCTTTAATTTGTAGTCTTTGCAATTTAAAACAAAGCGTGGAGGGTGGCTGGTTAGCATTTTTCAAAGTATGCAGTCTTTACTTGAATATTTTAGATTCTCTGATGCAGTGCTGACTTTGAATAACTGGGGGGAGGGGAAGGAGAGAAAGAGGCGGTAATAAGTGAATTAAACAAATTACCTAACATCTTAAATAATTTAGTTAATGCCTTCTATTTACTGTCACACTAATAGGACAAGACTGCACTAGTTAATACAAAAACAAAACAAATTGAAAACCGATCCAAAAGAATAGTTTTGTATGCACCAATATTTTAAGTTAATGAATCTGTAACAGAACGTGCAGTATCAAAGGGGGAGCCGTGTTAGTCTGGATCTGTAAAAGCAGCAAAGAATCCTTTGGCACCTTATAGACTAACAGACGTTTTTGGAGCCTGAGCTTTCATGGGTGAATGCCCACTTGGCCAGATGCTGCATCACCCACGAAAGCTCATGCTCCAAAACGTCTGTTAGTCTATGAGGTGCCACAGGATTCTTTGCTGCTTTTACAGAACGTGCAGTGTGACACATTTTCCTTTGCTTATGCTCCCCATAGCTAAACTTCAAGGCTATGATATTTGCATTAATTACAATACCTGTAGTGTGTCCTGAAGTACATTGAAAACGCACTGCATAGGAAATAATGTCATCCAGGAGCTAGATGAAAAGTTTGCCATGCTGTTTTATACAGATAATGCATCTCCATGCAGAAAGAAAGAGAGAATTGTTAGTAGCAGCTAACTGCTGCAAACAACTGGCCAGTTGATTGGCCAGTGAAATATTTTCTTGGACTAGGCTCGTAAATTGAGTATAACTGATACATAGTTCACTGATTTTTTTTCTTTTTGTTTTACTGTTTGTAAACTCATTTAAATAATTTTAATGAATTCCAGAAATCTGATGTTTTTTCCGTGTAGAAAATCCTAAATGAACTGCTATATCTGCATCCTGTTGACATTTGAAATATTGGGGCATTCAGTAAATTGGGCAAAGTACAGGATAGATTCCAGACCAGTTTTGAAGATGAACTTTAAAATCTAGTTTCACATGAACAGCAGCCATTGCTTTCATGATGACTTAGGAGCATAAGACTTTTATAATGTCATAAAATATGATCAGAAATCAAATGAGCTTCTGTTTTTGTTTCCATATGCTTGGTAAAACTGGGGTTAGAAGTTGGTAAGTAATCATAATACAAAGTTTCATTCCTTGCCAAAAGTTATCTTTGGCCCTAATAGTTGTTCTGATGCTGCTGCTTAATGTTTCATGTGCTGCATGACTTCACCCATGTGTCTGAATTATTTGAGAAAGATATTAGTTGCATTCCTAACACGCTGAAAAATCTTAACTACAGCATCACTCCAGGAACTATATATGCACCTGATTAAATATTATGATAGACACTTTAGCAATAGCTAGATAAATAGAAAGTTGTGGCAAACTGTGAGTAAACTGTCCTTTTTCCTTTTGTACAGACACTGGGACAAATTCACCCCTGGAAAATTTACGAGGCATCTATTGATGTGAATGGCATTTTCCAGAAGTGAATTGTTCCAAATTGTCAGTTTGTTTTTTCTCCCATATTTTTTTTTTTCTGGGAATGAAACTCCAAAGCTTACTACAGATGTTTTAAGTTGCAGGAGTGGGAAATGGTGTTACATTCTTATATAACAAGACACACACAAATTTTTTTCTTCTGACAACTGAAAAACTAATTTATCACGATTAACAGTTCAGAGTGGATCTGACAGTAAAAGGTATTTTACTGACATTAAACATTTTAAGTGGTTGTTTAAAGAAAGTAAATATGTAATGTACCCACTTTAACTGTCAACTTCTAAGAGAACAGGTGGTGATATTTGGGGGTTTTTAGTGCATACTCTGCTTAATTTCCGTAACTCTTTCTACTGTGTTCTTGGATCCCGTTATTGTAAAGTTTTCTGGAAGTACATTATTCGATCTCTTAATGTCCTAACTGGAAATTACAGCCATTTTTGCTAACCCCTCAGAACAGTTTGGATCTAAAGCTGGACAGAAAACAAGAATTCCATTTTGCAAAAAGATTTGTGGTTTCACTTCTGGTTTTCATTACACATCAGAACAAAAACAAGACTTTTTGCAAATTTCAAGATACCATCACCCTGGAATAGCCAATAATCTGGTGATGTGAGAGACCCAGGTTCAAGTGCCTGCTCAGTATGTGCAACCAAATCAGGCATTCTTGTTTTGACCAGAAATTCCTTTCTGGATCCAAGGAAACTTTTTTGTCTAAACAGACATTTCTGGGGAAAATAAGTAAATATTGGTTGAAAAATTCCCAGTGAACTCTTGTTCAGTCCTACTGTGGGTATTATATAGTTGGAGTATGTTAAATTTACACCCTCCCTTTGATAGAGAGAAATGATTTGTTTCCACTAAATTTCCAATTTAAAAAATAAATCAAAATGGGCCAAATTCATACCTTAGTGTCACCAATGACATCAGTCATGTCACACGAAGGCTATTTTAGACTAATATTTCCAGGACTATATCTGAGCTTCTTTTCGATTTGGGAGAGGACTGGGGTTTGTCAAATGTAAGAAACAAAAGTTTAATTTAACCACATTGGGGTGAATGTGTCTGTAAATATAATGCTCATAAAAATACAGTTGCAAATAGTAGAGCTTGAGTTTAGTTTCCCTACAGACTAAGTGTAGCATTTACAGAGACAGACAAGCTTCACCATAATGCTTCAGCAATATTCCAAAAACCTGACTAAGGCCGTGCCTACACTGCAGGGGAAATGCGATCTAAGCTATACAATATGAGTTGCATGAATAGTGTAACTCAAATCGACATAGCTTAGATCTGCTTACCATGAGGTCCAAACAGTGCAATCTCCCATTGACTCCTCCTACTCTTCTTGATCCAGTGGAGTACAGGAGTTGACGGGAGAGCAATCCATGGTCAATTTAGAAGGTCTTCACTAGACCCGCTTAATTGACTGCCGGTGCATCAATTGCTGCTCATAGATCCCCCAGTAAGTGTAGACAAGCCGTTAAAAGGGATCTCTTCATGGGATAGGAGGAGCTACTTCAGTCTTCCTGACTATTCAGCCTATGACCTCTTTGGCATCCTTGTTAATCTTATAACAATCAGTGAGTTTTTTTCTTTTTTTTACAATATAGACTTTCTGTTGCTGAAAATTAACCTATCACTACTTCATTTAGGCTGGAGTCACACTCAATATTTCATTATCAATCCTTGAGCCATTCAGTCACTCAATGGGTAATTTTAAAAAAAACTTAATTCTAAATTTAAGAGAGAAAATCTTGGAAAAAGTTGGGTTGATTCTTAAACAACACTTGTAAGAAAGCAAGGGCGCTGTTAAATGCAAATGTCAGTGATAATGCTAACAAGTATTACCAATTCGAAAGGTGAGGGAGAAGTTAATTTTGAAATGTTTATTAGGACCATTAAACCTGAAACTTGCGATGAGATTTGAAACCTGAAATTCACAGTGAGAATTAAAATTGAAAGTATATTATACTTGTGCCATATTTCTGCTTTTAAGAAATTAAGTGTTACGTTGGCTAAATGGTAATGAATGACCCAATATTTACTGTAGGAATGAGCAGTTACAATTTAATGTCTTATGGGACATAACCATTAGATAAGGGTTATTTAGCTTTAGCATTTCCAGCCAGAAGTGCTGCAGTTGAATGGAATATTTTATTCTATTAAAACATCTGTAGTCAATATATCCTTTGGGAAACTTACGTGACCCGTGATCTGTTTGGAAAAAATGCTTCAGTTTTGAGATTGTTCAGAAGAAACCATGCACAGCAGGCCGTATCTTAATGGCTACAAATGGAATATTTTATTCTGTTAAAACATCTGTAGTCAATATATCCTTTGGGAAACTTACGTGACCCGTGATCTGTTTGGAAAAAATGCTTCAGTTTTGAGATTGTTCAGAAGAAACCATGCACAGCAGGCCGTATCTTAATGGCTACGAAAATGGTTTTTTCCCTGTTCCATATGCGTGCTGCAGACTTGTGCAGTTCAAAGTTTTCCTTGCACGCCAAGTGTATCATTGTTAGAGACGCTTGCTGATGTTGGCATGGAAACAGGCTTGTGAGAAGGGGTATATTTGGCACATACTACTACTAGTTGTGTCACAGCCTTTGAACAGAAGAGGCTCTTGTATGAGGTACCTGAACTCATGTAGCGTAAGAGGTCAATCTAAGAATGTAGTGAGATTCTCTGAAAGAATTTAAGATTATAAGTACAACTGCTACTGAGAACAGATCACATCTAACGTGCTGCACTTGGCCATACCCTATGTGTGGTAACTTTGCTGCAAGACAGAGCCAGAACATCACCTATGCTTCATTTTCAATGCCAGCCTGCAGCTCAGATCCTGGCTAATATTTTGGCTGGAAACAAAATAAAAGCTGCAACTGTTGAATGTCAAATCAAAATCGTGTGTGATTTTTGGAACTGGAAGATAGACCTCTGAAGACTGCTTGAAAAGTGATAGCACATAGGTACCTGACCTGGTGCCATGATGTTCTTAAAATGTGTATTATGCGTTTCAGTGTCCTGTTAATTCAAAGGTGAAGTAACTGGTTCTGAAGAAATACAAATAACTGGATTGGAGGAGGGGAAGTTTTTTGCTTTTTTTTAATGCCCTGGACGTGGATGGCATGTCTCATACATACAGGCAAATAGACTGTATGCAACTGAACTTATAATGTATCTGGTCAATGTAATGAGCTCTTAAGCACTGTAGCAGCTCATCATAAAGCAAAAACAATCAAAACTCGCCACAGTTACTATTGCAAGCAGTCTCTAGTCGAGGCAAAAACAAGATTTTGTTTACACCTAGAGCGGCGATTCAAAAAATTGGGGGTGGGGAAATGAGAGTTTTAGTTTAAACTGACAATGAAACTTAGTCATGAAAAATTGCAAAAAATGTGTTCCAAGTCAATATTACATTTCAATGGTGATGATTTGAATGTTTTGAATTCGTAAAAAGATTGAAGTAATTTCTAAGCTGACAACTAATTTGAACTTTCCAAATAAATCAAATATGTCATGGAGAAAATGCAAATGAGCATTGACTTTCCAATTTTTTTTACTTGAACAGTTCACGAAACCAACACACATTGCACAACATTTTGGTACAACCAAAATCGCATTATTCACCAAAAATGTTCAAGCCAAAACATTTGGTTTGCACGACTTACACTGTCACGTGGGAAATTCAGTATTTCCACAATTACATGGAAGAGTTACAAAGTGATACTAGGCTCGTGGCAGAAGTGGAGGGTGCTTAGCCAAGAAACAGGTTCCTGCTGAGAGAGAGAACTAGCACGGGTATTTTGAAGAAAGTTGGTCATATTATGAATACTGAAACATGTTTGTCACGACATGCACCACTGCAAAATCAAACAGCTGGAGCACTTGTCGGGCATGCAATACAGTTTGGTCTCCGCGACTTACACAGCATACAGGAACCGTGCGTCATAACAGGCGAGCCTAAATTGGTGAAAGTAGTGATATTCTGAGAGACAGTCAAAATAAGTGACTATTTTGTATAAAAGAAGGAAAGTTACTGCTGGTTGATGAATTGTAGGATGGCCAACTTGGTAATATTAAAAAAACGGACACTCCAGCAGGACAGCTGGAACCTCCCACCCCCCACCTCTTCCCCCGAGGCCCCATCCCTGCCCTGCCCTGCCCTGCCCTGCCCTGCCCTGCCCCTTCCCCCATGCCCTCCTTCCCTATCACTCACTGCTTTCCCCCTCTCCCCCCTCTGCCTGGGTCAGGAGGCACTCACTTGTGGAACTGGGGCTGGGATCAGCAGCTGCACAATGCAGGTAGGAGGCAGTCCCAACTGAATAGGGGCTAGTGCGGGTGATGACTCAGTGCCTCCCTGCCTCTTCTGCGCACAGTAACCAGACTTTGGGTGTCTGGTCAGCAGATCTGACCAGACACTGTCAGGTCCCCTTTTCGATAGGACTTTCTGGTCAAAAGCCAGACACCTGGTCCCTCGAGTTGGTTGGCCAGGGTGTGTGTTGATGGTGGGCAACCAATTAGAGAGCATGCTGAGATGCTGTGCACTTGGCAAGTGGCCACAACTGCATGGCTGACCCACCAACAGACGTATTTTTGGGAAAAAACACTACAGAAGCAATGACGTGTGCAGAACGGAATCCTTAAAATCCCACTATCTACAAGGAATTTCCTGCCCTGCAAGGTGAATTCCTGTAAAAATTACACTTTCTTTCTGAGGTGGAATTTTTAATGTTCTAGAGATGAAATCCAGGCAACCCTGAAGGGGTTTTGCCACTGACTTCAGGGAGGAAATCCTGACCTACTGGAGTGCAACTGCCAAAACAGCATGTGCTTCACGTTCTCTTCAAGAATAACAGAGCCGGCGTGGCAGGCTGGCCAGCCAACCTTTACTCCTGAGGGCAATCTGCTCCCCCCCTCCCCCCCAAAAATTCTATGCATAATGTTTTTTCAAATTTTGGAAGTTTTATTTGTCAGATAAATGTGGAGGCTCCAGCAGGGCATTGGGGAGCACAGGCCACTGGCTCCATGCCAAGGCAGATGGAAAACAGAGGTTGCATGCCCTGAGCTGGAGTGTTGCACTGCTGTGCTGTTGGATGGCTCACATAAGTAATTTTACTTTTTCTTGCACTGTGTCAGGGTTGGGTGCAGCCTCACTGCTGAGTCCATGTCCTGTGGTGGGGAGCTGCACAGTCATCTCCCACCTCTGTGCAGCCAGTGCCTGGAAGGGCAATGCAAGGAAGTGGTAAGATGGGAATAGTAAAGGCAGTATGAGTGACTCACTGCTGCACAACTAAAACTTCCAGCTAATTGTAAGTCAGTCCTTCGGGTTGTAACAACTAGAAATCACTCAATACTTGAAACAAGCTAACAGTTATTATATGTGATAAAGCTTATAAACAAGCTTTAAAGTAACTAGCATGTCACCTAACTTGCCCTCTATTTGTTCCATATTTCCTTCCCAACTCTGAAATCATCAATTCTCTTACAGGTGATAAGTAGGAATGGGACGACTTTTATCTGATTTTGAGCCCAGTCAAACATCATGAGGTAGAAAGTTCAGCTTTAATGTAATTGGGTGAGTTCTGTTTAGGACAGACCAGTGGTCCCCAACTTTTTTCGTCTGGTGGGCGCCAGACAGCAAACCACCGAGGACCGTGGCCGGCGGACAAGCATCCGCCAAAATGGTGCCGAGAAGCATCATCATCAGACGTCGACGCTTCTTCGTGGTTTTTCAGCGGATGCTTGCCCGCCAGTCAGTACATGGGCGCACATAGATGCCCTGGGAAGTGCAATGGTGCCCGCGGGCACCGCGTTGGGGACCACTGGGACAGACTATGACGAGACTGGACAGAAAAACCTTCTCTGTGCATTTTTCCATCACACATCCTAATGAGCAAAATGCAGTGTCCATTTAATGTTGCCTCTGTGCTGAGTCGAAGCAGGTTTGTAGAGTCTTGCAGGTCAGATTCCTATTTGGAGCAGAAATGTGCAGTCAGATATTTTCTTAGGCCACGTCTACACTACGGGATAATATCGAATTAGCTAAAATCAGTTTCTTAAAACTGATATTATAAAGTCGAGTGTGCGCGTCCACACTAGGCACGTTAATTCGATAGTGTGCGTCCACAGTCCAAGGCTAGCGTCGATTTCTGGAGCGGTGCACTGTGGGTAGCCGTTCCGTAGCTATCCCATAGTTCCCTCAGGTCTGCCCTGCCCTTGAATTCCGGGTTGAGATCCCAGTGCCTGATGGGCAGAATCATTGTCGTGGGTGGTTCTGGGTACAGCCTCACTCCTCCCTTTGTGAAAGCAGCAGACAACCGTTTGCGCGCTTTTTTCCTGGGTGAACTGAGCAAACGCCATAGCACAGCAATCGTGGACCCTGCTGAGATCAGTAACGCTATCGTGAACGTTGTAAACACCTCACGCACTCTCGTGCTGTCTATGCTGAGCCATGAACTGCAAAGGCAGGAGAGGGAGGAGGCAGCTACGGAAGTGCGGCGACGAGAGCGATAAGGACATGGACACTAATTCTCTCCCTAACCGCGGGCCCTGCGTTTTGGAGCTACTGCTGATAATGGGCAGGTTCTACCCATTGAACGCCGATTTTGGGCGCGGGAAACAAGCACAGACTGGTGGCCGCATAGTTTTGCCAGTGTGTGGGCGTTCCAGTGGCTGCAAACTTTCGCATGCGTAAGAGCACTTTCTTTGAATTTGTGACATGCTTTCCCCTGCCGCTGAAACGCCATAATACAAGATGAAGCAGCCCTCACAGTGGAAAACGAGTGGCAATACCCCTCTGGAAGCTTGCAACGCCAGACAGCTACCGGTCAGTCGGGAATCAATTTGGAGTGGGCAATCTACTGTGGGACTTGCTGTGATGCAAGTAGCCAAAGCAATCGTTAAGCTGCTGCTACGAAAGGTTGTGACTCTTGGAAACGTGCAGGTGATAGTGGATGGCTTTGCTGCAATGGGATTCCTAGCTGGGGGGGGCCATAGATGGAACCCATATCCCTATCTTGGCCCAGAGCGCCAGAGGCACCCAGTATGTAAACTGCAAGGGGTACTTTTTCAGTGGTGCTGCAAGCACTGTGGATCACAAGGACGCTTTCACCAAACATTCCACGTGGATGGCCAGGAAGGGTTCATGATCTCTCGTCTTCAGAAGCACTACTCTGTTAAAATGGCTGCAGCAAGGGAATTACTTCCCGAGCCAGAAATAACCGTTGGGGATGTTGAAATGCCTGTAGTTATCCTGGGTGACCCAGCCCTACCCCTTGATGCCTATGGCTTCATGAGCATACACAGGCAGCCTGGACACGTGGTCAGGAGCTGTTCAACTACAGTGTCAGCAAGTGCAGGATAGTAGTAGAATGTGGCATTTGGGCATTTAAAAGGGCTCTGGCAAACATTACTTACTCGCTCAGACCTCAGCCAAACCAATGTCCGTTTGTTATTGTGCTTCTGTGTGCTCCACAATCTCTGTGAGAGTAAGGGGGAGACATTTATGGCGGAGTGGGACGCTGAGGCAAATCACTGGGCTGCTGATTACGAGCAGCCAGACACCAGGTCGATTAGAAGAGCACACCAGGAGGCGGTGCGCATCAGAGAAGCCTTGAAAACAGTTTCAGCACGGGCCAGGTACGGTGTGACTGCTGTGTTTGTTCCCTTGATGAACCCTCCGCCTTGATTGACTCATCCCTGTAAGCAACCCACCCTTCCCCTTTACTTACAGCTTGCTGAAGGAAATAAAGTCAGTATTGTTTACAAATCATGTATTCTTTTTTAAAAGTCATTCCCTGTAAGCAACCACCCTCCCCCTTTGGATGTATTCTTTATTAAAAAGTAATTATTAAAAGAGGCAGAGAATTATCAAGGTATCCTGCCTGCTGTGGTTTGGGAGAAGAACAGGAGGGAAGAAAAAGGCCATTAAGCTCATTTCAGCGTAATGACAGCCTTTTGCTTGTACTGTTCCAGGGGGTGGAGTGGGCGGGTGCAGAAAGCCTTCCTCACGCGTTCTTACACGTCTGGGTGAGGGAGATATGGAACGTGAGAGCTTTGAGGGTGTTAAACATGGCTGCAGCGGCACTCTGTTAAGCCCCTGCTCTTCCTGAAGATCCACCATGCGTTGGAGGATATCAGTGTGAGCACGCAGCAGCTGCAGCGTAGCATCCCGCCACCGCTGATCTTCTTGCCTACACCTCTCAGCTCGAGCGTCTCTCCTATCCTCCCGTTCACTGGCATCTTAACTGTATGTTGCTAGCACATCCTTCCGCTCATTCTGATGAGCTCTGTCATTGCGTGTTACTTCCATGATTTCTGAGAACACTTCATCTCGTGTTCTCTTCTCCTCTGCTTATCTGAGCTAGCCTTCGGGATGGCGTAGGGAGGCCGACAAACTGTCAGCTGCATGGGGGAGGGAGAACAGGAGAGAAGTATGTAAAAAAGATACATTTTACAGAACAATGCTTGTACTCTTTAATAGTACTAACAGTATCCACCTTACATAGCACATGTGATTTCACTACAAGGTCGCATTTTGCATCGTTTAATATTGAGTGCCTGTGGCTCTGGTGTTGCAGATCTCACAGACGCAGGTCCAGGCATCCAAATTAAGCTTCCATGCGGCCATGGTAAGGCTTTCTGTTTGACTTCTCCAGCGTTCATATACACAGTGATCTATGATGCTTGTTCCGTTAAGAGGAACCAGCAAACCCAAACCCCCTCTTTCCCCTCCTCCCCCACCGCATGGCTTCTATCAGGTAAGATCATTGGTAATGATCCCCTCCTTCTCCCCCGCCCCCCCCCCCCGCACCACGTGGCTGGTAGCTGGGAAGATTCCTGCTCGCCGCCAAACGCTGAAAAACTCAGCGCTATCCTTCCTCCCCTCCCCCCGCTTGCTATGAGCAAGGAAGGATTAAGCGGTTGCCCAGTAGGAAAATCGCCATGTCTGCCCCCTAATAAATTCCTGAATTTCAACCAGGTTACAATGAATGATATAACTCTCCTGAGAATACCCGCAGGATGCAGAACATATGTTTCTGGAATGCCAGCAGTCACCTGGTCCATACGTGGCTGTGCTTCTGAAACTATGATTCCGAATTACTTGCTACATGCATGGCGTGAAAAGTGTCATACAATGGGGGACCAGATAGGGCTGCCTTGCCCAGAAATGTTCTGCAAAAGCTTTTTGAGTACCTCCAAGAGCGATCATCAGAGATTTCTTTGGAGGATTTTCGCTCCATCCCAGACAGTTAACGATCTTTTCCTGTAACTTTACTGGCTGCGAATGCATCCCAAGCCCTGATGGCAATTCAATCATTAAAAAACACTAGTTTTAAACCGTGTTTGATATTTACACAAGGTACACTCACCAGAGGTCGCTTCCATGGCTTCACTGTCTGGGCTTGTGCCTTGGGAGGGCTGGGACGGTAATTCGGGGTCACAAAAAGCTCCTGGCTGTTGGGGCTAACGGAGTGCTGTGTGCTCTCACAAGCTCTTCCTCCTCATATTTCCCCTCCGCGAATCCTCAAGCCACGGTTGATATTACAACCCCGACCTCTGAATCCACGGCCAGGGGTGGGGTACTGGCTGCACAGCCCCTAAAATTGCATGCAGCTCAGCATAGAAGCGGCATGTTTTCGGCCCTGACCCAGACCTTCCGTTTGCTTCTCTGGTTTTCTGGTATGCTGTCTGAGCTCCTTAACTTTTACTCTGCACTGCACTGAGTCCCTGCTGTGGCCTTTTCCCCGTCATAGACTTTGAAATTCTTTCAAATATTTTTTCATTTCATCTTTCGAACGGAGTTCTGTTAACGCTGAATCCTCTCCCATATAGCGATCAGATCTAGTACCTCTTGTGCGGTCCAGGCTGTGCTCTTTTTCGATTCTCAGGGACTGCATGTACCTGTTCTGATGAGCTCTGCGTGGTCACCTGTGCTGATCAGAGCTCCACGCTGGGCAAACAGGAAATGTAATTAAAAGTTCGCGGGCTTTCCTGTTTACCTGCCCGCTGCATCCGAGTTCAGATTGCTGTCCAGAGCGGTCAGTGTTGCACGTGGGATACCGCCGAGGCCAATAACGTCGATTTCCGTCCACACTAACCGTAATCCAATATGTTAATATCGAATTAGCACTACCTCTCGTCGGGATGGAGTACAGAAATCGATTTAAAGAGCCCTTTATATCGATATAAAGGGCGTTGTAGTGTGGACGGGTTACAGCGTTAAATCGATTTAACGCTCTTTAAATCAATTTAAACGCGTAGTGTAGACCGGCCTTAGTGTGTCTGCACGAGTCCTGTTCCTTGAACGGGAGTGGTGGTAAACTGCATGCAGACAGCTCCTCTGTGGAAATCTCAGGTAAAGCACCTCTGCCTTGTCCTCAAAAGTCATTTTTATCAACCTTTATAGATATTGAATCACTCTGAGACTGATGGAGGGGAATGTTGCGAACTCTCATTAACTGTGCAAACCCCCCCCCCCCCCAAAGTACTAGTAGGGATTCTCAAAACCCCAAATGTCACAAGGTTCAACTGTTCTTTGTAATAGAATTGGTGATTTCACAGTTGGGAAGGAAATATGGAACAAACAGAGGGCAAGTTCTGTGACATGCTAGTTACTTTATAGCTTGTTTGTAAGCTTTATAGCTGATGATAACTGTTAGCTTGTTTCAAGTTATTTGAGTGATTTCTAGTTGCTACAACCCGAAGAACTGAGTTACAATTTACTGGAAGTTTTAGTTGTGCAGCAGTGAATCACTGGTGCTGCCTTTCCTATTCCCATCTTAACACTTCCTTGCATTGCCCTTCCAGGCAAGTAATCATGGCAGGCAATCCCCAGCGAGTCATTATAGTGGACAGCAGCATCAGCAAGTTATTAAGAAAAACAAATCTGCTTCAGCTTGTGTCTTTCCGTGAAACATCAGAATGAAGATTGCCTGTATGTCACTGTTTCCTGTCTAAGAGCAGTGTGGTGAAGGGGGGGGACAGTGTGTGTTTGGGGGGGGGGCATAGCCTATGAGCCTGTGCATCTCAGCCCACTTTAACACTTATCTGCATCCTTTGCCCAAACTTCCCACTGAAGGCTATTTAGTGATATAAGTAAGTTTTTTTTATTAGTAATTCCTTTTTGCAGTTATGATGGCATGGCAGCCTATTTATATTAATGATATATTTTTCCTTTTTTTACTGCTTGGCAAATCACACATGAGTTGAAACAAATGTAGGGATACATTAATTATTCAGCAGCCAATGAATTTCTCATCCTCACTAACTCAATTTAGGATTTGTAGACCTCTTTATCTGAACTATTTTTCAAGGTGGTGTGTGTGTGTTTTGTTTTGTTTTAAACTAATGTCTGTCTTTAAAGAAGGAAATTCAGGGAAAGTTTAATTCTGAAAATATAGGATTTTTTTTTCTGTAGTTAGTATAAAATCAAATTGAATAAATAAATCAATGCAGTAGTTTTTCTGGAAACTCTAGGATGAATTAAGTTCAAATCCAAAGGTGTGTCCTATTCTAAAATTAAATGTGAAAATTGCCAAAAAACTTATTTCCTAAACATTTAAAAATCTCACAGTAGGCATTAATTTTTCATTGAAACAAAATTGAGAACTAAAGTAATCAAATCTCCTTGCATCTCAAATACAAATGAATCACAAAACCGTGGGAAGTGTAAATGATATTTTCAGCAAAGTATACTGAGAATTAGATGGATAATTCAATTACCTTGGCTAGGAATTTTGGACAAACATTAGCAAGCGATTAAAAAATTTCCCTTGCCAGATAGGTTTTGACTCTTTCAATAGACCAGTGATTTGTCTAACACGTTGTGTGTCAGGTTTTTGCCATAGTGAGACGTGGTTCAAAAGCTCTATAGTAAAAAGATGGTCCATTGCTGGCAGCTATTGTCAGCAATGTCCCTACCCCCTGCACCTCAACTACTAGTGTAGATGTAGGGTGATGAGAGATCCTGATTTTTTGGGTCTTTTTCTAATATAGGCTCCTTTTACTCCCCACCCCCTGTCCTGATTTTTCACATTTGCTGTCTGGTCATCCTATGTAGATGGGACAGAATTGTTTCTAGCACCATTATAGAAAGCATGATTCAGACTTGTTGGAAGTCTCCATGATACAGGAGCTAGTTTGGATAACAGTACCATACTGACTGACATGCAGTAAATTGGAGGTAAAAAGTATGGAAATTAATGTTGCTCAGAGCAGCATTATTGTCTCCTACATACATAGGTTGCAGCTGATAAGCCAGGGGAAGCACAACTAGTGTGTATGATGTGCTGCCAGCATTGCGAAGGGAAGTGCAGAAGCTGGTCAGAATCTCCACAACGGGGAAGAGGTCTGTAGGACCTCCTGTTTCTGCAGATTTTTGACCGTGCATGTTTCAGAGGCTAGGTCCTCATCCCTTCCCTCAGGCACTAGGATGTTTGTTATGGGCACCAAAGAACTCAGATGGATAGACACGAGCTGTATTACTGACAGCATCAGAAACTGCTGAGTGAGATTTCTCTTCCATCATCTTCTAATGTGAGAATATAACCATTTACTCCATAGATGATAAATAACAAAGCTCCTGTTGATTGCTGTGGCAGCAAACTGCTGACCAATCCACCCCTCTTCAACTTGGTACAAATCTGCAAGGAAGCCCATTCCCACAGTTATTTTTACTGAAATGCTTACCAGCTGAAAGTGG
Organism: Chelonoidis abingdonii; assembly: GCF_003597395.2. Lineage (NCBI taxonomy): Eukaryota > Metazoa > Chordata > Testudines > Testudinidae > Chelonoidis > Chelonoidis abingdonii. The sequence goes on along the minus strand of NC_133769.1, from coordinate 41,626,506 downwards.
AAATGAAGGGAGTAAGGTTAATGAGACTGCTGGCGGAAAGCATAAACTAAAACTTTCAAGAAGTTCAGAGAAGTTCTTAACATTTTGCGGAGCCAGTTTTAAACAGCCTTAATGACATTTGTGGTTTGGATTGCTTTGGTTGGCCATTAAAATTGATTTAATATAGAGTAGAATTGAAACGAAAAAGGAATGTTTGTGGCTGCAGTGGATTTCCTCCATGGCTACAGGAAGAGTAAATTAGTTAACAGGAACTTGAAAGTATGGCCCAAGCAGTTAACCCTTTTTTTCTTAATGGAGCTTGTTCTTCCATTGTAATCCACTTTAAAAAGAAATTCAGTGATCAGTGCTTCCCCCCTCTTCTTTGTCATCTTCGTCCTCTCCACAGGAGAGCTTTAATTACAAAAACAGCAAGGAGTGAGTTGTTTGAACAGAAAATCTGGGAACTTCCTTTATAAATATTACTTTTCCCTTCATGTGAAACCAAAGCAGCTTCCTCAGTTCCCAAGCACACATTTTTCTGACTCGAGGGCTGTAAAAACATGTATAAAAACATTAAATAATATAATCAAAAAAGGTTAATTAGGAAATGATACATTTCTGAGCAGTTTTAGTTTCGTTCACAAACTGAAAAGGAGATACAGGGAAAATCCTGTTTCTGCTTTGTGATCCCATTTCCATCTCAGACGCCAGTCAGTACGGGGCTGGATCAGTACTGGATGGCAGTTCTAGTAACACTAAGTGCTGCAGGATATGGTTTCAGCAATTCAATAGGAGGCTGTAGCAATGTGGGACTCACCCTTGCAGTGCCCCCTGCTGGTTGTCTCGGAACTAGCTTCCAGCCTCCAGAGCACCCTCTGCAGGCCGGTGTCCCGCTGCTGCTGTGCCCCCACATCCCTTCCTGGACTCCAGTGCCCCTTTATCTGGGGTGCTGCCCCCTGGCAGTAACCCCTCAGTCTTGGGGTCTCCCCTCCCCGGGGAACCCCTACCCCCTATCCCCACCTCGTCTCAGTCTTTGGCTACTGCCAGTCACCATCTATCCCCAGCTCACTGGGGTGGACTGCAGTATAATTGCCACTCATCATCAGCAAGGAGAGTTTGGACCTGTTGCCTTGGCCTGCCCTTGGGCTGCCCCTCTGCAACCCCAGTACCCCGTTTGGCCTTCTACTAGTCCCACAGCCAGGGGGTTTTCCAGGCTGGATCTCCACAGCTCCTCTAACCTTCTCTCTACCCTGCTCCATTCCCAGTACCTTGCTCAGCTCCCTAGCAGCCAGGCCTTTCTCTCTCTGAAGGCAGAGAGAGACTGTTTGGGCTTCTGGCTCGCAGCCTCTTATAGGGGCCAGTTGGGCTCTGTTTGGGGCGTGGCCACAGCTCTGCCTGCTTCCCCCAATCAGCCCAGTGACTGCTTTCTTCTGTCACAGCCCATTCCTAGGGCTGTTGTAAACCCCTCAGGGCAGGAGTGGGTGTCCATCCTGCTACAGAAATATTCTCCCCTTTGAGTCAGAATTCTGTTAAAGGGCGTTGTGCTGCTGGAGGATCTCTGCAGGGAGCATAAAATCATGGTCATTGTTTGATTATTAAAGCTACCATGGTATGTTTCATGAGAAATGGGGTTTTAACTTGATGAGCAGGTCAAATTCCAAATTGAGTAATTATTTTTCCCACCTAAAATTAGCCCTATCATTTTCAGTTGGGAATGATATTCTTCCCATGACCTCAACTGTTGTGTGGTAATTATACCTGAGGTGGAAACTCTGAAATTTTGGTTGTGCGGGTGGGGAGGAGAAAGAGTGTGTTCTCTAGCAGAATGAACTTTTTTTTTCATGGAATAGTTGTGTGGCAGGCAGGATCCCGCATCTGTCCTCCATCAGGGCTGCCCAGGGAGCCAATCAGGCAGGGAACAGGTGCCCAGCTCTTCAGTTAGCCAGCCAAGTGGGGAACTTAAAGTCTAGGGAACCCCAGCTCCAGAGGAGTCTTGGAGCACAGTGTGCCTGAGAGCTTGGGAACTAGGGCTTCCAGGCTCCTGACTCCCGAAAAGTCCCCCAAGCAGTTTGCCACGAAGCAGAGAGCCTGGGCTGCTGAGGAATGAGCCAGGCGAGCTGGCTGGAATCAAGGCATCTTTCAAAACCTGCCTGGCAGGCAAGAGTCCAGTGGGAACCTGCCTGGTTTCCAATGGAACTTGGCTGAAATTTACTGATTCCCATGGAATGTTTAAATTTCAGTGAATTTTCTAATACTTTAGTTGTGTTGGCTTTGTTTTTGCACCGTTTAACTAGCTGTGCACAGAGAATAAATAAAACTCCGAAAACAGTGTGTAAGCCCTGTCTAGGGAAGATTTTACCTATCTTAGATACCAAAGCGTCAGTCTCTCTCTCTTTATTAAAAATAATAAAAAATACTTTGGCTACACTTGTATGGCTTGTCATGCCAGAAAGTGTCGTTGAATTTTGTGCTTCACTCCAAAGGAGGCTGCATTTCATGAATTTCAGTGGGGGAATGTGATCTCTTATCTGATCATTGTGAAACTGAAATAGTTTCTGTAAAGGTCAAAAGTCCCTGCTCAAAGTTATCTTCTCTGACCCCTTTCTCCTCCCTTCTCTTTCTCTGAAAGGCAAAAATCTGCAATATCCAGGCGGAACTTTCCATATCTACAGCCTCCTCTTCCCTCAGTTTTACTATGAGTCCCTTATGTCCTCCTATTCCTCATCACTTTCTCCCCTCCTTGTTATGTTCATCTAACCATACTTCTCTCCTTTTGCTCCACCTTCCAAGGCTGCCTGTGCCTCTGGATCTATAAGGTTTCTCTGCCTCTCCACCAGCCTGCCTGCCTCTTAGACTGCCTTGTGTGAGTGTGTACTTAGGGAATAATCCTTCACACTGTTATACAAGTACTCCCATTGGCTATGTGATTAAGGAATTGCAGGACTGGCCACAGAGATTGTAAAATGTCTGGGTCAGGGTAAAAGTCCTTTTGTGGGGCCAGTTTTAAACTGCCTTAATTACATTTGTGGTTTGGATGACTCTGGCCATTAAAATTCACATTTCTAAGGCACCATGCACAGCAATGGCACTATATAAATAAAGCCGTTTGAGGGCTTGATAGAAAAGGCTCTTTAGAAATAATATATTACTTCCAGTCTAGAGAAAGGGAGGGCCCTTTAAAATTAGCTTTTACGAGCCCTGTGTGTTTAAAAACTTTTTACGTCTTTTTTTGTTTCCCTTTTGTTTAACCACCTCTGCAGGCCTGAGCATGTTTGAGCAGCCAAAGATCCTATTTCATGTAGGATCCTATTTCAAATCCAGGCCAGGCCAGATCAGTAGAAAATCAGCGCACGCTGAAATAAAACTGTGGAATTCCTTCACCTGTGGGAAGATGGAAGAGGAAGAGTGTAATAAAGCAAATAGTGATTTTGTTTTTGAGGTGAAAAACTCTGAAACACTGTCCTTGGGTGTTGCACAATCAACCTTGATTGAGCATTGATCATAGCACAATTTTGGTGTATTTTGTGTCCCTTGGGTAGCAGTTAATGGCTGTTTTTTCAAACCAGCCACATAGCAATGGTAGGATATTTTATGGAAAGAATAGAGGTACTTGTAAGTCTGAACATAGCTAACATAGTGAAATATGCCTAGTAATGCTTGTGATCTAAAAGTGCCTGTAGCACTTATTAGTTTGAAAAATTTAGGGTGAATCTAATCTAGTCTATAATTTGATTCAACATTACATCAGCTCCTATGATCTTCAGCAAATTTATTTGGCAACAGAGTTTCTTCTAATTCAAAGGTGTTTTGAAAGTTGAATCCTATTATCCAAGGTGGTTGTGTGTGCTTCCCTTCTCCCCCCTACCCTCTTTTATCGTGTTGTCTCCCTGAACGCAAAAGAGAAATATGGTTGTATAATTGCGTGAGAGAAAAACTGCGGTATCATTTCAGATCATTGAAGGGGAGAGGGCAAGGGGTAAGAGAGACTCTAAATCTAAAGTTGAGGGACTATCAGGTTGCTCTGAACACATGAGTGTTTGGATGTCTGCCAATATTATGCTGAATACCAGGGAAAATTTTCGTATGGTGAACTTGGTTCTACTGTGGAAATACGATCTTGGGGGGAAGTCCTGTCTCTTAGCACATTTAAACTCCATCAGGCCAAAATCCTAGTGAATGTCTAATAGGGAGAAGCCTCTTGTTGGTCCAAAGCAGAACATTGCTTGATGTCCCTCTTAGAGCAGTGTAATTTTGAGGGGAGTGGGTAGGAATTTCTTCAGGGGTTGGAGGGAGGAAGAAGGCAAATGTTCCACAGCAGATTATTTTTAATTTCAAAAATTTACCTGTCTGAAAGCTTCCAAGTTGTTTTGAATGTAAAGTTACCTTGAGGGGGTAGGCGCAGTGGGCAGAGAGAGTAGGAGTGCCGGTCTAAGAGGCACAGTAAATACAGTTTCTATCATGGATCTCACTACCATGTTTGGGGTTACGGGGGAGAAGGAGGGGGTTTGTGTATGTATGTTTCTATATGTGAATCATTAGAATACTGTGTGCCCACACACTTGAAAATCCTCATGAATACATAAGCAAAGAAACTGAAAGGAATTAGGCACCCAACTCCCATTGGAATTCATTGTGAGTTAGAAACCAGATTCTCTTAGACTGCTTTTAAAATCCCAACCACAATGTCAATGGAAACTTCCTGGGTGGATCTGTTTAGGGTCTCCATGAGAGTTTATATACTGACTTGAGTGTTTAGATTCATTGGCTGTATTCTAATTTCCTGTACGTTTTGTGTTCAGTCAGGTCCTGGTCTGTGACTGAAGCTCCTATGCACTATGTTATTACTAATAATGTAATTTTATTTCAGTAGTGTCCTTCAGGCTTGATATACTTACGATAGAGACAATTACTGGTTTTCGGAGTTGGGTCCTACAAGTCTCTCGGATAGTAAAGGGAAACAAATTTTACTGAAATGGAGTAGTAAAAAAAATAAAAATTAAAACAGAAAACGCTGAAATTGAATAGTAGTAAAGTAAGCCTTGCTGCAAACTATAGAAAGATTATAATGGAAGGGCAGAGTAAAGGTGGTTGTGCTGCACTTTTGAGTGTTATCCAGCCAGACAAAAAACATCGTCTCAGCACATGCTGGGCTTTCCTGAACAGAATTTCATTATATTCATTTTGAGTGGCTTAGCTATGAGTTATATGGGACAGATTAAAAAAAAAACTCATCAGAATTCAATAAAAATTAGGATAGAAAAGCAGGGTCAATTCAAACTTGAAAACCAGAGGACTTAACTGGAGGGAGTGACTCAGTGGATTGAAGGGAGGATCTGATTGATCTGCTCAAGTGAACAATTACACCAAAAGTTGGGACAGTTATTGGAAGGAGACAGAGAGGAAGCTAAGGGCAGTCTACACTACAAGGTTAAGTTGACCTAAATTGTACAACTCCAGCTATATGAATAATGTATCTAAAGTCAACATAGCTTAGGTTCACTTATTACGGTGTCTACATGGCGCCGGGTCAACAGGAGAATCTCTTCTCATCCGGTGGTGTCGATGGGAGAGCAGTCAGTGGTCGATTTAGTGGGTCTTCACTAGACCTGCTAAATTGCCTCCAGTGGATCGATTGCTGGAGTGTCGATCCACGCTAAGTGTAGATCTACCCTTAGAAGAAAGCTGTGGAGCAAATGAGTTGAGTGAATAGGGAGTGGACTAAGGTCAAAGAGAGAGAAAGCAAGCATGGAGAAGATTAACCACCAGGAGAGCAGCTTGGAACTGGAGCTGATGGTGATGGGTATGTGGCTACACTGGTGCTAGACAATAACAATTTAGTAGAAAGTTCATTAGAAACTTAAATACAATATGTTAAGAATAGGGGTGGCCAACCTGAGCCCGAGGAGCCAGAATTTACCAATTTTCATCGCCAAAGAGCTACAGTAATACGTCAGCAGCCCCATATCATCTCCCCCTTGTTCCCAGCGCCTCCTGCCCACCCGTAGCCCTGCCGATCAGCATCTCCTCCTCCCTCCCTGCACCTCCTGACTAGCTGTTTCATAGCGTGCAGAAAGCTTGGAGGGAGAGGAGCGAGGGCATGGCAGGCTCATGGGAAGGGGCAGAGTAGGAGCAGAGCCAGGGGTTGAGCAGTGAGCACCCCTCAGCACATTGGAAAGTTGGCGCCTGTAGCTCCAGCCCTGGATTCAATGCCTATACAAGGAGCCCCATATTAACTTTTGAAGAGCTGCATGTGGCTCCAGAGCCACAAATTGTTCATGCCTGGTTTAGGCCCTTTCGGCTAAACTCATGTTTAGTATCAGCTTAATGTCTGATGCATCCTCTATTAGGAAATTTTGTGTTTTGCCCTTATACAGACAGGGACTCAGTCTGACAGGGCTTTCCTGTCTCTCTGAATATGAAGATCACTAGTTCAAAGTGAACGAAGTCTCAAGAATAGGCAAGTATATGAAAAACTACCAGCGCTGTTCAGTGTACCAGCCACACTAACCAAATGACCAGATAAAGGGTATGAAACAGTGTAAAAGTCTATATGACCTTGGAGAAGTTATTTGACCTCTCCATGTATTCATCTTTTTAAAGTCGATTATAGCCTGCTTCCAAGTCTGAGTAAAAAGTACTGCATATAATCTATTGTTATCACTCCGTACTACATTAGCAGAAGATTTAGTAGGCAGAGTTCCATATTTTGCTCCTTGTGGCTTCTGAAACCATTTTTCAAACCTCCTAAGATTCAGCCTTTCCTCAGTGAAAGTCGCTTGTGCTCTGACACGGTCTATCAGCCCCTGCTTCAACTCAAAGAGCATCTTATTTTGCAGTTCTGAATAAGTTACTCTGCCAGGTATTTTATAGTACAGCAATTACTCCTAGACTGCTTATATATTTTGAGAGTGCTAACTACACTACCATGTGTGGTATTCATCATCTTTTGATATCCTGGAGAAAACTTGTCTTTGATAGAAAGGACAATGGTTGCATTGTGGAGGACAAAGGTGGGAGCAATTAGGTATGTCAGAGTGAATATAACCTGGGTAGATCAATCACATATGCTACTGACACATAGATTTTGACCTATGCAAAGACCCTATGTCTTGTGGTAGGTACTTACTGTATTTGTGAGGGGCAAGGTAATAGGTTCCCTGCAGGCTGTGGGCTCTTATGTTACCATATCTACAGCTGAGTACTTTTCACATACTTTTGCTGGAGGCTGAAATCCTAATATGAACGTCCAAGCCCCCTGTGTCACTTGCACTTAAGATGTTGAAAAAGAACTGTTATGGCATGAACAAGAGCTTAAAAAAAATCTTGCAGCAGATGGTATTACCTGTACCCAACTTAATCCAGCCAAAACAATCTGCCACTGAGAGTGGAGAAGGCTGGAAACCTGATGGCTCAGTTTGAGGAAGGAGGGAGTGACGAGTAGCAATCTGGCACAAACCTTGAGCTTATCATGAAAGAGGCTTCTCATTTATTTTACAGATCACTAAATTACCTACAGTTTGGTGGAGAACTCTCTGGCACTGCTAGCTAGCAAATACAAACTAAAATGCTTGGGTGCTTGATATGGTTTAAGCATTGGCCTGCTAAACCCAGGGTTGTGGGGCCATTTGGAGCAAAAATCTGCTTTGAGCAGGAGGTTGGACTAGATGACCTCCTGAGGTCCCTTCCAAGCCTGAAATTCTATGATTCTATTTTCTGTTACATTCCTGTGATAGTTGACGTATTTGCAGTCTACTTACCACATGCTAGTTTCTTTGGGTGCATTGGGAGGGATTTTTTAAGAAATGGAGTTTGTGATACTGCTGACAATATGTGTAAATTATCATTAAGGAAAGAGAGCCTTGTAGGTAAGGCACAAGAGAACTGGGATTTTTCAGATTTGGATTTTATTTATAGGCTCTATCAAAGACTTCCATGTAATCTTTAGCAAGTTGCTTAATCTCTGTTACCACAGTTTCCTCCATCTGTTACTGACTTCATGGGTAGTTGTAAAGCTAAATTAATGAATGTTTGTAAAGAGAACCTTGAATGGAAGACAACTTGTAATTGCAAAGTGTGAGCTCTATTTCAGCATGATGAAAACTGAGATCCACCTGTTTGTTCACACACCCTATCATCTTGATTTCTGTTAACACCACAATCCTCCACATGATTCTGACACTAAAGTTGCGGGGCTTCCCCTTCCTTCGCACATTCAAGATGTTGGTCTTTTCTCCACAAGATACTAAAATCATGCCTTTGTCTGTCCTTGAGGCTAAAACATTTGCCAGTGTCTTGCTTAGCTTCTGCCTTTGCTTACAACTTTGTCTTTTATGCCCATCCTGATTCCTGTGGTATTCAACTCCAATCTATCCAGAACATCTAAAATCATCTTTTTGCCGCATCACACTCCTCCTCAAGTCTCTGTGGTGAAGGTCACAATTCTCATCCCCTCCTTGAAGGAACTGCATCATTTTACCCATGCCAACATCTCTGTTCTCCATTCTTGCCCCTCCACTCCTTTGCCCTCTTGCTGTAATGAAGGGTACCTCGCCACTCTTTCATGCTGCCTCCTTGCTTGGAATGACCTCTCTAGCCCAGTGCATCAAGCATCCTTCTTTCAAATTCAGATCCTTCTTTCTTCAGATTCAAACGCCAAAGATCAGAAAGGTGCCCTGATTCAGCACCCCTGAGTTTTCCAAAGCATCTTTGTGTCTGATCTTTGTCTATTTTGATTGCAAGTTCCTTCAAAAATGGATCAGATTTTCCTTTGTGTCTTGTATAGCTCTGAGCAAATTCTTGGTACATCATAAAGAATAATAAAGTATTATCAGAGAATGGAAGTGGAGTTGGAAGAGATGAATTGTGTGTAGCCTTAAATAGTGCTTATTACCATGGCAACTAGACACATGGAATGCAAAGAACATTAAACCCGGTCAAATTTTTTACAAAATAAATAAGCCTTAGGTGCACACTGGACTCTGGTGCTGACAAACTACCATGAGGCATGACTTCCAAAGGTGAAGGCCTTCAACTAACGCTCCTTGAGGGAGCTAGCGGCCGGCAGGCCATAGTCACAAACTCAGATCCAGAGGTGAACTGGGGTGGGGAATGATTTGAATCTAGTAGTCTGGTTTAGGACTATGTCCAGGTTTGCTAGGGACAGTAGTTTCACAATCCTTTATTGCATATATTGGTATACACAGCGCACTACTTAAAGGGACACAAACTAATCTGTGCATGCTTACAGAAAGTATCTGTAAGAAAAAAAAAAAAAGTATTGCCTACTGATGGATATCCGTTGCTGGAGATTCTTTGCAAAACAGTCATCCTCTTCATATTCAAGTTGAACAGCCTAGTTTTACTTTCTTTTAACATCATTTTTATAATAGAGCAGTGGTCTTGAGTGCTAATGAGGCAGTATTTTAGCTGCCCTTAGATGCCTAGGTGCTGTTTCCCATCTGCAAAGTATTCTGAAGCTGTCTGATCCTACCAAGGTGCTGAGCACTTCAGACAATGGAAGGTGAGAGCACTCAGGTTCTCCTAGAGTGCAGTCAGATCATACAAAACCCAGTCCTTAATATAAAACATACATTCTTTCAGGTACTGTACCATATGAGTTCTCAATTCTTTAGTGATTAGTCATATGTCTGCAATTAATTGTACGTCTGACTTGTCTGAGCCAGTATTGAAAGTGAACCCAGAGCAGTGCTCCATTCAGTCTTGGGATTCAAACTTACGGTATGGCAAAAAATTGTTTAAAAAGGAATAAACTTGACTCTATATACATTTTTTAAATACAAGGTTCTGAGCCATTACAGAACACCTTACATAAGTAGTCCAAAGTGTAAGAAGAATAAATACAATGGATATTTTTGTAATCCTTTTCCTTGTTTTTCATAGGTAAAGGTGAAAAAGAAGATTGAAAACTGTCCTGGAAAAGAACTAAGTGCAGTAAAGAAGAGTTAGTGAAAAAGTGAATGTAAGTATTTCAGTTTTTCACAAATAAAGTAGTTCAAAACTGCTAGTGCTCTATGATCAGAAACCATAAAAATGATTCAGTAAACTGATGATGCCAAAACAAAGATCTAATTTTGAAATCCCAGTACATTTAATATTCCTATGGACCTTGGGACTAATTTTGAGTACACCAGGAATGCTCAGTCAGGACTTGTGTGTTTTTTATTAATTGTAAAAAGACAAACTTTAAAAAATTTTTAGGCAGTACTCAAGTTAAACTGTTACCATGATCTTACCATTGTTGTTAACTATCCATGTCTGCTTGAAAGGAAGAGGCAACCTGGGGCTGTCAGTAAATGACAGTTTTAAACAATCTGTTTAAACACCAGTTGAGATCCCTGAGTCCTGTACTGTAGACATATTTTCCATTTCAAATGGGATTTAGGTTTACTTTGCCCCATATGTAGTATCTATAGATGTGTGTATTTTTGCACTGAAGATTTGGATTTATAATACGAATTTCAGTGCAATGTTTTTCCATTTTACTGTAAGAGTTTTCAATGCCTGAAGTTTACTGCCCTCTGGAAGTATTTTTTCAAATATAGAGGCAATTGTTTTCTAACAGGAAGCTAAGATCTCCAGTTAATATATTAAATCCTTTAAAAAAAAAATTATATCAGCATCAGTGTATAACCCATAATCATATTTCACAACTGTTAGTTTTATTGCAATCTGTATTGAAAGCATATACCATATTTTACTTCTCTTTGGTCTAGGAGTGTTTGATAATATTGTTACATACCTTACCTATGTAGTAACTATGATACCTTTTAATAGGTAAAATTAGAACATTCTCTGTGTGTCATAGACTCTCTGCTGCTAACGGAAGTTCTCCTTTTGCTTAAGTGTGCTTTTGGAACAGACAGATCTGAGTGAGTTGTATCCTTGCTGTCACCATGGGACGTTCTGAGTGGCTATAATGATAGTGGTAATCATGCGGCCACAGATTTCTTTCTGTCTTTTTAATTTACTATATTTTCCCAACAATCTCACCTCCTGTTTCCCATGGCTGCAAGTTTCTGTGAACTCATAAAATTACTAGCCAGCCAGTAGTGCAAAAACCATCAACCATCTATAGGAGGGCAACCTTGGCTTATGAGATTGTTGTTGTGTCTAGAAGTTATTGGGATCTACTTAAATTAAGTAGAGATTCAACAGCAAGGTGTATAAGCCAAAGGTTCACTGATTATGTCTGCACCGAATGAATGTCCATACAGCGCTACCTGGTGCATACTCTGCACATCATCAGTCTAAGTTTCACTAGAGAAGTTGATGGTTGCAGGATCAAAGCTTAACAATCTCCTAGCATGCAGTGAAGTTAAAACTTGGAAGGACTTCCGAGGAGCTATCGCTGGTTGTTCAAGTCCTGAAGTTCTGGGGATGATGTCCCTAAGGTATTACAATGACCCTGATTCAGCAAGTGATATTTTTTGAGAATCTAAGGATTTTTGAGTTTTGTGTTGTACTCTGCTCTTATGACTCACCATCTAAATACCACAGTGATATGTGTCTTACAGATACCAAAGCAAGATATATTTAATGAACATGTGACAATAACTATACATTCAAACTTCCTGAAGTCTCAGGATGGGGTGGGGAGGGGCGTGGGGAAGGGGGAACGCTCTTGTATAGCAGTTGAACCAGCATGTTTGCATTATAATTGACTGCGTTGTTTTTCATGTCAGTCTCATCACTTAGTGCCCCATTTCAATTTTTTTTCCCTTCTGTTTTCTCATGTTTATGCAGTAAGCAGAATCTTTTAAAGAAATAAACATGCAGCAGGGTACAGAGACATTTAGTATAGGATTTTAATTTCAAAATAGCTTACAAGTTTAAAAATTGCCCTTCAAAATATATAAAACCTAATCTTCAGAAAATGAGTCATTTTATTCACACATTGAAACTCAGAGTATACATCAAGCCACTTTAAATTGATGGTTACCGTGTTGGCAAAATCTCTTGCTCTTTATGTTCCTCTGTCAATTTCAATAGAAAAACATACCAGTTAATTAAATTAGTGTCAACATTTTTATCCATTGTGGCAGAATTAATGTGATCTCTAATGCATATTGTTTTTCATCTGTTTTAACTTTATGAACGTACAGATTAAAGCTCTGAGTGGAAACATCATTTCTAATTTATATACGTGCCTTTCTACCAGTAATGCATTGCAAATAGAAGCATATCTTCCTAAATTTTGAATTCTTTGTCAGATACTAATCCCGTAGTGTCTAAGAGATTTGGATAGCACTAGATTAGCAGATATATGGAGTGGGACAATACCTCTTCATAGCCACTATTTTTAAAAGACTTAATTATTTTGTATTACCATAGCACCTAGAGGCACAGAACACCCAGAATGGATTTGTGCAATAAAAATTATTATTTTGTTTTGGTACAGAAATGTGGAAAAACGATATGAAACACATTAAGACTGAAGCATGTTATATTAATTTGGCATTGCAGCTGAATGGTTGTGTTACTCAGTTACTTTTAAAACTGATTGAATAGAATAAACCTCCAAAAATACTTTTAAGCACTTGTGTTTCCAAATGCTTATTAGTCAAACTGGAAGCAAAAGGTGGGAGAAATTTTGCTTCACTGCTTTCCCCTCACTGCTGAGTTAGATAATGGAAGGAAGAGAGGGGGAGGAAGGGCAATAACAGTAAAACTAGGTTGTGTGGGGAGAGATGGAAAGACAGAAGGGGACAGGAAGGTGGTAATTGCACTGAGACATGCTAATTATGCAGAGTGAAGGGGGTTGTCAATGTGGGCGGATGGAATGGGACAGTGCACATGGGGCTGCTGAAGTAGAAAGCATGCAGGGAGCCAAAAGATCACTGACTAGGTTTAAACTGTGTGTGTGTGTGTGTGTGTGTGCGCGCGCGCACATGCACGCCCACAGCGGGGAGACGTGCAAATTGAGACACCTTGAATTTGACTCTTCTTGTATATTTATAATCATCTGAGGTCGGCAGGACAAATACTTAATGTATTCCTTTTTACTAATTGCTCCCAAACAAATGATTATTAAATAAATGCACCTATAAAGAACCTGGCTAGAACACCAGTATTGCCACAGTATGTGTTTTCTCATGTGTTTGCACAATGCCCAACTCGCTAGGGGCCAGACCCTTATGGATGCTCTGGGCAGACTATAGTAATTTGACTGTAAGCATACAGTAGAACCTTAACATTACGAACACCAAAGTTATGAACTGACCAGTCAACCACACATCTCATTTGGAACCGGAAGTATGCAGTCAGGCAGCAGAGACCCCCCCAAAAAGGGCAAATACTGTGCAGTCAGGGCTGGTGCAACCATTTAGGCGGCCTAGATGGTTGCCTAGGGCGCTAGGATTTGGGGGGCGCCATTTTCTTCAGCAGCAACTGCGGTGGCCGGATCTTTGGCTGCCCCGGTCGCCGCTGGCATTTAGGCGGAGGGAGCTGCGGCAGGAGAGTGCAGGCAGGGCCGCCTGCAGCAAGTAAGGGGGGTGGGCAGCACACAGGGGAACTCCCCATCCCAGCTCACCCCTGCCCTGCCTCCTCCCCGAGCATGCTGAGGCTGCTTCACTTCTCCCGCCTCCCAGGCTTGCGGCACCTAAGCTAATTGCAAAGCCTAGGAGGCAGGAGAAGTGAAGCAGCCATGGTGTGTTCGGGAGGAGGAGGAGCAGGGGCGAGCTGCTTCATTCTCCTGCCTCCCAGGCTTTGTGGCGCCAATCAGCTTAGGTGCCGCAAGCCTGGGAGGTGGGAGAAGTGAAGCAGCCCAGTATGCTCGGGGAAGAGGCAGGGTGGGTGGGGGGTGCCTGAGGTGGGTGGTGAAGTGCTCAAGGGGGATGCCTCAGGGCAGGGGGGGGAGCTGTAGCGGGTGGGGTGTCTCAAGGCATGGGAGGGAGGGGGAGGGTGCAAGGTGGCAGTTTCACCTAGGGCGCAGAACATCCTTGCACCAGCCCTGTGTGCAGTCCTATACTATTTTAAACATAAACTACTAAAAAGGGGAGAAGTTTTAAAAAAAAAACTGACAAGGTAAGAACTGTTTCTGTGCTTGTTTCATTTAAATTAAGATGATTAAAAACAGCATTTTTCTTCGTAGTGATGTTTCAAAGCTTTACTAAGTCAATGTTCAGTTGTTCTTTTGAAAGAACCATAATGTTTTTGTTCAGAATTACATTTCAGAGTTATGAACAACCTCCATTCCCGAGGTGTTCATAACTCTGAAGTTCTACTGTATGTCTATATTGCAGCTGTGAGTGAGCCTCCCTGCCTGGGTAGACAGACTTCCACTAGTGGGACTCGAGTTAGCATGCTAACATGGAAGTTGTGGCTTGGGTGGCCCATAAACTTATGGGGTCTATGCATTAAATGAGACAGGGATCCAGTGGAAAAAATGTGATCATGTAATTAACAACTGTATCATAATGCTTATGCATTCAGATTTCAGAACACTTTTTTATATTTTAAGGAATACATTTGTCTTTCAGTAGATCTGCACATTAATCTTTTACTTTCTGGTATTCCTGCCAAATAACCTACCACAATATTTACTTTGTACAATTTAATATCTAATATCAAGGAGACAATAATGTAAATTCTTAGCATTTTAGGAGAGCTGTGGCATCAGGTTCAACTTCAAAATATCAGCCTACCAGAATGCTTAACATTTTGATCTTCAAGAGTGGTCTCACAATATTAGCTAATCCTCACAGAACACCTGTCAGGTAAGTATTATTGTAGATGAGGAAACTGAAGCAGTGTTTAAAGCCAGCATTTTCAAAGTTGGGTGCTGAAGATTAGGCCCCTAACTAACTAGCCTGACTGTCAGAGGGGATGGACGCCCTCAGCTGTCATAGACTTCAATTGGAGCTCCAAGTGTTTGCATGCCTGAAATTCAGGTTGGTTATTTTGATACCACAGTAGAAATTTAGGCTCTAAATCTGAGGCCCCAACGTTTGGGAGTGTTGACCAAAGTAGTGACCCAGGGCCAAAGAGGGAGCCTCTTTGATCCAAGACTGCAATTCAGGAGTTCTTAGTTCCCAGGAGCTCAAGGCCTTGGGCCCACACCCCTTTTCATAGCGTCAGGCAAGGAACTCTTGTTGGAGCAGCAAAAGGAATGAGGAATGTGCACAAAATAGACAAGTCTGGGAGAGTCTTCCTTTGAAGATTTTATTGAGCAGGGGGTGTGTGAGGTCTGTGTAAAGGGGGAAAGGTGCTTGAATTTGGAAGGCAAATATAATGGCAGTTAATTTGTCCACCTCCCACTGTTAGTTTCATTAAAAATGTGAGTTACTGTGTTATTTCTGATGTACTTTCTGCTCCTCTTTCCCCGTTCTGTTACACAGTCAGCACAGTGACATAATTGGGCTGGAGAACAAATTTGCATGCTGTTTGGCCCTAACAAAAAAAGAGCATTGGGATATTAAATGAGCAATATGTCCCGTTCAGCATGCCATTTAATGTATTGCTAAGCACAATTTTAGTTAGAACATGGCATTTATTTTCAAGTGCATTATGTCATGTGATGTAAGTGGTTATTATATACCTGTTCGCTTTCTGAAATTCTGTGTATTATACAGTACCTTTGTACTGGTGAGTGACACACTGAGCTTACAGTGCTACAGCATTCCCTTCTCGCTGCTGCAGAGCAGGTGGGAAACTAAACAAAACTGCAGTAAAAGGCTTTTGGCTGATAGGGATTGTTACACAGGGGGAAGGGAAAAACCTAGAGTACAAAGAAAGGGTCTCAACTGATTGAACAGCACAGAGCAGGCACATACAGCTGAAATAATAGTCCGCATTGTCTGGATTTCAAATTCAGAGAACTTCATTGCTGCCTTGGTCCTACTTGAAGTGAATAAATGCTACTGCCAGGAACAAAGCCCAAAACGGGCGGGGGGAGAAAAGGATGAAAAAGGAGAAAGTGATGACTCACACCCCCATCTCAATCCCCAGTAGAGCGCTCCGCTCTCCCCCACCAATGGCCATGTGTTCTGGTTTTATAAATAACTAAGCATTTGAAATGTTCAGCGTAGGCTGGGTGTGCATTGATGCCGTATTAGAAGAATGCAGGCATCTACAGAAAAATGCTAAAGCAAAATTAAACTGAAGTTTATTTTTGGACTGGATTGTGTCATCCTATAGGGATATTTGGAAAGGAACAAAGCAAAACTAAGCCACCATAGTGTTCAAGAAACCATCTAGAAAACTGTGGGCATACTAGAATAGAATTTAAGATCAGTCTTGCAGGCT
The DNA here is from genome assembly GCF_003597395.2 of Chelonoidis abingdonii. Lineage (NCBI taxonomy): Eukaryota > Metazoa > Chordata > Testudines > Testudinidae > Chelonoidis > Chelonoidis abingdonii. The sequence continues at coordinate 41,610,264 of NC_133769.1, read as the reverse complement.
ACTATTTTAAAGCTGCACCACAGCTTTTCTAGTTCTCATTTTGTTGTGGTTTCACTGAACAATTTCTATTTAATGCACCACATATTTCCTTTTCCCCGTAAATGTAAGTGAATAAAAATCTATTTTTATCTACCACAAAGTAATCTTTAGACAACATGAAAGAGAGTACTGACACCACGTTTCCATTTAGCTACTGATGTTTACTGAATATCTTTAAAAAAAAAAAATAATAATAATTGCAAAAAAAATAAGGTATATAGCTAAACAGCCTTTAAAGAGTCCATCTGTGAAAAATAGTTGATTACATTGATTCTAGATCCTCAAAATATATTTTAAAAAAAGTCCTAATTTATAGATGTCTTTGGCAGATTGGGATTTTCAGGTTACAATGAAAATTGGGGAAATCTAGTGTATTTCATAATTTTTTTACTACAGTGATTTAAGCAGTTGTTTGATATGAACGGATGTGAACTGAAACATTGTAATTATAAATCAAAACAGCTTATATTAACACATCAATTTGTTTTCAATATTCCCCTTCCACTGCTCTCTACCTTTACCACCACTACTTTTGTGCTAATGAACATGAAAAAATGCGCAGGGCTCTCAGGATTTTTATGCTGTTTGTATGAATATATTTGTAAAAACCAATGTGATTTTATTTTCTCCACTTGCAGACTGTAAATTAGTGTTTATGAACTGTGAAATATATTAACATTAGTTTAGTTTATATTTAATAATGAAAATCCTCACTCACTAGGGCTGAAATAGCGATTAAATAATGTTAGTCTCTTTTTTGTAATTTTATTCCAAACTCAGTGCAAGTACTAGTCAAGTAAATCAGTCAGTGTTGACCTTAAATGTGTTCATAAAAAAATCCTGTTTGAATTTAGATATTTTTTTGTACATTAATTTTTTTTATATTTGACTCTTCTGTTACTATAACCTTTAATTTGACTTTGCAAAGTGTGATAAATTAATGACCCCAAAAGAGGAAGTAAAGATCTAGATTTAAATACCAACCTTTTTATTAAAGGTCACTTTTCTGTTAAGTTATTTAAAAATGATACATAGTATTTAAACTGGTTTACATTTGGTTGCTTTCCACAGAATGACGTGAGTTCCATTTGTGGCTAGCTCAAATGAACACAAAGCAGAATCGCAGTCTGTAGGAACTTTTGAGTTGGGAGTTATGATGTTACTCAATGTTTATGAAATAAACAGGGTTTTTTTTTTAAATGTCTAGAAATATCCAGAATACTCTTTGAAAAATATGGTGGGCTGATCACATTTAGGCCTGAGTAAAACTAACTTTTGTTTTCAAAACATGCTGGTTTTTTTTCAACATGAGAAGGAGGGCTTTCTACATAGGTTTGGCTTGAAGGAATGAATAGGTTTGGGGCCAGGGCTGATTATCTTAGATTGGTGATCACCTGAGGTTTCTTTCTGAAAGAAGTTTTCTTTGTGGAAATGTGCTCACAAATTGACACCTGTCACCGTGATAGCTTAAGTGCTGGACAACAATTACAGTAGAATTTGGCATGCCTATGCGGGAGATATATTCTGACTCCCTGCTCTCCTCCTCCCTTTTTTTGAGGTGGTTCATTCTTTTATGACTGTCTTCTACTCTCTCCAAACTCCTATGGTGAAGAACTCCTGTGATAGCAAGGGATGGAAATGCCATTTCTAGGGAAGGGCCGTATTGGGGAAATAGGGCTGGGGTTTAGACTTGAATGTAGTCTTCCATGTTTGGGGCACACTACTAAGAAAGCTCTGCCCTATGTGCCTTAAGTCTTGTCTAGGACAGGTAGTCTGTGATGGTATGTCCACACTGCATCTGGGAGTCAGCCTTACAGCCTGGGGGGAGACATTCATGCTAGCAAGGCACAAGCTAGTGCGCTAAAATAGAAGTAGACTATTCTTCTCTCAGGCCTAGAGCTGCAACATCTACATTGCTATTTTTAATGTGCTAACTTGAGTCCAGTTACCCCGAGTCTGTCTACCTGGTGAGGGAGGCTTGCTGCCAGCTGCAGTTTAAACATACCCCAAGAGCCTGGTTCTGTCCCATTAATGGCATTGTAGATCAGGACTGAGTATGAAATTCAGTCTGTTAATAGATTGCCAGTGAAGTTTATAGACCACTGATATCATGTGTTCACATCTGCTTTGATTAGACATTAATTGTGCTGTCAGGGTGGATTGATTTAAATCAACAATGTTAATCTTGATTTAAATCAGCAAGCAAGAAACTTTGATTTAAATAGGCAATTTTAACTGAGTTTTGCATTTGTACTTGTACTTTTTAGATATTTTCCTAAAGATTGATTTTTGTTGGTTGGTAACCATTAAAGCATGTTGATTTGCAACAAAATATTACCTAAATGTGGTGCTTTTTTGCTGGCCAAGAGGTTACATTGTATCTATACATATTTAATAAATGAGTTATGTAGCTTAACACTTATTCAGATTTAATTTTTACGTTTTTGTTATGTTAGAAAATGTTGAATATTACATTTCTTGTTTTGTTTAATTTTTTACTTGTGATTTGTATCAAGCTCTGGTTGGATGGAAATTTAAATTCAATTAAGAATACACAAAATAGCATTTTTTATTTAATAAAAAAACTACTTTATGTGCTGGATACAAACTTTTTTTCTTATCTAAACATGTTTTTCATTTAAAACTCTTTAAAACAATGTAACTATTACTGTAGTTAGTGAATTGAAGTGATTGTTTCTGCTAACTGTGCTTCAGGATTTTAGAACTAGTAGATCTCATCCTCTTACATTTAGTTTTTATTCATAGATTGGAAGAGACCAAGCTTTTCTGCTTTCAACTTCAGGTTGGTTTTTAACTTTGAATGATCTATTCATTGAGCTCAACTAGATGAATAAGCTGAGACAAAGAAAAAATTCTCTCTTCACCTGCAGAAGTTGTTTCTGCTCTCAAAAGCTGGCTTAGCACTTGAAAAAATTATTAGCTTGGTTCCAAGTGGTTAGCAAGGACTTCCCTAAGTTTATTAGTTTGACTTTCCTTAAAGTTTACCAGCAAATATGTGCTGCTTTAATATTTCTGATATTTAATTAAAATGATTTTAATAGATTGTAATAAATTTAGGGCTTAACAAAGGTTGTCAACTTAAAAATTAAATTCTAATCTTTGTTTTTAAAGAACCTGTATTTAATTTAAATTTAAAAAAGATTTTTTGGCCACCCCATACGCTGCAGCTGCATGCTGCATCAATTGCAGTTTTATAGTTGCACTCGTATTCATACCCTGATGATTCATAATGGAAAATTCCTAATCCAAGAGGAAGGGATGAAGTTCCTTGATTAATCAAAGTTAGTAAATGTTGTTCCTCACCACTGATGCAGTTGTGTCTAGCTATCTTATCTTAATGATTAGGTCAAATGCCCTCAAATTTAAATATTTTCATTGTAGTAAACAGCACTATATAATATAGTTAATGTCAAGAAGAAGAAATAATAAAAATACTTTCTAGAAACCATTATCTAGGATGCTTGATATAAAGATTGGCAGAAACTCATAGACCTTAAGATCAGAAGGGACCATCCTAATAATCTAGTCTGACATCCTTCACGTTGCAGGCCAAAGAACCTCACCTACTCACTCCTGTAATAGACCTCTAAACTCTGGCTGAGTTACTGAAGTCTTCAGATCATGATTTAAAGATTTCAAGTTACAGAGAATCCACCATTTACACTAGAAACTGTCTGGGCTTGATTGACTCTGCTCTGCACTGGCTTCCACTTCATCACAGAGCCTCTGAAAGTAGACAGACAGCTAGCGAGAATCAGCACTGGAACAAAGCAATTCAGACTTCCCCTCAGGGACCTATAGCAGGCCAAAGCTAACTAGTGAAGGTGTGGGGTCAGAGCAACTGAGGGATATGATGATTCACTGCCTTGGTGAGCAGTTTGCAGTCCTTGTTCCAGCTGATTCAAATCAGGCCCAGTGTATTTAAACTTACCTTGAACTGACAAAATATTAGCTGGTATAATTGTGACAGATGGCCTACCTCTGTTTGCATGATAAAGCATTACCAAAGAAGTCCGATATGAAGTAAACTCTACCAAAGAGAAGTAAATGGATACATGTATAAGGAGAAATGGAACAGCCATGGTGACCCTAAAAGTCCCCCTAGGTACACTAATGAAAATCTATATTTGAAAGGGTGCCAAGTACCAGGAAGGAGAAAACGAGTAGCTGGCATAAACTGGGAGTTAAAGACTGACACTTTGCAGAGTATTTCCTAATGTCCATGTATGTATGTGACATGATTTAAAAGAGACACATGTCCAAAACCAAATGTATTGTCTCACTGTTGTAAGTGAATATGGAAGCAAGGAAATAACTATCCTATGCAGAGGTAGCCATCTCCCATGAAAAGGAGGAGAGTGTATAATGGATGGACATGGCACTTAGGTGTTTTCTCTGACAAGTGTGAGAGACCGCACTTCTGCGCTAACTCCAGGTAACCTCATATTCTACAACTTTAATTGTAGCATCATTCTAGCTGTGTTGCATGGAAGTGTTTAAGTATATTTATTTTATCATTTGCTCTCATTGTGGTAAAATTACATATAAAACCAGTTTGTTTTAAGAAGAATTAAAATGTGTGCCTGTGCTAGCTGCGCAAGTTGCTGCCTGACTCACCTGAAGAAACAAAGCTCGGACCTTGTGGGAAGATAGTGGAAAGTGAAGGTAATTCAGCCTAGGTACGTGTCAGGCTGTGAGGTTCCTCTGGAGACTACAAAACAGCTGGGGAAAGCGACTGTAGTCACAGAAAGGGCTCAGTAACGGTGGGAGCAGAAGTGATTGTTACAATATCTTCTTATACATTTTTTTTTAGCTTTGATGCACCGTTTGTTGATAAGACACTTGCAACCTCATTTGGCCACGTTTTTTTGCCCTTTTTTTTTTCTTTTTAACTACAGTTTTAAAATTTCACTATGTATTAACTTCTTTGCTGAGGAAGATAGTGTGATAGCCTGCGTGGTTAGTGCTTACACTTCCCAGCACTGATGTTTGCAGTTTGTATTTATAATACTGTTGCATATGAGCAATGTGCTGTGTTTGTGATCATGGACCTGGGTAGAATATGGAGAGTAGAATCTTTGCTTAAGGCTGTGTCCTTGGGGTACACATCAGATCACGAACTGTTAGACTGCAGGTGTTAGACTTCAAGACCTTCATTTTTGCTTCATATCATTCTCCTGCAATGGGAAATGCTTAAGCTTTTAAGAGGTGTAAACCCATGCAAATTGTAGTCATAAGTGCAGATTTTATTAAAATTGTTTCTCTGTCAGTGTGAGGATTCTCTGTAAATTGGATTACCAAATGATTTTGTACCAGACAATCCTGTTTACATTATGAGTGAAAGATTATTTTACATATCCGAATAAAGAGTAAATTGAGCTATTATATAGAGTTGCCAAGAATGATCAGAAATTTTCTGGCTTTTGCTTCTTAGTTAGAGAGCTGCCTGTTATCCTTCCTTTTTTATTCTTCATAAATAAAATGCCTTCCTTGAAGGGATCAAGATTCAAGAGGATAAATGCCATATTATTATTCCTATCACAATCAATTATTTTATAGGGCTCTCATTAAAGATCTATAAAGACCAAAATGGCAATACATACAAACCAGAAAGGATTAAAATGGAGTCAAGAGTGGTGGTGCCATAGAAGGCAGCACTCTGGTTCTGGAGTAAACAGCTTGTAAAAATCTTGGGATGCACATGCATAACACATGGAGAGGTTGCTCATATCTCTAGGGAGTTCTGTTTAAAGAGCAATAGAATGCTGTGGCCCATATAGAGTAACCAGCTCAGCCAGCCTGGTCTGCTAACTCACTTAATGGCGTTTAGGGGCCTTATGGATAGTGGTAGCAGAAAGAGATTGATCTGGCAGGGAAAGCTGCCTTTGAGCATAATGGAAGAAGACGCTACTGTGTGCCATTGCTTACAGGATGTAATAGGAGTAAGGAAATTTATCAGCAAGGGACGGGAAGCACAATTGCCCCAGTCCAGCTCTTTGGTCAGGTGACTGTCTAGGTGGAGACTGAACAAATTTAAACCATGGTGAAAACTGGCTCAAGACTGACAATAGCATATTTTGGAGCATCAGGGAAGCGAACTAGTGATTGATTTTAAATATATATATTATTAAAGTTAAGGAACTTGTTGTCTATGAACATATAATGGTGATTAGGAGCAAATCAGTACCTGGAGGTACAGAGTAATCTTTCATTGATCTTGGAGAGGGAAAATTAACAGAGGCCTGAAATGAACAATGGGAGGACTCATCTCTTCTCTAGATTCAATAGCTTATGCATCCAAGAGTATGATTTTTAAAGACCTCCCTACTGAGAGAGAGCAGCTTAGTGGGAAAAGTTGAGAGAGTCTATTACAAAGTTTTCATAGGTTTGGAACAATGATATTCTAAAGAACAGATCACCCAGAGAACATAAAAGAAGCTTCTCAAAAGTCTGTGAATCTCAAATGTGTGAAAAGCCTGGGAGACCAGTTTACACTGTTACAAGCACCTCAGCACAGAATACTAGCTATACTGTTAAGCAACATGTAGATATATATTTAACAAATGCATTCTTGGTAAGCTGCACGTGTGTGGGACAGCAGTGATGGTGGACTGATGAAACCCATTGTTTACACGTTGCTAAAGGCTATTGTAGAGGCTACAAATGAAGTGAAATTTACACTAAGGTAGCTTCTCCTTCCCTGCCTCTTCATTTTTCATTGTTAATGGAGCAGTAAAAATTTGTATATTGAATAAGAATGGGGCATTACATTTGAACATCATCTCTACAAGTGGCTATTCATTAGTCTCAGGGCAAAGTACAAAGGTGATGTTAAACTAAGTATTGCCTGCTGTCATGCAGTGACTAATTATGTGAAAGGGTAAAGCTCTCTTGGTAAATGAGGAAGGAATAAGTCTGTCAATTTTTTAGTCCCTTATCAACCTGAAAAGATTTGGTGGGAGCCAGATTTTTACCTGACTGAATATATGTTAGATTTAGGATTAAAGAAACCATCTGCAGTAACAGATTGGATTTGTATGAGGAGGACTGGTAAGGTAGCTGGGGACAGAGTGTAGGAGTTATGGAATGCCTCAAGGATTATCATAACACTTAGTAGTGGTAATCTGAATAGGAATGGAATACATGGTCATGTTCTACATATTCTGGGCAAGGAAACTGCAGTGTGCAAGTGGACATTTCGGTGGAGGAACATAATATGTAGGATTAACTGATTTTAGAGCTCCTTTTGTGTGCAAAAGTGTCTGCCAGTGACTGATAAGTTCTGGCTGAAATGTGCCACCTGATGGAAAAAATATTGATTGACTCTTTTATTTAGTGTTTGTGGGCTGTAGCCTATCTGACATGGTCTAGGTGTGGAAACAGAAGTATTGGTGTCAAGTAAGACTGATGATTTATTTCTGTGTAAATGGTCATTGTAGAAAAGTAGCATGTTAAATGAAGGCATCCTATCATTTTTCTAGAAAGTATCTTGAGACCGTATCTTGCTTGGAACTTGTTGCTTTTACACTGGGACAGATATTTAATTTTCCTGAGAATTGCATTAAGAAAGTGTAACTGCCTAAGGGGCCAACTGATTCTGTTGGCTACCTAGTGAGAATTTCAATTGGACACAGTTACATTAACTTTTCTGTTTGTTTTTCCTTATTCTGTGAAATCAATCCTGTTAAATTAAGTAAATATGTCAAATATTGGACCTAACTACATTTATTAATTATTGTTATGCTACAGTATTACATTTCTACAGAAATGTACAGATCTTAATTAATCCTCACTACATCCCATCGGTATTTCACACAGGGGGAGACTGAAGCACAGAGAGGCTAAGTAATTTACCCAAGGCCAAGCAGTAGATGAATCAGAGGTTATAACTCAGGTATTCTTGGCCCCAGATCTGTGCCTAATCCACTAGACCAAACTGCTTTGAAGTTTTAAAATATGAACGCTGCACCTTTTTCATACAAACACCCTTAGCACTCAGTTGTGACTAATTCCTTTATATATATGCTTTCAGAAATATGTATATTTCCTGTTGCCTTTTGCAGTGAGTGTCATTTCTTTGTCCTGCTCTGGTTCCCTCATAATATTGCACTGAACTCTCTGGGGATCAACATTCTGGAGGTCACCATGGCAACGTTTAGAAAAATGCTTGCTACAGACTTGAAGCTTCATTTCTGTTATCTCTGTGAGCTCTGATGATTTGTGGACTTCCCAGACTAATGGAGGTGGGCGGGGGGAAGGTAAATGAGAGCTGTACTGGACTAGCACATTAAAATATTTTGCATCTAATTTTTGAGGCATTCTGCTGATATTGCTTAGTGATGTACAGCAGCAGCATCTAGCATTTTCATGGTATGCTGCTACGACTCTATTTTGCACAAAGTAATCTCTCTGTTCTTATTCCACATCATTTCAACATTCGTGTCTTTGTTGTCTCTGAGCTCTCCTCATTTTCACTCAAGGATACTATGAAAGCCATTGGCAAGGAAAAAATTGCGATGGTAGTAAAGCCTAAATTTGTTGACAATAAAATTTGACCGCATAGGTTATGATATCGTATTTAAGAGTGAGTGCTCACATCACTGCTTTAAAGAAGAACCAGGAGAACCTTAAAGAAACTAGATGGGGTGGGGGAAAAGAATGAGTTCCATCCAGCTATGAAGTGATTAAAGGGGAATATTAGTTCTTTGCCATCTGGGACAAGAATTAAGAACTCTCGGTTGTATTTTGTCAGTGGCAAAGTGAACTTGGAGTCCTGTTTTATTCTGTTGATTTGAGGTGTGCAAAAATATTCCAGTACAGGGAAATTGTTTTATAATTTCAGTCCAGTAGACTTCATGTCTGCATGGGGAAATAGTGCATCCTAAGATGTAAGTAAGTAAATAAATAAAAGGGTTTTTTTCCCATAAAAGGATATTTCATTTAAATAAAAAATACCCTAATTGAAATAAAATTGATATTTGAATATCTGTGGGCATCAGAATGGATATAAGGTGTACATTTTTAACAGTGAGGGAAATTAACCGTTGGAATCATTTACCAAGGGTTGAGGTGGATTTTCTACCACCAACCATTTTAAAAGCAAGATTTGGGTGTTTTTAGGAAAAGATTTGCTGGAGGAATTATCCTGGGGAAGTTCTCTGGCCTGCGTTATACAGATCAGACTAGATGACCATAATGGTCTCTTCCAGTCTTGGAATCTATGAAAATGCACCACTGAAAGTGAGGAACTGAACTCATCTTTAGATAGTGACATTTGAGTAGAGGAATAGTTAAAATAATATTTTAATATTAAATGTTCTCTGAGTAAAAAAGAACAATAGCTTGACTGAGACCCTCATTGAAGATGGGGAAAAATATATTGCTTTAATTTTTGTTGGTCTTTATAAACTAAAATTAAATTTAAAAAAAGAACACCGACTAATGGTAAAGTTTTATACAAGGGCTTGGGGGATTCCAGGATTTTGTAAAATTTCCAAAACATCAGTGGTAGATGGTAATGGATGGTGGTGAATATTTATTGATAGCATTGCCGTTCCAGGCAACCACTGGCTCCAAATGCCATTACAATAGGAACCGATATGTCAAAAATTGTCACTTGAACACACTTTTAAGTTGTGGTCACAAGTAAAGAATAAGAGAATTTACATAAATCAAAAAGAAAATGTCAGGGTCATGTGTGTCACTCTTGCACTAGAAGATCCAATGTAAACAACATACAAAATGAATGGGAGTTCATGGAATCTCAAGGAGAAATGTCCTTAAGGAGTGCTGATTTTCTACAGCAATTCCAAGCTTCAGCATTACTCAGCCATTCACTTTATATAACCCAGTACATGTATCTTCCTTTACTGTGTTAAGAATAACTAAACTGTTTTAAAATTTAGAACAAGGTAATGTACTACAAATGTACATCTACTCAGAAAGGAAAAGGCCAGAGCCAAACAAGTCACAGTAGAAATTCAGCGTGTTGACTGTACCTGTGAAATATGATTTGCTGGAATAAGAGGTATGTCCGAGGTAGTGGACATTCTTTCTTCTGGACCAGAGGATAAGAGGTTCCGCTCACAATTTTTAGGACTCTGGCTCATTCCAACTGCCAAGACCTAGCTCTGTTGAAATATAAATGACTGTCTTATCTATCCATATCTGATGGTTGTGCAGAGGAAAGGGTTAAAGATCCTATGAAGCTTTATGAGAAGAGTAGATGAAGGCCCATGTCTTCTGACAGAATAAAATAGTTTTAAATACCTATCTGGCTACTATAAACTTGCCTATGGTATGCAGTCACTGCACTAACTCACTATTTAGGGATAACTTGAGTTTGAACAATGCTGTAGAAAACCAATTTCTTTCTATAAAATGCTATTCAGAACGGCTCTTTATTTTATTTTTTTGTTTGTTTTTTGCATAGTTGTGGAATTCTTCAGTTTTTCCTCCTGTAGTTTCTAAAATCCAAGCCTTGAAAAGAATAATGCAGAAGGCAACCCTTTTAAACCTAATGGAAAATATGGAAACAGTGGGGAATGAATATCCAGCTGTGGAGGGGAAAAATTAAGTGAAAGCTTTTTCTCCCCTCTTCAAATTGGTCTTATTCATGTGGCTTTTATGGTACCACAATCATATACATAAAAAAATAATTTTTCAGTAATTCTGCTTCATTTCCACACAGCAATGATATAAAATGTCAAACTCCATGCAGCCAGTCAATTTCCAGGCTCCCATGCAGAAACCAGTGTACTATTAGTAAACCCTTAAAAGATAAGATTTTCTGTATCAGGGTTTAATTAGGATTAGCGTTCTGTAATTGGATACCAGTATAAAGGTCAAAAATATATATTTTTTTAAAAACTGCATATTTTCCAGGTTAAAAGTCAAGGGAAGAACTGTTTGCTAGTTTGGGAAGGGAGCCTTCATTTTAATAAAATCCCATCTCCATACACATTTAATGGGAAAAAAGTGTAAAGCATTTTAGAGTAGAAAGTTTTGATTGGACAGCAGTGCTGGGGCATCATTAAACAAAGCGGAAGCTTCACCTGTGTTTGAAGAAGGCGAATTACAATGACTAATTCAACAAGAAAGAATTAAGAACAAGTTGGATTAGATTGTAAACTCTTCAGCAAGGACTGTGTGTACCATCTGTTATCGTGCCGGACATGGTGGGCCTCTGATCTCCCTTAGGACCTCTGGTCACTCCCACAGTTGTTGTCTAAAGCTGTGTCACCACCTCTTAGATCTTGCCTGGTAGACAGGGTGGAGACCGTACTCTGATATGAGGCTTCCAAGAAAAACAAGGTGGTGTAAGAAGTTTTGGTAATCTACAGGTGGTTTTCTTCTTTCTCTTAGAAATTAACCGAACTGCAGTGTCTCACTGTTGAGTCTGATGGACAGTGGAAAGTCAGTGAAAATCCAGCATGCAGATTTTTGTAGTGCAATGCAATAGTGTGTATCTTATTGTAAAACTTGGACACCGAGTGCAAGTTAGTGAATATACAAACAAAATTAATAAAACAATGGAGCACACAGATTATTACTCCTGGAGGAATTTTGCGCCACTGACCGCACACACAATTCATGTCCCCTGCAGATTTTTTTGTTTCCCTGCAGAATAATAGATTCTGACAGGGAAGCAAAGGGAAGCCAAGACTGGGGGCAACATGCCTTTCCTCTGCAGCAGTCCCAAGCGTATGTATCAGTTTGGGCATTGGGAGAGATGTAAATTACCACTTCTCAGGGAGGGTGTTGGGGCAGAGAAGAGAAAGGGCTGTGTGTGAGAGAGACTCTGTCCTTCTCACTTGCTACTATGGTGTGTCTTGCTACTTGTGTTGTGTCAGTCAGGTGCAGGCTTGCCACCAAGTCCATGTCCTGGAGGCCAGGGACCTGCAGGGTGATTCCCCACCTCTGTGCTGCTAGTGGTCTGCACTCCCCATTGGGAGGCAGCCCCAATATGTGCCCTGTGCTCCGTCACTGTGCTCGCCCTGCAGAGTTGTGGGGTTCATACAAGGAGCTGTAGGGAAGCTGAGGGGAGCCTTGGCCAGGGGTGCTATTTAGGAGGGCAGAGGAGCTACTTGTCTCACCCCCAGTTTCACACTGGAGGTCTGCTCATAGCGCACATTTCAGGCAGACCTCTTACCTGCAGCACTGTGCAGGCAGGTCCCTCCAGTAGCCGGGGTTCTCTGGCTGCGGCTCCCTGGATCAGTTCTGTCCATTGCGCTAGGGCCTCTAGGGGTGGGGCAACCCAGAAAAGGGTTAGTCAGTGTGTGTGCAGGGGAGCATGGGGTCCCTAGTGGTGGGGGTTGGAACGTAAGGTACCCCTTGATGGGGGTGGGTAGATGGGAGCAGGGGCCCCAGTTGCAGACTGGTGAGGGGAGGGTTGGAGCCTGGAGGGGGCTGTGGAGTGGGAAAGGGGAGTCAATTTCCAGGGGAAGGGAGAGGTGAGTGTGGGAGGAGCAGCTGAGGGCGAACAGTCCCTGGGGCAAGGATTGTGAGAGAGGGGAGCTGAAAAAATGTGAGAGGCTAGGCAAAGCTAAGTGGGTCTTGGGGTCTGTTTGCCATCAGAGAAGCAGGGAGCACCCTCTCTTCTCCCAGGGAAGAGACTGAGAACAGACACCACTAAGCTAATGCATTCTCTAATGACTAATCTGCTCTCTGCCTTTCTCCCCAACTCTTCTATTTTTGACTAACTTCTACCTCGATCCTGCAGTGAGTATCCATGTGTGCACAAGTGTTTAACTTTCTCCTCCTAGGAGGAGAATATTTTTTGTCATCTGTATTGTTACAGACATACTTGCTGACAGGTATTTTGACATAAATTACTGAAATAATTGAATTGGAATGATATTGTGTAATTTTGATAAAATATGCAGAATTTTGCAGGATTTTAAAATGTGTGCAGAAATTTAATTTTTTGGTGCAGAATTTCCCCAGGAGTAGATTATATATTAATAAACTATGAAAAAAGAATAAAAATCAAACTAATTCCAGTCAGCAGTCTGGGACTCCCCAGCTCCTCTTTTTCCCCAGAACCACCCCAGACTCAACAACATCAACAATATACAAAATTGTGTATATGTACCAGGTAGGACCCTAGTGCTGCATCTAATTGGTGTATAACAGTAATTTATCTATGAAAGTGTTTAATTTTATAAGCTACCCATCTTGCATTCTTTGCCTACAATAAGTGCAGGCCCTGACAGAGAAGCCATGGAGCAGAGATGCAAAATCAGCTCCTTTCTCCAGAAATAAGAGATTTTAATGTAGAGTTTGCTTTCCTGCTGGCAATGAGATGAGTGGGGGAAGATACGGCATATGCCAAAGTGGGAACCGTCTGTCCTGACTTCCTGAGTGCCCACTCTCGATATTAAATAATATATATAATACTAGCATGTGTATAATATATAGCAAATGAGGGCAAAAGAGAAGAAGAATAAAACCCCACTTATTTCCAAGAGTCCTTTAAAGCGAGGCATTGTGCATAATAATAATATGCACCAGTCACACCCAGGGTGTTGCTGAAGGAGTGCTGTATTGTTGGAGGTGCCATCATTGCATTAAATGAAAGACAAAGATCCTGAGTGCTTCCAGTCATTAAAGATCCCATATAGCTTTTTCTAAGAATAGTATTTTGCTTCAGTGATTTGGCCAAATTCCAGCTCTGGTAATTGCCTTCTGCTGATCTAAATTGCTCCGTTTCTTTAATTGGAGAGGGTCCTGTCCCAAAAGATGTTGTGGAGGTTCCTGGTGCCAGTACAATGGCTGCTGTGTTTCACCCTCACTGATTTCGGTAAAGGGTGAAGCAATTCCCAATTAATGCAGATCATAGTTTGTAATTCTGTGTAAATCACTCGAGGCTTGCAAAAGATGTGTACTAAATCAAATAGCAGTAGTAACAGGCTTAAAGAAAGGGTGATTAATAAAGTGCTGATCATTATCAGACTAACAAGACAGCTATGGAAGTCATTGTGGTGGTGGTTATAATACACTGAAATGTATAAAAGAGAAGTGATTGGCTTGCAGTGAAAATTCAGAGCAGTCTGACTGTCTAACTTAAAGACTGGCTGCCTGCCACAGGCATCTGTGATTATGTACTGATTCTGGGAGGCAGGGTCGGATGGAATAAGAACTATGGTTTTTGGCTGTTATAAGGAAATGGTATGTTGCTCATTCCAAACCTTTGTTTTGTGTCTCTCTCACTGACCTTGAATGCTAATATAAACAAATCCTCATAAAACATTAAATTCAGTATCTTCAATAAAGTCCTTTAGCATGCTCACTGGCCCACTTGCGATCAGTGTTTGCTTTGCAGTGCTCCAGCATGTCTCATCATGTTTATAACATCAAGTTTCTCAAGTACATGGCACAAATGAAACTTAACGTCATCTCACACGCACGGACACGTTGACTTTCATTTTTAGCAATTAGAATTTATTCATTGGATTTGTACTTTGCTGGAAGGATATAAAAAGACAGCATAGACGCTTGCTAGCTAAGGAACCATTTGAAATAAGTGAACAATATGAACATGCCTGTTGAACAGAGCTATTTTTAAGGTTGGGGGAGGAGTTAGTTTAATCTCTTAATTGACCCTGTTGCATTTTTTCCTGATATGCTTAGGCCTAGCAATGACCTGTGTTGAAATAGGTGACTGAGCTTTTCAGATTTGGATTTTTCTGATTTTTTTTTTTTTTTTAAAGCACAGAAACAGGAATCTGACCTTTTCTTCTAAATCCTCTTCCCCAGTATTAAATAATCATACTTTACAAAATGAAAAGATTGAGCAAGGTGACCTAGGTTTGGTCTTTGAATGATTAACCTCCTTAATCAAAACACTAACGGTATTTAATCTTAAATCACTAGAACTGTTTTTTGGCTCAAAGCACAGTGCAATAGGAGTGCACATATGTACTTTAAATCCACTGCCAGAAACACACTGCATTAAAGTCTGGACTAGTCAGCTTCCACCAGCGTTGCTCTCTTTATCATATGGGATCAGTTATTTCAGGGAATTAATATGTGCACAAGACAGGCAATTTTTATGCCTATTCCATTTCATAGGTAATTCTTGGATAGATAGATTTTTTTCTGTTTTCCATTGGTCAGTCTCTCAAGACAGTTGAACAGTGAATTAGTTCCTCTTGTCACATTGTCCTATGTAAATCTGTGTGCACTGTATATATATATATATAAAAATAAAATATGGTGTTTTTTCCTTGCTAAAATGTATGACTAAAGGCGTGTCTATATAAACACAGAACTTTCACTGGTTTAGCTAAACACCTGATGTTAAGACAACTTTGTAAATTACAGGTGCAAACTAGACCAATATAAGACAGGTTTAAATGTGTGTCAGTCTCTGGTTCCAGGCAGTCAGGTCTATTGGTTGGTGCAGTGGTTGAAGCTGGACGTAGGGTTGGGTCCAAGCTGAGGGCAGCGCTGAAACCAGGGGCCAAGGTCAGGCCATGGGTAGTTTGTGGAGAAGTCGAGTAAGTATTGTAGTCCAGTCCGAGTACAGATGCAAGCCAAGGGTTGAAGCTGTGTTGTCATCAATCTGAGAGTCTGGGTTCAGAAAGCAGATTGGAGTGGGTCAGTAACAGGGCTGGAGCAAGGTCAAAGTAGGGTGTGGATGAGGCTGGAGTGGGCTGGAACAAGGCTGGGACAGTAACCTGTTTAAGGGCAGGCTGGAAACTAAGGGAGTCTAATACACTGTGAAGCAGCAGGAGGAGGGTTCCTGGCCAGGTAGTCCTGTTGAATGGACTAACTTCAGCTGGTGGGGTCCCTGAAATACCTGTGTGGGCGGGAGAGAGGTGGGTGATGAGGGGTGTGGCGGGGGGGGAAGGAATCTGATCAAGGCCCTGCTCAGGGATTGGCTGCTGCAGCATGCCTGTGTGATGAGTCACTGCAGGCTCTGCTGGAGGGGTGAGTCATGGCAGCTGAGTGAATAGCCCTGGTTTGGCTGTGGGTTTGCCTCACATTGAGAGTAATCAAACAAAGTTGCACTAGTTTGCAATCAGTTTAATATCACACCTGCAATTAAATTGGTACAACTTTGTGTGTAGGCCAGGCTTAATAATGTATTGTCTTAATTCAGTATGGCCCTGTGCCTGCTCCCATTGAAGTCACTGGCAAGCTCCCACTGACTTTGATGCAGGATCAGACCATATCCGTTAGTCTGGTGTTTCTGCTATTGCACACTATGCAAGGGGGACCCACGTGCACTTTTATTTGTTAGGATGTGTTCTGTGAGATATGCATGTTTGTGCATTATATCCGACTGTTGCAGAATTGCAGTTCTTTCTGCAGGTATATTTGATGTAATCTTGTTTAACATTTTCCAACAAGTGTTAAGGGACAGATTGTGGTTGGCCTATCTTGAAATACAAGCAGAATTCAAGGAAGGGTTCAAGAAGTCTTCACTCTCTTGCTTTTGCCCATGTGCAGGAGCTAGCCACAATGTTGCTGCTAAGCAAAGCCACTGCTCCATGCTAGTGCCAGCAGTGGTGATGGCCAGTGCAAAGGAAGAGGGACTGGATTGGGGTAGTCAATAGGCAGACCATGAGCCAAATGTGGACCACCAGATGCTTTTGAGTGGACCCCAAAATGTTTCTATTTACTTATCAATATAATTATTTTCTCTGGCGTCTGGACCTTGACTATATACCTTGACCAAGAAATGTGGACCTAGACAAAAATAATTGACAACACCTGGCTTAGATGATGACAGAGCTATAGCCCCACCATCCTCCATACAGGCTAACAACTGGGAGCATTGCAATGTGTACTCAAGGCCTTCCTGTATCCTCGTCTCTAGCCCTCCACCACCATGGCAGAATGTCTGTAAAGTACAATCTAGTACCTCATTAAATACAGTAATTAATTAAAAGGCATGTGTCTACCTATGTATAGCGTAAATAGAGAGATGCGCCTTGGGAATAGTTTACTAATGCAATTAAATTGTCAATAGCATCCTTTATTCGTTAAAAAAAGTGCAATGAGAGATAACATTACTACTTTTATGTAGTGCTTTTATCAGTTGATCATAAAACACTTTGCAAAGATAGGTGAGCACCTTAACCCCACTTTGCAGATGAGGAAACTGAGGGCAGTAGCTTGCTCAAAGCTGCAGAGCCAGAAACAAGATTCCTGTGTCCTGACTTGCAGTCCTGTCCATCAGTCCATGTTACCTAGTACGCAGTTCCATTGTTGTACCAACCTTTTCCCTGGCCCAGTTTCTGTGCTTTGGGTTACTAGCAGAAATCCACTTTCTGATCACATTAGCAATATAAAATGACAGATTATTCAGTCTGAATAAATTTCAGTTGATTACAGATGCTGATACAGCACTAATCTAGAGACCAAGCAAGAAGCAATTGAAACTTCTAGTCTTGGAATTCCCAGAGCAAACTAGCAAACATTTCAAACTCTTACACACACAATAATTTTTATGCTCTCATTCAGTACTTCAGGAGATGCACTATTGCCATTTCTGTAGTGCTTCCTCTGGCTCACAGTTGCTCTTCTTCGATCAAATGCCCTTTGAATCATAGGTTTGTGCAGTTCGCCTCATAGAGGCAGTTCGCCTCATAGAGGCTCAATCTACTGCTCCCACTTTTCCTTACATCAGGGATCAGCAACCTTTGGGCCGGCCCGGTTTGTTTACCTGTTGCATCCACAAGTTCGGCCAATCACGGCTCCCACTGGCCATGGTTTGCCACTCCAAGCCAATGAGGGCTGCAGGAAGCAGCACAGGCCGAGGAATGTGCTGGCTGCTGCTTCCCTCAGCCTCCATTGGCCTGGAGTGGCGAACCACAGCCAGCGAGAGCCGCAATTAGCCGAACCTGTGGACGCAGTAGGTAAACAAAACGGCCCAGCCCGCCAGGGGGCTCACCTTGGTGGGCCGTGTGCCAAAGATTGCAGATCCCTGCCTTACATCGTTCTCAAAGTCACCTGATTACAGCTATTGGGCCAAAACGGCCCTCAGAAATAATATATGCAACAACCATTGACTCCAGTGGTGGGTGCTATGTATTAGATGATGGATTTAAAAGCAAAACAAAACATTTATATAGCACCATAGGTGCACATGTCACTTTATGGCTTTGAACATAGCTACCCCTGACACATGTTCCTGGAGGCTACAAGTGGAGCATCAGTCTGTCTTGTATCAAGATACTGGCCACACTGAGAAACAGTGCATGGTTGTTGAAATGAGACTCTGACCTCTTGACTGGCTTACAGTTTAGGTTTGAAATGGAAACCAAGTATTTCCCTCACGAGCCACCCTCCTTGATGATTAACAACCCACATGGTCTTTATTGACATACAGTATATAGACACAAACAATACTGTGAGCTGGATGAATCAGCATAACTATGCTTGAAGAAAACATACAAAATACTGACATCTTAACAAAATATATTTAGAAACTTATGTGGCTCTGAAGAAGCCAGTGTCAGTGGTAAGGAATTATTTGGGTATTATGAACACCCACTGTCTTACAAATCCTTGCCAAAAAATGGCTAATTTATAGTGCATGACATTGATGTGTATGCAAGTCAAAGCACGTACCATAGTTAGGCATCTTTATTTCAGCACCTACCATATCTGACTAATAAGGCCTGAGTGAAAGTTTATGGAGTTCACTTATTAGAACTTACCCTATCTGAGAGGGGGATGTGCGGTTATCACCTAAGTGGGCAAATTTGATTCTGGGCAAACAGTTCTAATGAAACTGATTAAAAATTAGATCAACTTACAACTAATAATGCATAACAGAAATATTCAGAGTCATCTGATTAAATCGCAAAAATGCCTGCAGAGGGAAGGATTAATAAAGAGCATATTTTGCAAGGCTTAAGGAGAAATAGCCCACAGAGCAAATTAGCTTGTTCATATTTGATCATACAAAATAACAAATACAAAAAATATACAATAGAAACAAACATTTATATTCCCTGGTTCTTACAAAACCAGTATTTGTTGTCCTTTACGCTTTACCTTTACCATAGCTAAATCTTTTGTGTTACTTGTGTCATTAGCACATACATTCTAGTTCTTCTAGAGCAGGGGTGGGCAAACTTTTTGGCCTGAGGTCCGCATCGGGTTTCATAAATTGTATGGAGAGTATTTAGGGGAAGGAGTCATGGCCCAGCGCCCACCTCCTATCTGCCCTACCCTCCACCCCCCGGACTCCTGCCCCATCCCAACCTCCCTGTTCCCTGACAGTCCCTCCTCGGGACCCCTGCCCCACTCTGACACACCCCACATCCTGTCCCCTGACTGCCCCCAGACCCCCGCTGCCCCATCCAACCCTCTCTCCTTCCTGAGTGCCCCCCCCCCGGGACCCCTGCCCTCATTCAACCCTGTGTTCTGCCCCAACCCCTATCCACATCTCCCCCCACCAACCTGAACTCCCCTGCCCCCTTACTGTGCTGGCTGGAGAACCGGTGGCTGGTGGTGCTACAGCCATACCATCCAGCTGGAGCCAGGCAGCACTGCCGCCACCACGCAGCACAGAGCACTGGGTCAGGCCAGGCTCTGGAACTGCGCTGCCCCAGGAGCTCCCAGCCCCACTGCTCAGAGCATTGTGTCAGCAGCAGAGCCAGTGAACTGAGGCTGCGGGGGAGGGAGGACAGCAGGGGAGGGGCCGGGGGCTAACCTCCAGTGCCAGGAGCTCTGGAGCGAGGCAACACCATCCTGTGGGCCGGATGTGGCTTGTGGGCCGTAGTTTGCCCACCTCTGTTTTAGAGTGAGTTCGTCCAAATCAGGGTGGATTTGATTTAAATCAAATTGATTTAAATCACTATTCAGGCAGACTCAATTTAATCATGAATTTCTACATAAAAGTATATTCTTATTGATTGTTATAAGCTTCATACATATTCACAACTCAGAGATGTAGGTTTCATTTTTAGAGAGTATATACTATACATTTTTGAAGTGATTTATTTTAAAAACTTTTCAGGTTAGTTTTACAGCTATATCAGAAAATGAATGATTTTTTGGTTTATTTCATTTACCAAAGGTAATTGAAGCAGATATTTATGAAGTGATTGGGAGGTGCGCTATCTCCAATTCAACCAGTTAGTCATTAATGTTTGGAGGATTTTCTTGCCATGCTGTATTAGGAGGAGAACATCACCGGACAGACAGTTAAATTGCTTTATTTAATTAAAACGGTGTTATGTATTCTGGATTTTTTTCTTCAGCAGCAAACATATCATATTTTAACAAAATAAGCATATGAATTTTTTAATTTAGTTAAACATTCAAGTATTTTAATCAGATTTGTTTTTGTTAAAATTGTTTTTAACTAAAATAGCTAAATGAAATTTAAAATAAAACAAAAATTAAATCGACTGTGTCAGCCAGGTAAACGTGAGAACCTTGAAATATTGGTTTCTGCAGCCAACTCAGTAGTCTTCACTTTCATTTTCCTGTTTGTTTATAATCTGGAAAAGAAAAACAAGCTTTCCTGCTTTTTCAGGTCCCAAACGATTTCTCAATTTGGAATGAATTAGTCCAAAGGAAGAAAATATTCTTTCTACACTGACAGAAGAAGCTACTGCTGTTAAAAGTGAGATTATCACTTCAACAGTCTCTGAATCCAAGTCCTTAAGTGACTTCCACCAGTTCACTGGTGTGACTTTCTTTAAAACATCATCAGCAAACATTGTTCTTGAATGGTTCACTCGTCTGCTCTGAAGTTATTATATGTTTGGCGATTAGAGGGATTGGATGGCTACGACATGACATCCAGCAAAACTCCTCCTTCTTCAGCCTTCGGTTGAAAGGTGTGACCCCTGCACTGAGTATTGAGAATATTTGCAGAAGAATGCAGTTGCCATGGTTTAGTGCGCTTATCCTATTTGGTTTTTGAATGCTTTGTACAATTTAACTTCTGTCCTTGCATATTTCTCTTTATAGATCTGCCCAGTTCCTCCAAATCTTTCAACAACTTAGCAATAAAACAGCTATGTTCCCTGCCATTTTGTTCAAGGCTTACAGAAGTAGGCCTTCCAGGGTAACGTCAGCATGTGCTTCCAACATTTTCTTCCTAAGCCCCAATGTGAGAGCTTTTGGCTTGACAGTGCCATCTATTGTTTTCACAATTTGTTCACGAAACTTATTCATTCAGATTTAGTCCAGTTCTTGATATAGTGCTCGAAACACAGTCCACTACGTGGAGTTCCATCGATTGTCTTGTGGGAGATGTTAGCTTTGGTTCCTCCCCACTTTTTTCAGCAGCCAGTTTTGCATGCAAATGGTTATGGAGTTATTTTACAATTTCACATCATTAACCCTTTATTTTCTGGAGACTGAATCTTTGACTAAACGAGGTGCTATCTAAATTGAGCACTGCAACAGTATGTTTAGTTGGGATTCTCTCTAAGATAATTTCTTCTTCATCTTGGATTAATTCCAGCACTGCTGTGATCAAGGATGTGATGCAGACCTGATTGGATTGTTTTTCACATCTGTTTGTGTACAGCTTTGGCTGCTACTCTCTTGTAAGTATCTCTGCTGGCCTGTGCATTTCCTGGATGTATTCAGTGCTCTTTTCTTGTAAGTGGAAGACATTCCTTCTCTTCAGGTAGATCTTTATCCTGGCAAGTTTGCCTAGAACATCTGCTTCTTTGGGCTGGACTGTATCCCGGTCTTAATGACCTGAACTTATGCTTAAGTTTGAAGTGTTTTGAGCTTCTTAATTTATATGGAAGGAGAATTTGTTGCATAAAATTTTTTTCATTTCAGTTACTTATTCGGTTTATTAATCTGCTCGGTGTTCTTATCAGCAAACTTCATCTGTGGTTGTTTCTGGATGTATGGAATGATTTTTCTTTGTGCTACAATGATACACTGTGGTGGTTGTGAGCATAGCTATGATATGCACTGAAACACTATCAGTGGCAGATAACTCTGAAAAACTATAGAAATGCATGGATGATCTTGAAGGTGGCGATAGTCTTCAGAATACTGTATGTTGAGGATGGCATTCTCCTGAAACCATACAAGTCAATGTCAAATTATGTTGAGATTATTATTACCAGACTGGCTCACTAGCTATACTCATTGCATTCACTGATCACTTCAGTTCTTACTTTTAAGGTTGAAATTTGTAAAAGGAAGATGTGCCTATTTCATCTATTTATTGCTCACACTGCCATCTAAAATGCTAGTACCCAAGCAGTAACAACTATATTTTTTGCTCAAAATGAGAATTGTCGAAGAATAGTCCATAAGGAAGACAGGCAGTCCCCTTAAGAAACGAAGTATGAAATAAGAAAAGTTTAACTCAACCTGCAAGATCCTGCATTTCGAGCATGTTCTTCATCATCTTCAACAACAACTTCCTCCTGAGAAGGCAACAGTTTCGTCAGCTGTTTGTTGGCATTCGGGCAACCGACGGCCTTGAATTTCTTTGTTGCACTGTTTGCCTTTGCACGCGATGCCTGTCTTATCCAGGTAGCGAGGAAATCCGCCAGTTAAAATTTTGCCCCAGACTTGGCAGTCTCTTTTATGACCTGCTTTGCGCATTATAGCGTGTTTTCTGTTCTATGGTGAAGGAGAATGGTATGGTAGTATCTCAAATCAAGTGAGAAGCTACATCTCAGTGAAAGTACCTCAATGGACTTTTCTGGAATCTGATTACTGCTCTGCTTTCACTTTTGTTTGTACTTGCCTGTCCCTCCCTTCTCCACTTTATTTCTCAAGACTTTTTCTCCTTGTCCAGATCAAGTTCTGCCTCCAACAATCTTCTGTACATTGCCGTAGGGCAATCTATGGCAACGCTGCCAAAGCAGTTTGCAAGCTGTATTTCAGTGGCACTCGCACTGCCAAGGTCCTGCGCCACTGGTTGGTTCTCGAGGGGGCTCTGCCATTTTTTTATTTTAATTTCTAAATGCAAGTCTTGCTTTAAACATTTTTAAAAATTCCTTATTTACTTTACATACCAACACTAGGTTTTTAGTTATATATTATAGACTTATAGAAAGAGACCTTCTAAAACCATTAAAATGTATTACTGGCACGCAAAACCTTAAATTAGAGTGAATAAATGAAGACTCAGCACACCACTTCTGCAAGGTTGCTGACCCATGTTCTGTTCATTGAACTTTTTGAAACGTTGCAATTTTAGAGAGAGAGGTAAGGGATTGACTTTGTGTACGTATTTGCAGAGGGACAATAGAACTGAGGTCTGTTATTTCTCCCCTCTATATATTACTTATTTTTTGTTTAAAAACATTTTTGCTGTTATCAAGCATGTTATCTCTGGAAACACAAATCCAGTTTGAGAACTGCAAAAGTAAGTAACTCTGATGGTATCTTCTAGACTGAGCACTGAGTCCCATTAGGTTAATAGAAAGATTAACCTAAATAATCTATACAGAAGCCCCTGGAACCCCATGAGGTTCGGTCCCTAATCCCTGAACTATTGGAACTCATTTACAGAACTTTTCTTAAACATTTACATGAATATATTGTCTCATACTATAGAATTAGAATTTAAAATCCCTATTTCATGATGAGATATCATTGAGCTACAATATAGGTTTAATTACACTTAGGTTTTTCCCCTCAAAGCATTTTATAAAAAAAAATCTGATTTTTTAATTGATCTTTATCCACCCTGATCCAAATTACTGGCTCAGACTGAATATTAAACATTTTAGCTGTGATAATCATTCTGTTCCATAGCAGAGAAATGCAGGTGCTATTTAAAATGATATCATGCTTTAGGTATTTTGCTGTTCCTAAAACATATATACTACCCACAATAAACCTTTTGTCCTGTCAGTTTTCACCTGATTTGCTTTCAGACAGTTCAGAGAAAGTTGATCATGTTTAGAATAGCCCCTGAATGTGTATCTGGCATTATAATAAATGCCGATTGCTTGTTTCAGATGCGGGTTTATCCACAATACACCGTACCAAAATATATTTAACAGAAATTGTAAATTCAATTTGGAGATTTATATGCCAAAGTAAGAGACAGAAAAAGATTTCTTAACCGTTGCAATGAGCTCCATAAAAGAAACATGTTACCTAGTAGCTGAAAGGATGTGACTAACACTGTCCACCAGAAATCTTTGGAGTTTGCCTGAATAATTAGGCATGCAAAATGGAACTAGTCATGCGAATAGCAGGATTTTCATTGCTCTCTATTTGCCTGTGATAATAGAGCTAGTTTTTGTTGGCCATGCTAAATTGTGCTTCCAAAGGACAGACAAGTTGAAGAAAGTAACACTGCTGCCAGCTGTTGAACATCCAGCTGCAAAGGCCTCTGTATCCAAAAGTGTGTTCACATGAGAAACTTGCCTAGTTTCAGGTTTCATTACATACTCTGAGCTTACCAATGCTATTTCAAACTGGAATAACCTGCACCAGTTCAAAATCTCTTGGCTCTGCAAGTAGCAGAAATTCCCATGAAGACAAGGCCTCAGCTTTGTAGAGAGCTTTGTGAACAAGAGTACACTTGAGTTTTTTGTCAAAACCACAGGGAGTCTGTGGCTTCACCAGAAGACATGGTGCAACAAGATAGCATTACCTGAATTTCACATTGCAGTCTGCGTTTTGTTCAAACTTGCAGATCAGTGGAATTCAAGGTTTGAAAGCAGGGAACTCTCAGTATCAAACAGGAGAAAATACTCGTTTCTGCCTCAGAGGAGTGCATGCTATCACGGGTTTGCACAGCTTAATTTCGGAGCTTGTATCATGTAGTGTGGGTTTATGCCGAGACGCTTCAGGATCATGTGAGGCACTGTAATGCCTTCACAATCTATTACTTAAAAATGCATTCTTACAGTTTGAAAAATCTACTTGACTCCTTCTTTAGCACAACTATATATATGACCCTATACAATCAGATGGAGTGTTGCCAACTCTCATTTTATGTTGAGTCTTATGATACACAAGGGGTTTTCCTTAAAGAGCAATACATGAGTCTCAGCTGTCTTTTAAAAAAGAAAAAAGTTTCTAGCTCTCATGGAGAAACGCTTGAAAACACAGCTTGAGTGTGGCATGAAGGTTCAAAAACCATAGGCAAATAAAAATGCCCCAAATGTGTGTGTTCTTAATCTCTCATATGGGTTTTAAGCCAAACTCACGATTTTTGGGGTCTGACTCATGGTTGTTGAATGCTTAGAGTTGGCAGGACTGTGATAAAGTTGGAAAATGGTAAATTGGGGGCCAGATAAAATTAACAGATTCTTGGGCTGGATCCTACAAACTCTTGCAGGGAATAGAAAGCGTGGAAGGGAGATGCATGTACATGCTCCTCAGGCAACATCCTGAAAGGGCGAAAGTCTGTGCAGAAAGCCCACACAAAGTCTATGGCTTAAGTGGTGCATAGGCATCATATAGGCTTTCTGTATGCGGGGGTGAATTTTATCTGCTGTACAGTGTGTAGCACTTCGCTAATCTGACACTTTCACCCACATGCCATCAGAACCAGGTTTGAGGCTGGGGGCAACTTGGTGCAATGGTGTTGAACCCTCATATAATAATACTGCGGAGCGCTGCATTCATTGACTGGATGGGGGAGCATCCTAAATAGATGAAATATTTTGTACTCCAAGCTCTCACTGCTTTTTAAAAGAAAAATACTCCTTGGGCTGAAATCTTGTTGGACAACTCTGAAGCTAGTGAATCACATTTCATGGCAATGTTGTACATCCATAAAAAATGGATTTTATAATGGCAGTGCTGACAGACCATTAAATAGATGGGTATGAGTAGGTGCTGCTGTCAGATCGATGCAAGTTACTGGTTAACTGGCATATAGGTTTGGAGTGAAATGTAATAAATAGAAACATGGAGCAAGTTGCACCCAGTTCTGGCACAGGCACAATCGATCAACACAAGCACCTGCCAGTCCATTAGGACTAAGAACATTCCGCTCATTTCTTTGCTCTCTGTGTGCTTAAAAACTAAAGGGCAAATACAGGTCAAAATGCTGCAGCTCTGCTTTTTTTTTTTTTTTCTTTGCAATGGAGATACATTTATCCATCAGGACTTTCTAACAGATAAGTAAATACAGTTAAATGCAACTTGGTTTTGCACAGCATCTTTCATGCAAGTTGTATCCCACAATACTTACTTTAACCCTTTATCCTGCATGTGCCATTTTAGTGTCTCTGATTTGTGCAAATCTTTTGACTTGTGAGTCCTCCCCCACTCATATTCACACCATGCTTTGAACCTGTCCAGCAGGGCTGGCTCCAGGCACCAGTTTAGCAAGCAGGTGCTTGGGGTGGCCACTCCGGAGAGGGGCGGCAGGTCCAGCTATTCGGCGGCAATTCGGCGGAGGGTCCCTCACTTCCAGTTGGAGCAAAGGACCTCCCACTGAAATGCCGCAGATTTGGGCTTTGGGGGGGCGCTGCTTGGGGCGGCAAAACTCCTGGAGCCAGCCCTGCTCTCCAGCTATTCATCCATTGATCCTTTCATCCATCTGCTGCTCCAGCTATCCCACTCTGCTTTGCCCTATTGCTATGGATCTCCCTCCCAGCAACTCACATTTCCCTGCTGCACCAGTTACCCCCCACTCCGACCAGCAACCCACACCATTCACCCCTGCTGCACCAACATCTATCCATATACTTTCATTGTTCAATCTCTTTCCCCACCCACCTGCTACTATCCACTCGCTGCCCTTTACCTCCACCCTGTGCATCCCCTAGTTGGAGCAATCATTCATCTGACTTCCCACCTTGGGCATTTAAAACAAAAATCAGGTGCCATGGGGTTAAATAAGTTACCAAGCTAAAAATAAAAAATTAGATAGAGAAACTTCAGGGTGTAGGTAAGGGGAAAATGTTTTTCAGACAAGATTTGAAAATATATGGAAAGTCAATGAGGCGAAGTGGGGAGGGGGAAAGAGACTTCAACGTCAGGCTGAAAGCCACCTGAGGTTCTTGTTCTTTCTCTTTCACCTTCTCTTTTACTACCTGAATCTCTTCTCTGAAGTAGCAAGACTGAACTAGCAGCAGTAGAGGAGAAAATCTTAACGAGGCTGTCTCATGATTAGAAAATTATGATTTTTTGTAGGGTGGAGGAAGGACGAGGATTCAAGTGACCATTTCAAAAGTATAAAGAAAGCACTAGTTTGAAAAGCAAACAATGAACCTCCAGAGGAATGAAAACTATCAGCATAACTGAAGACTTACACAAGCCCCAAAAAAGATTTAATGAGGGATAGACTAGACAAAACTCTGCAATTTATCTCCAGAGGCAGAAGCCTGGAAACTTCTCCATTCCTCAACTGTGTTTCTTGGCTCTAAATGTTCAATAACTTTCCAGCCAGAGAATTTCCCTCTCTCCCTCTCTCTCTCTCCCCCCCTCCTCCCCTGTGGTTTGCATTATCAGTTGCCTAAGTACAGCATATTATGGTACTCTGTTTAGCTTGGTTTAGAGCTTTGCCTCCTTTGCATGGTTTCTGTCCCACCAGCTAGGAATTTTCCAGCTAAATGATGGACACAGCCAGAGAACGACACTTAAGTGAAAAATGGAAGAACCCATTAAACCCAAATGGGAAAACAAAATGAGAAACAGAAGAATATTGAAATATGAGGAGACAGAACTTCATAAAGCAAGCACCATCAAACAAGGGGCAGAATTCTTAATGAAAATGTTTTCATTATATTGGGCTTAATATACTGCTCACTGTATAAATGCTATTGATTTATGAGTTAATAAATGTATGCAGCCTTAACATTTAAGCTTATATACAGTAATTCCTTTAAGCCTCATAATCGTATTTAATGGGGAGGGGAAAATTATGGGTATGTCTGGTGCCAAAGTGCCATTTAACTTGGAAAATGTATTTGCCGTTCTGTACCGCTGTAACAGTGGGGAAATTCCTGACTGTTTACATTATCCTTTCTTATCAGGCCTAACTCAGCCCAGGGTATTTATTTGTCATAACTGTCACCTATGTAGAATTGGTACTATAGAGGGATGTAGCTCTCCACTGTTGAAATCCAGAGTGCTGTGCGCTGTTACTGTCCTTACAAAGAGGGCTACATAAAAAATGGACGGCCTGTGTGTGTATGATCCTTTGAGCCTCATTTGCATGACACTGCAGTGTCATGCAATGACAGTTCTGGGAAGAAAGGGTTTGAAATAGTTTACTTGCATTCCTTGCAGCGTGAAGAGTTCTGTTTTCCTACTCACTTCCTCCAGGGGAAGTCCAAAAATCTGTCTGTGAAGATGACTTTAGCATTGAAAATAAGCATTGTTGTTACAGTATGGAACAAGCGACAGACCTTTTTACTATCAGTGTAAGTGTATTTTTTCTCTTGAACAACGATATCCATCTTACAAAGAAACTAAAGTCATTCTAAATCTATAGTGCTACTCTCCATGGTCTAGATCATTGGTCCCCAACCTTTTCATCTGGCGGGCGCCAGACGAAGGACCGTGGCAGCAGTGGAGCATCGGCGGCATTTCGGCGGCGACACCTCTCGATGACGTCGCTTGTCATCAGCAAGCGGCATCATCGAGAGGCGTCGCCACCGAAATGCCGCAGAAATTTGGTGGTGACACTTCTTGATGACACCACTTGTCAGTGCCGAAATGCTGCAGAAATTTGGCGGCATTTTGGCGGATGCTCTACCACCAGATAGGATGCAGGCGCATTTAGATGCCCCCCGTTGGGGACCCCTGGGCTAGATCTTTGGCTCCTTCTCTAATTCCTTGCCTTAAAGGAGCCAGAAAGCTGTCCTTATGGTGCATCAGGGGATTTCCCCCAGCATAAGGTAGTCCCTGGCTTCCTAAAAACTGGATAACCTGGCAGTACACCACTCTCTTGACCCTTTTCCCCTGTATTGAGGGGCATGTTGGGAGGGGGGCATGTCCAGAGCCCCTTGCACTCATGTGATGTCCTGTTTGTAAAAGATCCTAAGGAACAATCACTGGTCAGTCAATGTAAGACAAAGTAGCCTTGAAACTGATATTATTTACCCCCCGGAGCCAAACCAGCCCTTGGCAGTTCCTGGGATTGGGAAGCAGGATTGGAGTGTCTGTCAGCCCCTTCTGGTCCACCTCTTAAGGATACCCAGGTCTTCCACTCAGCATAGCTTGCCCAGACCTTAAGATCTGGCCCCATAAGTGTCCACTTTGGAGCCAGAATTTTCTATATCATTAAAAGCTGTTGTTATGGAGAGAAGGACTAGGAACCAGGGGCTATTCTGGATTCAAAAATCATTCTCAGTCAGTTGCTCGCTGTATAAAACTTAAGCCAAGTCATTTGTCCACCTTGTTTCTGAGTCAACTGCATCCTGAAAAACTGGGAAAGAGAAAGAAAGACCTCTGATCAATGGGTACGTCATCTCTGCTAAGTTTTTCTGAGTAAGTGACACATAGATGTATGGCTGTAAATAGAGAGGCCCTTACTGAAACCACAGATCCAAACCCTGAAAAGGCCAGTTTCAGAAGTGGAATTAAGGCCCATCCACACCCCAGTTCCCCTCTCCTTCTGAGATGAGTGTGTCACTGGGTTGGAAATGTGGGTGTATAATGGCCGTATTAGATAAGCTGATGATCTGCGTACTTGTCTCGTAACAATGAACAATACAAAAATAAATGTGGATTCTGAAAAGTCCTTTTGGCATGAGCTATTTGTACCTCAAAAGAAAATTTCTTATTCAGTAATATCACTATAGTAATTACTAGTGTCTATTGCCGTGGAATAGGGACTGATCACTCCAGCTGTTCTAATTGATCTTAAAAGGCATTTGGCACTGTGAACCCTTAGAGATGCTGGAGTTCTTGGTTTGAGTATCTTTAAAAGAGTTGCACCAAAAAAGTCTGACTGGCAATCCACAGTAGAAAAAATGGAATGTTTTTAAAAAACAAAACCTACTGATGTGGGCAGTAATAAACCAAGGAATTCATTACAGCTCAGTTTTTTGTTGCATAGTTTTGCTACTGAGATCATATATAAACCTACAAAATTCTGCTTTTCTCTGTTTAGTTGCTGATGTTGCTGGCACGCTGTCTGCAGTGGCTCATGACTGAGTGCCAGCCTCAGAGCAGACTTCAAAAAGCAGGTGGAAATCCCAGACTAGTTCTACAGTTAGATTTCACCCACTCAGTAATAAGTGTGAACTCCTAAAGCCCTATAACATTGTTACAGACACAGTCAGACAATCCCCCTTGGGTCATTCCGGTCTATCTTGCTGTTGTCAGACACTCCTGGTGTGATGCTCTGTTCTAGTCAATATTGATATCAGTCGGCTGCGTGCGTGTATTCCCTCTGTGTGCTGCCTCAGCTCTGCGCAGATAGCTGACCCAGCAAACCCCGAGAGCACTCCCAATGACCACAGACTCTAATAAGGTACGAAGGCACCTGGGCCAGGTTTATTGTGGAAGAGAAACACAGTAATAGTTCCCTCTAGACTCTACTCTACAGGATATACTACAAGTATGTGCCCTCTGGCAATGGACTCAGCTCAATCAGTGGCAGGACTCTCCACTGCCCACTAGGCTGGACAAAGACATCCACTCAGAGGTACATTCTTATACAGAGGTATAAACAAGTTACACATCACTCCTGATGTATTGAGGTGCAACTCCTCTACGTAGCAAGGTACAACCCCTCTATGCAGTAAAGTGCCGCCTCTCACCTTGTACATGTCGGTTCGAATAAAACAACTCTATCTATCATATTACCCTTTCGGCCCTGTCATTGGGATGGGTCAGCTTGTTCCTTGTTATCTGTGTGGAGTGTACAAGTATGCGAATGTTCTGATATCTGGTGTCCAGTACCTTTTAGGTATGTCTCTTTTTGCAGCATCAGCCCTTTCCTTGCCAGCTTGTGTGTGCAGGGCCTGCCTCTGGCTCACAGCTTAACTTTGCTTTATGTTAGCAAAGTCTTGACCATTACTTTAGTTCAGGTCTTAGGCCTCATACTAGGCCTCTGATACCAAGGTTTATATCTCAGGGCCTCCTCTTACTACACTTGCCACCTAGGCAAACTGAACTACGTGATAGATGCTCACTTTACATGAAAAATCACAATAGTCCAGTGTCTCCCAGTTCCAAAGAACTACTCACTTACCCCAGATCGGTTATACTCAGCTCTCAAACCAAAGACAAGGCCTGTAATTAACTAATGATTTATTAACTAAGAAAATAAATGAGAGCCATTTATAAGTTTAAAACAGGAAACATACACACACGAGTTTCACTCTTAGATTTAAAAAGTTTATTTATTAAGCAGCTCTATCTGTCCTTTAGGGCTGACTCATGCCAAGCAGCATGTGAATCTCTTGCTTATTGTTAGGAATCTTTGCCCCTCAGAGTCCAGACAGTTTAAGAATCTGTTTCTCCGTGTCAGGAATTTTATCCCCTTCATCCCAGAATCCAAGCTGATGGGCTGAGTTCATGCACAGGCCTGTCCTTTCTGGAGGAGTGAGGAATGCAGTCAAGAAGGTCTCTGCCCTTTGATGCTACACAATGCCTCATTTGCTTTCCATGGGCCACCTTGTGTGCAGGATGAGTACTTTGCCTCAGTTAATGGTTCTTTTCCTGGGTGGTGAGTTCACCAGTGGTTTTCAAGCAGGGGTCTCTGGGAGCACACAGAGGTCTTCCAGGGGGTACGTCAGCTCATCAAGATGTTTGCCTAGTTTTACAACAGGCTACATACAAAGCACTACAGAAGTCAGTACAAACTAAAATTTCATACAGACAATGACATTTATACTGCTTCATATACTGTACACTGAAATGTAAATAAATATTTATATTCCAATTGATTTTATAAGTATACAGTAAAAATGAGAAGGTAAGCAATTTTTCAGTACTGTGCTGTGACCTATTTGTGTTTTTTTGTCTGATCTTGTATTTAAAGTGAGCTAACACTTAGGGTACGCAAGACAAATCAGACTTCTGAAAGGGGTACAGTGGTCTAGAAAGGTTGAGAACTACTGAATTACACAATTACAGAGGATTACAATGCAAACACTCAATATGACTTTATACCATGGGATATGGATATACCGTATATACTCTCTCATAAGCTGAATCTTTTTGGTAAAAATGTGATGCATCAAAGAGCGGGGGTCAGTTTATAAATGGGTCACACCAAAATTTGATGATTTTCAACTCTGTGGAAACATTGAATTGAATATCTAATACATTGTTGTTGTTTTTTACCTGGAGCATCTGCAGGCATGGAGCCCCTCAGCTCCCTGTGTCCGAGGTCGCTGTTCCCAGCCAAAGGGAGCTGAGGGGTTCCATGCCTGCAGACACTCCAGGTAAACAAACGTCTAGGCCCACTAGAGGTTTACCTTAATGGGCCGGGAGCCAAAGTTTCCCAACCCCTAAAATATAGGGTCGGCTTATGAAAGGGTCATACAGTTTTTGCTGTTTTTACCTAACCATCTCGGTGGGGTCGGCTTATAAACAAACCACCTAATGACTGAGTATATATGGTAAGTAGGATTTAACACATGCAGCATCCTACAAGCATTTCATAAATGCAAAAATCTAAACACATTGTTATAATAATATCTATTTACTAACCCACAGATGAGCCAGTCTGGTTTCCAGTTATGCATTTGTCAGTGTTCATTAAGGTCCTGGGTCTTTGGCA
Source organism: Chelonoidis abingdonii (assembly GCF_003597395.2). Classification (NCBI taxonomy): domain Eukaryota; kingdom Metazoa; phylum Chordata; order Testudines; family Testudinidae; genus Chelonoidis; species Chelonoidis abingdonii. The sequence goes on along the minus strand of NC_133769.1, from coordinate 41,577,596 downwards.
TGTGCTGGCATCTGGTCTTCCAGCATCACAGTTGCACAGACAATAGACCAGTGGAAATTCTTTAATCAGAGTGCAAAATATTTAACCATGGGTATGTTTCCTGTGTCTAATAAGTTGATTGCTATAAAAATAAGAGTTCCCTCTGCCCCTTTATTGGTCCAAGTCAGAATTTGGATCTGGATTAGAATTTTAAATACTCTGGAGTTCAGGTGTGTTTGGATGCAGGATTTTGATTTGGGCCAGTCTAATGTAAAAATACATTCATCAGCTTTGAGGTAATGGTATAATTATTCATGTGGACTCTGATCCAGCAAACTGCTCCACTCAGATCTTTTAGCTCACACACAACTCTTGTTGACTTCAGTTGGGCTTTACAATCATGTTTGTTACAGTAATGCCTCAGGGCCAGCCAGGGTATGCGGTAGTCCTTGCCTCAAAGAGCTTGCAATCTAAATAGATGAGACTGACGCAGTCTGGGGAAAGGATATACAACACACAAGGAGAGTGAACAATGTGATGGCAGCAGACAGCATATTTGTTCCATTTTGGTTGAGCAGGGTTACTTCTGAGGTGGGGATAAACTAAATGAAGAGTGGGGAGGGGAAGGTGTGGAGTGAAACTGAGCGAGAGGGCTCAGCGCAAACAGCCAAACAGTACAGGGAAGAGAGAGTCCAGACAGAATTGTAGGAAGTTCTCTGAATGTCCGAAGGTCCTTGCTTTGTCTGCTTCAGCCCTTACCAGCTGCAGTCTGTGGCTGATTTTCCTGACTGTTATGTGGGTCATAGTGCTCCGAGAGGGGGTGAGGAGTTGTACCCAGCACCACTCTGGGTCCATGGGTTTGCTAGGGGGAATGGTGGGCCCCAGCTGAGCCCTGTTTTGCCTCTCTCCCACCAGTGTAGCCGTCCTTGCTTTGGCTGCTTCCTCCCCATAAGCTACAATCTGTGGAGTCCCAAATGCAAGTGTCATAAAATCGTAGAAAATTAGGGTTGGAGAAGACCTCAGGAGTCATCTAGTTCAACCCCCTGCTCAAATCAGACCAACACCAACGAAATCATCCCAGCCAGGGCTTTGTCAAGCCTGGCCTTAAAAACCTCTAAGGATGGAGATTCCACCACCTCCCTAGATAACCCATTCCAGTGCTTCACCACTCTCCTAGTGAAATAGTGTTTCCTAATATCCAACCCAGACCTCCCCCACTGCAATTTGAGACCATTGCTTCTTGTTCTGTCATCTGCCACCATTGAGAATAGCTTAGCTCTATCCTTTTTTGGAACTCCCCTTCAGGTAGTTTAAGGCTGCTATCGAATCCCTCTTCACTCTTCTTAGCCTTTCCTCATAAGTCATGTGCCCCTGGATGACTAAATCTTAGGAAAACTTTAATCTCTTTATGTTCAGATAGCCAAACATTTTTTAAGAAGGGGATTCGCTTGTGACTGGTAATTAACACGGTCTTGTATCTTGCTGGTGCCTTTGTGTATGAGGGTACTGCTTAGAGTAATTGCCTTAGCTATGGAAAACTGGATGAAATTCCCTGTTGTTTTTGTGTGTGTTTTTCTTGGAAATTGTGAAAAATGTATTGTGAAAATCCAGAAACTTTACTGTTTAGTTTTCTAAGAAAGCATGACTAGCTTCAGTATCCAAATGACCCTTCTTCTGAACTTGTGAGAAATCTATACACCGTTTAAGCCTAGAGCACCTTGTAGGTTAGGTAGCTGCCTCCTTCCCCTCCTGCTCCCCTCCAAAATTCCATAGAAATTTTCTGGATGACTTCGTACAAATGCCAAAACATGGGTACCACAGAAATTATTCATGTAGAAAACTTGCTGTGCTATTCATTCATTTAATCTTAATGATCTGATGATAACTTCAGCTTCATGCTTGTTCATTTCTGATTGTAAATAATTTTCAACAATTAAAAGTGCAAGAATGCCAAATTTTATGTGGAATCTAAGTAACTTTGGGACTAGAATGATGTTCCTCAAAAGATAGAACAAGAGAAACTTGGTAACATCATTTTGCAGGAATTTGTAGGATCTCTTTCCTCCTCCCCAAAAAATCTGATCTTCATGGATTCATGCCTCTAGACCTTCCCCACACAGTTTCAGATTCAGAAAGCCCCCCAAACTCTAAATTAAATTCAGTGAACATCTGAGGTTTGGTTCCTGACAGGAAACCATAATCTTTTGTATGGCTTACCCCACAACCACATCAGCCCAGGTTTGCAAACGTCCTCTTGAAAGAAAACCTCCAAGTAAATTTTTTGTGTCAGACTTCATTACCACAGTTTAGTTCAGTGTGATTACGTGGGTTAGCAAAACATTCCACAAATAACCCTGAAAGTAAGTGGTTGGGATTATTCCATCTCTTAAAATGGAAGGGATAGTGTTTCTGAGACATCATTTTAGAATGGGTGAGGGGCTCAAGACTCATGCAGATGCTTTCAGAAATTGATTGGGTAAGGTCAGAGGAAAAGTTGCAAGACACCCTATAGGCATCACTTTATATAAATGCTGCTAGTCTTGTTCTTCGGGATAATTACAAGAGAAGCATTAAGGCAATTTGAAGATCAGTGTCTGAGTATGGATTATGGAATCTAATGTTCTGTCTGTTGAGGACTTGACTGATACTTTCAGGTTTTTGGTCTTTCTTAATAAAAGCATGTAATTATGTACTCAGATCATTAAAATTGATCCAATTAGAGAGAGAGAGCGAGAGAGAGAGGGGTGATGGTTAGCCTTGCCATTGTTAAAAACAGCTTTATCCTGGTGGTAATGTGGCTTCCCAAGTACTGTACTTGCCCTCCCCTACACCTGACTTCTGGGATATCCTGTGTTGCGTTGTAAATGGCAACAAGGTGTATATTATCCAGTTACCTTGTGTCGTAGCTTCCTACTCAGATTTGAACCTTAGCGTTCATAAACTGAGAAGCTAGCATGAAACCTCCAAGCTTAATTACCAGCTTGGATCTTATCTTGCTGCCACCATCCAAAATTTCCAGGGTTTTGGCCTCCTCTGGTCTCCCCAAACCTTCCCTGGAGAGACCCCCAAGACCCACTCCACTTCCCTTCCCCCTCCCTCTCCCACCCAGACTTTCCTCTCTGGGCTAACTGGAGAGTATTGATGCAATCTCTTTACATCACAATACCAAGAAGCCTGTCCTCTCTCTTCCACAAAGAGACAAACCTCAAACACAAGGAAACAGAGATGATTTTCTCTCTCTTTCCCCCTCCTACCAGTTCCCTGGTGCTGTCGAGCTTACGCTCCGTAGATCTAACACAAAGAGAATTCCCTCCCCTTGTTCCTTAACCTACCCAGAGAGAAAACTCAAACAAGTCTTACAAAGAAAACTTTATATAAAAAAAAAAGAAAGAAAAAGACATAAGAATATAAACTCTGCATCAAGATGACAATACAGGGCTATTGCTTATAAGAAAATATGAATAAACAGTCTGATTCAAAAAGATATCCAATTTGAAACATTCCAGCAAGTTACACACATGTAAATACCCCCAAAACAACATAAAAGCCTATATTGTTTTTCTACCTGTACTTACAAGTTGGACACAGAAGATTAGAAGAAGAAAGAAGCTTCTCATAGCTGAGAGACAGACAAAAGACTCAGAGTCCAAAAATTCCCTCCCTGACTTTGAAAAATCCAGTTTCCTGATTGGTCCTCTGGTCAGGTGTTTGGTTCCCTTTGTTAACCCTTTACAGGTAAAAGAAACATTAACCCTTAGCTATCTGTTTATGACACCTTGTCTTTTAAACAATTTGCTTGCTAATATTACAACACTGCCTTTTGTCTTCAAGCATTGCTGGCAGCTGGTGGGGTTGAATATTGACCACTACCACTCTTTTTTTCTTTTTTAAAGTTCGAGGCTTTTAACAATGTATGTAAAGTGCTTCGCTAATGGTTTTCATTCTATAATTTATAGCTGCCATATCAGATTTTCCCCCTTATAAAAGAAATGGATTTAAAGTGAATTTTAATTGAATAAGAGTAGGTCCTGCATGATGTGTGTGTTGTGGGAGTGGAGGGGAGGAGATGAGTTAGAAAAGAAAGCAGTTTTGCAATTTACTTAATTCTGACTGACAAGTTGTGCAAGAGGAGGTTTTAATAGTATTGCCGGGGTGGGGGGGAATGACAGGCAGGAATTTGAGGGTGAAAAAGGCAATGTATTTAGCCTCCATTTGACGCCATTCTGTGTAATGCTGTGCTTCCTGAACTTAGCAAGAGTTCTGGGTGTTCATCACCCACCTCACAGGATCAGGTGCTAAATAAGTGACACTAACTGCATATCTTTGGGGAAAACAAGTAGGCCCTGATACAAGAAGGAACTTAAACACGTCGAATTTTCAGTGTGTGAATAATCCCAGGGGGCTGTGTTTAAAATTATTCATGATGGTGCTTGAATGTCTTGAATATTCTTGAAAGATGTCTTGAATATGGTGCTTAATATCTTGCTGAACTGGAGCCTTAATTTCTCTGCCTCCATTCTCTGTCTGTAAAATGGACGTGATAATATTCCCTTTCCCTTTTCTGGCTTTTTTGTTTGGAACATAAAACTCTTCATGGCAGGGAACTCTCTCTTGCTATGTTATAGTTACCTAGCACAATTCGTGGAGTCTCAAGGCCAGAAGCCACCACTGTGATCATCAAGCCTTACCTCTTGTATAACGCAGGCCATAGAACTTCCCCCAAAATAATTCCTGGAGCATGTTTTTGAGAAGAACATCCAATCTTGCTTTTAAAATTCAGTGGTGGACAATAGGCAGTCCAAGTCAGTTGAGTCCTGTAGGTGCTGCCATAACACAAATAATAGAAGAGAATAAAATCTAGAAAGATTCTGCTATATCGGGCTGAGTTCATGTGAGATGATTACAGCATATCTGATTTTATTTTGTTCACTTTTTGTTAGTGTAAGTCTTCAGTTAGTGTGCCTGATGAGAACTAAACTTTTAGAAGTGCACGGGGACTTACTTTTGGAACTTTTCCATGACATATTTAATTTTTGTTTACTGTTTTCTTAGGGAAAAAAATGAAGCCAGTGAATATAAGCTGGAATGTTAAGCTGCGTGAATGTCTGAGATAATCTAGCCCTACTGCTTTGGGGGGGGGAATGAATGCCAGAAAAACCCAACTTTATGGCGTGTACACGTTATTTTTGTTAATTTAACTGGAAACTTCTAATTTATAGAATTTAGCTGAACTGCTTTGGAAGAGCTCTTTTTTTAATGATTTCTAATAAGACTTGACTTTTCTCAAGCATAGTGATTCTTCCTAATACAGATTATAACTATTGTTATCCTGATACTGATATTTATATCCAAACATATATAGGCCCCAACTGAGATTGGAGCCCTGTTGTGCTAGGTGCTGTACATACATACACAGTATGAGACATTCCCTGCCCCGAAGAGCTTACAATCTAACTAGACAAGACAGACAAAGGGTGGGAGATAGCAAGTATCCCGCTCCCCCCGTGGTTACACAGAGAGGTAAAGTTATCACTCAGGACGTCTGTGACAGACCCGGGAATTGAACCCAAAACTCCTAAATCCCAGTCCAGAGAGCTATAATGGGGCCATACTTCCTGTTGATGCATAACCTGAGGCATAGCCCCCTGCTTGGAAGTATGGTGCCTGTATAGTTAGGGTGACAACCCCTAACGAGCACCATATAGAGAGATCAGAGCAGTCATGGGTATTTCTAACCAATTCCCTTTCTAATACCTACATTTCAATTCAATTAATATCCAGCTCTTAAAGGGATAAGTTCTCCTCTAAGTTGTACCTCTGCAAATCCATTGACATAAATGGATTTATGTGGGTGTTAACTGAGGGGCAGAATTGACCCTAGACTGGCATAAGAAATTGCTGCGGTTTTCCTTAAGGGATATCCAGTAAGTAAAGTCACTTCTTGGCTCCTGGTTGCTAAGCTTGAGGGGCAGTATCATTTTATATACATTGCCTTTCCAGTGGGACAGGAATAAACAAATGAGTCTGAGTTTATCTGCATTCACTGTGTCCTAAGATCTGTCCTTACATGCTAGATATAGAATTAGATATGATTATTTTAGCTATAATTTATAGCAGAGTAAGCCTGCTTCTCTAGCTCACTGCAGATAAGAAGATGGCACAAACAAGGTGACCATCACTAAAATGTGGGAGGGGAGATGGCTTGTTTGGATCGGAACACTAAATTCCTGGGGAATGGTGGGGACATGAGGGGAGAGGAGTCTTCTCCAAATAAGATAGCACAGAGCTGCTCTGAGGCTTGGAGAGAGGGTAATAGCACTGTAGAGGAGCACAAGGTTTCATTACACTTCATGGCATGCATCGAAGTCTGCATTCATCCAGAATGCAGTATAATTCTGGGACCTTTCCTGGTGGTTCTGGTATATGAGGTCACCCTGTTATCAAGAGGCAAGCTGACACTGCCTCTTCTGTTGTTTCATGTACGGTTAGTGTAACTACTTGATTTGGCCCATAACAGGACCTTTGGAAAATAGTATTGGGGTTAGTGTCTCTTTCGTTCTTTTTTATTTTTTTGAACTACACTAGGTCTAAAGACATAATCATTCTATTTGAGCAAAGCAATCCTTCCCACGACATCCTTGTCTATGCCTAGAACCATGAAAATACAGAGACTATAAAGAGAGATTAGAATTAGTAGATTATTCAAAATGCCAATGTGAGCAGACGCGGCTCTAGGTATTTTGCCACCCCAAGCACTGCAGGCAGGCTGCCCTCGGTGGCTTGCCTGCGGGAGGTCCCTGGTCCCGCAGATTCAGCGGCACGCCTGCGGGGGGTCCGCTGCAACCGCTAAACCAGCAGACCCTCCACAGGCATGCCGCCGGAGGCAACCTGCCTGCCACCCTTGCAGCGACCAGCAGAGCGTCCCCTGCAGCTTGCCGCCCCAAGCACGCGCTTGCCGTGCTGGTGCCTGGAGCCACCCCTGAGTGTGACTCTTGGGCACAGTAAACAGTATATTGTCTCGGGGAAAGTTCTTCCATCCCAGCTTGAAAGGTTTCTGCAGACTGAATGTTGGCTTTTAGGGTCTGCTCTTCAGTGCAAATGATGATTCAGGCAATTCCCTTTCACCTCCCACCATGGAGTTTGCTATTGCTGCCAACTTTAACTTCTGTTTTGGCACAGGGATATAATTCTTTTTTTTTTTTTTTTTTCAGTTTTTTACTTGGCTTTAGCACTTCATGTGGCTTGCACCCTCCCACAAGGCATTCCCCTGTAAGATTATTTTTTGTTTTTAAATTTTCTCTTTTCTGCTGACCCATTTCTTTTCACAGCCCCAGATCTTTCAGATTTGACTTGAGATCCCTTATAGTTTTCCAAATCCTTTCCCCATCAGGCAGGCACTAGGCAGTCACATAATTAACTTTCAAAGGAAGAGTTACTGGTTCATATTTGTTTGCCAGATTTCTGTCTGCGTGTTTTTTTCCCTTATGCCTACCTGTCCGATCATGCATGCTTTTCTTTCCCCACCATCAGAACTTAACTTTTGCAAGTCTGCAAAATGTTCCATGTTTGGGAAGCCAGCCTGAGTGTCGTAGGTAAAAGCACACGCTAACTTAGGTTTCAGAGGGCATTAATATCATTTCAGTCAATCATCTGGTCTACTTAAAAGTTCAAATGCAATTAGCTTTTGAAATAGAAGTTTCAAGACAATTCTAAAAGCAATTTACATAGTTACGACAGATTGTATACTATTAAAATTTGATATTTTATTTAAAGAAACAAAGTTGAGTGTTAAGACTATGACACACATCAGTAATCACAGGAAAATTTAAAAGTTAGGGCTTATTCTGCACACCAGCTGGCACTCCTACAAGTACAGCAGCTTCCATTAAAACGTCGAAGTCCTGATCGAAAGGTCAGTGAAGACACAGGGTTTTGGATCAGTCCCTTAATGAGTATAGGGGTAATGATTTGTTACTGGCCACCAAGCAAGATTTGAAGGTAGATTCCACTTCATGGTTTCATCATGCCCTTTTTCTCTTCACCCACGCAACCCACACAAAATTGCCAACTCTTACTATTTTTGTTAATATTATGATATTTTGTGGTTTTCCTTAAAGCTCCATATTCTGGAGACATATTTAATTTATGTGAGAAATGTCAGAATTCATTTTTAGTGTCTTGCCCTCATGGTTATGAAGAAAAGATTGAAAATGTAAATACTAAGGGATTGCAAACAAGCAGGCAAATACAAAAATCCAGATATATTTTTTTAAATCTCATGATTTTAAAGACACTCATGACGTTCTGGGGCCTGATTCTTGATTTCTGAGTGCTTCAGCTTCACAATACTGCCCTCACTCCCATTTGCTCTGCCAGTGTCCCCCATACCTCCCTTCCAGATTTACATACCCTTTTTGTGTTTGGCTTTCTGCTCTCTCTGCTAAACAAGGGGCGGGGGGGGGGCGGCAGGGGCTAACATATAAGCACTAGGGGCTTGTCTGTGCAAACTGTCACCAACTACCTACATTGGTTTTTAATTCATGCTTTTTATTGTTTTGATATAAGACTCTGTGTGGGCAGTCTCTCTTGTTTTGGATTAAGAATGCCTTAAATTACTTTTTTCACCCTTTTTAAAACCATTTAAGCTAAATCAAAATAAAAATCACATACAGACTGGCACTTTCATAAACAGAGTGTAAATTAAAACCAGGGTTTTTTTTATGTTGGTGCCATCTTGTATGTAGATTGGCGCCAGAGTCACCCAGAGCGATTCTCCGTGATTAACCTTCTGTGGGTCCCAAAATACTTCCCAGTCCCTCCCTACGTGCTGTAGAGATCCCCACCCCCTTCCTGCCTCTGTGCTGAGCTTCAACACTGCCCAAGTGTGATCTGTCATTCTGCTCTCTTGCTAAATTTGTGTGCTGTGATAAGCAATGGAGTATAGGCTGTCCCTGAAACACCTCAGGCTCCATTGTAGCTGTAGTGTGCTTGAATTCATTGAACAGGCAGACAGGCTGGTGGCTAGGTTCCAGTGTGCATACAAACAGTTGTTTCCCAAGTCATTGTTAAGGCAGAAATGGGTTGCAAGAGCAGGGTTGCAAGCAGGTGGACTGGGGAAAGGGAGAGACAGAGTAAGAGGGGTTAAAAATAAAGAGACATAGTCCTCAGATGTTCCCTCCCCCAGGAGACCATCTTAAGAAAGGTGGCTTGGCTTTTTGCTTCCAAGAGGCTGCACCCTAGGAATTGCTGTAACAAATATCTAGTTCTCAAAGTTATTGGAAAATAAGCTGGACGTATCTACAGGGCATATGCTTTTCATGCAGTTAGGAATTGATAAAACTAGCTCTTGAAAGTCTAGTTCTGAAATGAGACGTGTACTTGCTTTGGCTCTTTAACAGCGGCAATAATATGAAGATATCACATGGACAGAATTGGGTCCCAAATAACTGTGTTTACTGTCTACAAACAAGCAACGCCTAGCTATTTAGATATCGGTAGTCTGGATGGTTTCTAGAACCTAGAACACAGTGCACACCACTAGAGGGCTCATAAACTACTTAACAGGATAGTAGCTAATTTTCTATATGCTGAAACACCAATCTACTTTACTGAAAAGTAATGAAGCTAATGGATTATTTTTTTCCCCCAAGCAATGTAGCATGATTGCTATAACTTTTAATCCGTTAGAAGGTTTTCCTGGCATGATAGAGATTATTGCTCTTTGGAATAATGCAGATATTCCAGTTCTTTCCTTTCCTTCTCCAACTCACCAGCTCCTCAACTAACAAATGTCTGGAAGGGGCCTCACAGAAGCAATAAAATCCAGTAACTTTCAGTGTGAACATTTTAGCTAGAAAGATCATTGTTAATATGTAATGGAAAAATTAAATCCTTTGTGTTATATTGCATTTAGAGTTACTGGATATATAAAAAGTTTGATCCTTTTTTATACTTTCAAAGAAGTTGCCATATGATTTTTAGCTGCCACTTAAACTTTCTGAAAGCTCCCACAATTCTACTGTTTAATAAGACTGAATTCTTAAGTTTTGTATTTGTTTAGATTTTTATCTAAATTAAATCTCACACTAGACAGCATCTATCTGAAGCTCCTGGCTTATGTTCACAAGCCCAGTAAAAGGACTTACAGAACATGAAACCTTCCAAAGCAGCATCTCTTCTCCTTCCTACCACACATCCTGACTTCACTGATAGCCTTTGGATTACCAGTCATGTGACCATACTCAAACTCACCATCACATTTTCCCACAAGACAATTGACCTCATATGACACTCTTCAGAAAACCCCAGTAATTCTCAGAGGTTATTTGGTTATAAATCAATATTTTTAAAACTAAGGTTACTAAAGTTAGGTTAAACTGTATTTTCCCCATGTTTTACATTTTCTTTTTCCCTTCTAGGTATTACATAGAAATGGCTTTATGGATCTGGACATTGAGCATTTTGAGCTGTTTTTGTGTCAGCTGTGGATTCAAGGTTAAGAAACTGCATTTTGAAAGTCCCACAGAGTTAAACCACCTTGCAGTGAATAATGATATCGGGACTGTCTATTTAGGAGCAGTGAATTACCTGCATCAACTTACAAAAGACCTGAAGAAACAGATGTCTGTAGAAACGGGTCCAAAAAAGGATAACAAAAAGTGCACCCCTCCCATTGAAAGCCAGTGCAGTGAAGCAGCACTGACTAACAATTCCAACAAGTTACTTTTGCTGGATCAACTAGAGAGAAAAGTTATTGTGTGTGGGAGCCTTTTTAAGGGAATCTGTTCTATCAGGGAACTGGAAAACATAAAAAATGTAACCTATTATGTTGATAGTGGTGGGGAAAAGTCCTTTGTGGCAAGCAACGATGAGACTGTGTCAACTGTGGGACTAATCACCTCCTTGGACGAAAAACGACTGCTGTTCGTTGGAAAAGGGAATGGACCAAATGATAATGGGATAATAATTAGCACTAGGCAGCTTTACAGTGAGGATGGGAAAGACATTTTTGAAACCTATACAGACTCTACAGCTATTAAGTCAGTATATCACTCCTCAAACACACAGCAGTTTGTGGCAGTCTTTGAATATGATCAATATGTTTATTTTATATTTAATCAGCAGGAGAAACAGCCCCTTAGTAACAGAACACTAATTGCACGTCTGTGCAAACGTGATGCCCACTACTATTCTTACTTTGAAATGAACTTAAGCTGTCAAGATGTTAATGACACTTATGACCACTGTCATTCTGTCTATGTCACAACCCCAGGAGAAAAGTTGGCTGAGAGCATAGCCCAAGAGGGACAGGAGAATAGTACTGTCCCATCAGGTGACAAAGTGCTTCTTGCGCTCTTCAGCAAATTCAACAAAGACAGTGGCTCTCTCAAATCAGCCCTGTGTATGTTTTCCTTGAGACACCTCAATGAAAAAATGGAAGAATATCGGGAAGAATGCTACACTAAAACTGTGCAAGATAGGTTTTATAAACCTTTTTTAGCAGAAGGATCACAGGCATGTGGAACACGGCAAGAGGTAATGTGAACCTCAACTGTAGGTTCTGTTTAAGACTTACTGTGGTGGGAAATAAAATACTAGGAAATCTAATAAAGCATCTGATACTGGGTAGCTGTTTGATATATCAGGCAAAGGCATAATCAGATCATTGGACTGGAAGTTTGATTGCATCTAATTTCCAATTCTAATTTTTGAAGAGATTAATTAGACATTGGAACAGCTCACCAAAGAGAAGTAGTAAAGCCATTATCACTTGGAGCCTTTAAATTGATGTTGGATGTTTTCCTGAAAGGTTCATTTTAATTCAGTCACAAGCTATTGTGCTCAACACAGTTATTTTATGCAGTAGGGAAGTATTCCTTCTGATATAGAAACTATTGGTTGAAATTCCATAGCTGGTGTAACGCATGAGATCAGGCTGTAGATGATCATAGGTATATCTCCATATATTTATATTCACTATCTCATAGAACTGGAAGGGACCCTGAAGGACCATCAAGTCCAGCCCCCTGCCTTCACTAGCAGGACCAAGTACTGGTTTTGCCCCAGATCCCTAAGTGGCCCCCTCAAGGTTTGAGCTTGCAACCCGGGTTTAGTAGGCCAATGCTCAAACCACTGAGCTATCCTTCCCCCACCCCCATCTAGCCTTAAAATCCATGAATTTTCAAATGCTATTTAAAAACCTTGAGACTGTTGTTGTTTGGGTGCTCCAGCGTTTTTAATATTGGTTTTTCAGCTGGACTCTAATTTTTGAGCGTAAGGAGGTCTGCATATTTTTTCTGTCCAGGGCATGACCACCATGTTTTGGCCACTAATACTTCCGTATAATGGTGGTTACCCTTTTCTTTCAGAGCCTGTCAATAACACTGCTTCACTGTCTGGAGAGACTTCAGTCTAGCTAGCCAAAAAATTCTCTTCCTCCTTTCCCCCTGCTCCTGGGGTTTAGGGTGATGCTTCTGCGACACTCGCAGCTTTGTTTGCCTAGGAAGCCAAAAAAATCTACTGAGTGAGGTATTGATTATTGTGGTGTCCGGATTTGTGAGAATGAGAATGAAATTTAGGAATTCTGCATGGTGACCAGGACTTGGCATCACTTAAGGAGGGGAAGGAGTGGATTAAAGATAAAAAGATCACTATCTGGCAACCTTGTGATACCAGATTCAGTAGGAAGGCTAATGTATGAACAGTCATAGAGGGGGGAAAAAATCCTTCTTTTAAAGGTAGTCTCTCCAGCTCAGGGTTAAAGTGCATTGGCAGGATGATGTGAGGAAGCTTGCACAGAATCTGCCTATACTGTACCTCTTCTGCCAACAGCACTAACTTGATAAAGCAAAATCTGTTTAAATATACCATTTTATAGTGTGAACAGATCAGTCACATTTTTAAATGGCGGGTATTTATGGTTCAACAAATACCTAAAGCCTATTTATTTTATTGTACAAACTGCTTAGTTTTTAATATCTTTTTACATCTTCTTAAGGAAATAGGAACAAAGGTTTAGTTTGTTTGTTTTTTTTCAATCTGAAACAGCTCGTATAAAGTGGGATATATTGGACCAGTTGTAATTATCAATCTACTTTGCTGTTGTCCTAAGGAGAGGAGCCATGCTTCTGCTTTTCTTCCTGTCCTTCAAAAAGATACAGAAACTGCTACAATTCTCAACTAATCATCCTTGTGTAGGGTAATATTGTGATGATAGTGTTGCATTGTGCTCTGAGTTAGGAGTTACTGATCTGAATGTTTAACATCATTCTATATCTCCATTCGTTATTAGGGTGCAAGCAAAAATTTCCCTTGTGGTTCTGAACACTTACCATATCCTTTGGGAAGCACAAATAACATTGTTGGGAAGCTGCTGTTACAGAAAAAGGGGATGAATCTAACAGCAGTTACTGTGACAGTGGAAAATGGGCATACGGTGGCATTTTTAGGAACTTCAGATGGTAGAATTCTTAAGGTAATGTTTCCCATTTTTAAAGGACTAAAACATGTTTAAAATGTTTCAAGTTGTGGCAGTAGCATGGTTCTCTGTTAAAGACAATTAACTTTTTAAAAGGTAAAGCAGAGTTTCAGGTGTAGATTCTTTCTGCACTTCCCATTCTTAATTTTAAAGAGTACATAGGCTATTTCTGAAATACTTCTCCAATGTGCTGTTTTATTTAGTATCACACATATGACATTTAAAGTAGTGGGGGAAAAAGGAGAAAAAATAACTGTTAGGAAACACAAACAGCACTATGTGCTCTAACAATTAAACGTACAGTTGCAAATTATAACCATCCTGCATCTCACACACAAAAACATATACAAACAGTGAATGAACTAGTCCTGCCAATAAATCAAAGCAGGAAACTATCCCTTTTAATTCTTCCTACCACCCCGCGTAGGTACATCTTCAGCTTTCCCCCAGAGTCCTGCCAAATGCATGGCTTTTGCAGCATGCACAGAAAGGTCATCACGTTTTGGCTATTTCAGACTGCATTCATTCATAAGGCATTAGTAAGGGTAATAAATAGTGTGCCTACCATATATATTTAATTAGCACTTTTTATGGTGAGCACAGCAAAGATCTTTAGTCTTATCTCCATTCAAGGCCAGTTACTTTAAGAACAGTTGTTATGACCGTAATTCTCCATTCTCATCCTATAAGAATCTGGCCCTCCATTAACTATAAAAATCTGAAAGGCAATATGAGGGTTATAGACAAGGCTTTTGTAAATTGTGACTATAGGTTGTTGAGTTTTGGGGGAGGGGTGAGCCTTCATTCATACATATAATGCTATGGATCATTTTAAGTTAGGAAGCCCTGCAAAATTATTTTGCTTGAATGTTAGTGATAGCCACATATATCATATAGTTTGAAATTCGTAGTAAACTCCATTGGATAATATAAGAGTAAATAACCAACATGAACGTGTTTCAGGTACAAAGGCATGAAGCAGAGACTCTATTAAGCTGACTGGTCTAAATAATATAAGTTGGTTAAAAAATCAATACAAGTATGAAATACATAGAATGGAGGGAGGTTTCATTTCATGCCTCATGATCTGTTTACTGCTTTTGAAGTACGTTTTGTTAAATTAGAATGTTTTCTCCAAACATACACATTTGAGAGACTCAAACACAGGATTTTCATTAAAAGTAAATTGAAATAATAAAGTAGCAGCATTAAGCACCTGTCTTTCATTAAATAGGTGTTCCTGAATACTCCTACAAATGAGTACAGCTCTGTTCCCATAGAAATAGACAAACCTGTAAAGAATGACCTTGTCCTTGATGCTACCCAAGAGAACCTGTATGTGATGACCACAACCAAGGTACGGTATCTTACTTTTGGGGAAGGTGTCTATAAAACTTGAGGTGTGCGACTATATCTGAAAAGATTCTTATAATTCACAATTATTCTCATGAGCCTTCACATTTGGTAAGATTTCAGCTACCTCTCCATTTATGTCTATATATGTACCTTTACAGCTAACAAGGGCACAGTTAGTAGTCAACAAATGCAAAAATGTGTTTCAGAGCATAGGGCAGAGCAGAGATAAAGTGGCTACTGTCTGCTCCTTCCTTTGCCTGCTTCAGCTCCTTTTTACTCTTCATTCATGCCAGCAGGGAGGAGCAGCTGGGCAAGTGGAAGGTGGGTGACTGTAAAACCAAGGACAGTGGTTGTAAACCAAATTCCTGGTGTTGACAATTCTGTGATTTTAATGGTGAGTCTCGGGATATTTGATCTCCAAGTCCCAACTGCTGGAGTCAAAAGAGAATGCAAGAATATTAGTTTTCATTTAAAAAAAAAGGGTTTCTGGTCCTCAAGGTACAGAGAAGCTTGAAAACATGAAGCAAGGGCACCTTAAAGGCTGAAAAACAAAACAGTAAATTAAAAAACACCCAGATTTTTTTTAAATTATTTTCAGGGGCCAGATGCATGTTTTTAGAACAGTTGAAGGTGGCAATACCCCAAATGTTTCAGGAGTCCCTGTACTGCTTGGGGCACAAGGAATCCAGTCACCAGTAGAGGAGCTGCCTTTATTATAGAGGGAACCATCAGTTCCAAGTTAAGGGATTCCCCCCCTCTTGTCTGGCAGGGTTGCACTCCATAAGAGAGAAGGGAGAACCAATAGGGGGCAGGAAGGGATGCCAAATCTCTGGCAGCTCCTTCACAGCACCTGGCTACTAGAATCACAGAACATTAGGGTTGGAAGAGACGTCAGGAGGTCATCTAGTCCAATCCCCTGCTCAAAGCAGGGCCAACACCAACTAAATCAGCCTACCTGCCTCCCCTCCCCCCTCCCTTGGTGGTTGCTGGAGCAGCCAGCCTGGGAGCAACAGATATTGGTTCACTTGTACACAGATGTTGGTTCACTTGTACACTTTTGCTGGTCACTAACATCTGGTAGAGTGGGAGGTGAGAAATGTTCCGAAGGTACTAATGATGGGCAGAAGGCTGAGGTGAAGTGTTGTGCCACCACTGCTATGGGGAAGGATGGGCACTTTGGGTGGGTGACAAAAGGACTACGGTGGTGGGGAGGGATAAGAGAGTGTCTGTGAAAATCTTATCTTGAGAATAATGGCTTTAATATGAGATGCCATAAGGGGGAAATGAATCAGTTCAATGAATGATAAAGTACGTATTGTGTACACTAGATACTACAGAGGTGGTTGTTTTTCAGAAGATTGCAATATTTCAAAATCTGGTTCCATTTTGATTCAAAACAAACCTGCAAAATTTCAAACTACTCTGTGAAAGGGAAAGGTGCCCAGGCTCTGGGGCAGGCCACCTGGCAGGCCACCCAGAACCATGAAATCAGAAAGCCCTGGCATCCCTAGCAGCCAGCCAAGGAGGCAGGAAAACAACCAGATTTCAAAAGCTGCATGGTAGACTAGGTTCTGTCGGGTCCCTGCCTGGTTTCTGGAGAAACCCTTGTCAAAAACTCAATTACTGTCTCCACAGGGCATTTCAATTTGAACAAATCAGAAGATTCCATTGTAGTGTAGACTACAAATTCTGAATGCTGTGAATCTGTCTGTCTACACTCCAATGGGCACTCTAATTTGGAGTTTGTTTTAACTTTTTTCTAACTGTCTCACTAAAAATAGTGAGGATGCAGTTGGTACCAGCTTCAGTATAGTCTAGCAAAGCGATAACATAGCCAGGGAGCCAGGCAGGCTTGTACAGCCCACATCGCCATGTCCTCACTGCTATTTTTAATAAACTAGCTAGATTACAACTACTGTGGGTACATCTACACAAGCTGCAAATTGCACACTGCTTGTTGAAGGATAGACCTAGCCTTAGTTTTCTTCCATAAAACATGTGTTCTGCTTCAACACTATTGTTGTTTAAAAGTAGGTGCTGTATAAATATGGAAGATGGAAGCAAAGTAATTTCATTCATCACAATGAACAGTCAAACCCCCTCACCTGCTTTTAGTAGCTACATAACTTGATGGAGACTAAGTCTTAAGAGCATGAAGAAATAAAAACAGCAAAATTGAAGGGAGGGAAAACAAATGTTGAAAACTGTACTTCTATTCCTAGTGTACCATGTGTATGTGAGGTCAGATATTGATATGTCAGAGAATCTAGTGCAGAGTTGCAAATGTAAGACCAAGTTAAACTAAAGTAAATAACTTAAGGACTCTATCTGTGCTGATACAGGTACTCAGTGCTAAACAGTAACTGTCAGATGCAGTGAACCTTGTCACTCAGAGAACATGTGCTGGGTCTTATGTGGTTACCCCAGCAGGGACATTACAGCAGGGTGAAGGCAGGCATACTAGGTAGTGTTGTGCTGGAAGATATTTTGGTGTATCTAATTTAAAACTTTAGAACTGGTGGAAAGATGGTAAAGAAGCAAACAAAGATTAAAGTCAGAGTGAAAGTGTTTCCTGCTTTCCTGATTCACTTCTCCTCCCATCTGTTCAGTGTTTTCCTCTGTTGTGTAAATAAGCAGTGGGTGGTTCAGAGCAGATGTTTTGTTTTGTTTTTTTAAAGTCTAGCCCCCTCCCACCTGATTCCCAGAGCTCATGCAGAGATCAGGAGAAGTCCCCTGCAGCTTCACTGGGAAGTTGGAAAAGACTGCATCACTTCTGCCATACCCATTTGGTTTATTCAAAGTGTATAGAAGTGGTAGGCTCTCAAATTTGGCATGGTAGCTAGCTCCTATATTGGGAATAAAACAGCACCTGTGGCAGTTACATGTCATTATTCTTGGCTTGTTTCCTGTTTAGCTTTTACCAATCTCTTTGATTAGAAGTGTCAGAAAATCTGTAAAATGAGTGTTTGTTTGCCTTTTAATGCTGAATCTCACAATCTAAACGGAGCAGCTATTTTTTTAATCCATTAAATTTACATCAAACTTGTAGAGACAATATAATATCTCTTAGGACTTGTTCCTGCCTGCCAGGATTATGAAACAAATACTTTGTCATAAGGGAGAGCGAGAGTATCATCCCTTTTAATATTATGTTACTCATGACTGTAGTACCAATCAGTGAGAGCGTATTCCAGGATCTGAACTCCAGTTAAGTAAAAATTAAATGAAAAAACAGTATGAAAAAGAAAAAATGGGGACAAGGACACATCTCAATAGATGGGAACTGTCAGATGCTGAAGCTTTTTTTAATTGACCCATATCTCGGTCTCTGCTAATATGCAGAATAAGAACCCTGTTTTGGATTTTTAGAGTAATTTTTTAGCTATCTGCCAGTTGGTTTAAAAAAAGAGAGAGAAAAAGCTTGAGTTATGATTGCCAAAAAGTTTTTATAGTCTTCAGAAGTAAATCTTAATGGTCAGCAGAAAGGAGACTGTCCCATTTCCATCAAGAGCTTTTGTGCAATTTCAACAGCATAATATTTTTTTTTAAAAAAAAAAAAGGAAACAAGGTTATTTACACCTATCGCTACAGGAAATCAAAAGCAGAGGCAGTGTGGTTGCTGGAAGTATGAGTAGCATGGTTGCTATTTTCTCCCCTACTGCTTTGTTTGATAGTTTTACATTGCTTATTTCCATTTTTCCACTTGAATTTGTTGTGTGGCAACAAGGGATATGAATAGAGAACTGAGATACTTCTGGACATTCCAAAATTTTCATGCTTTTGAACATGCTGAACTGCTGCCAGATAGAAATAACACTTCTGGATGCATTTCCAAGCACTGGGTGACAGCACCAACTAAAATGGAAGGGTATTCTAGTCATAAAGAGAACTGGAATGGCTGTGTTTGCCAGTCAGTTCAAAGTTAGACATGTGGAAATGCCCATCCTACAGCAGCTATTCTTTGTGAAGTGGAAAGCCATTTGTGCAGCGTCTAACGTTTCTGCCCTGCTGTAGTCATTGTAATGGGGATTTCCAGAAGGCACCTGCCTAATCTGGGAAAAATGATGGAAAGGTTCATTTCAGCAAAAGCTAAATTACATGTTGACTATGCAACACATTATACTGGACAGAAAATTAGATGACTTGCAATGCAATAGAGCAGAAAAAAATGTGAAATTGGGCTCCAGTCACAGAGTCAACAAGTCAAGGATTAGGGAAGTGATTGATACGTCTCTATGTGGCCATGGTGAAACCAAGTGGTGTATTTTCTTCGGAAATGAAGCTGACGTAAATTGATCCTTATTTTCTTTGTTCATATTGTCTTTGGGTTTTTTCATCTTCATTCTCCAGGTGTTTCGTCTTCCTGTCCAGGAATGTGCTAGTTACTCAGACTGTATGCTGTGTACTCAAGCACAGGATCCTTATTGTGGCTGGTGTGTAATAGAGGGGAAGTAAGTATTGTTGATATTTTGCAGGTGGTGTATGGGGTGGGTTGACACTGTTCATAGAGAAAGTCCTTATATGGCTGGGTGTAACAGGCAAGCAAATAAGACAGCAAGAAAAAGAACTGCTAAGACCCATAAAATATAAATCCAGTCAAGCACAGTTTTTATTATTAATTGCTTTATAGTGCGAGGGATTGTGTGCTGAGCTCACAGCTAATCACAGGAGCATAGGAACTGACACTTGACTGACTTATCTATGTAGGTAACTAAATTAATAATCAGAAATATGTATTCTTCTTTGAGTGATAACCCTCAGTGAAATACAATAGGGACTATGTGCCTGTGCTGCCTCATGGCCTTTCCTGAGGCAATAAAGGACACAGTGGGTGGCTGGCATCTCCAGTTCCTTCTCATCTTCACATGGTCCCAGTCAGAGCTTCTATTCTATCTTCTTGTGATGCACTTGCCAAAACTTCACAAGAAGACTGTTAGTACTGTTAATAGTTTAGATTTATTATTTTGTTCTGTGTTTTTTGTTAGATTTTTCCTTCTGCATAGTAGATTTAGGACTTGGGATGCCGATTTGGCAGGGTTTCCAGCCAAACTTCCCTCCCACCCCACCCCATCCAGTACCCAGGTTTAGGTACTAGATTATGCTGAAGAAAATTATTTATGGGTTCAAAATCTGTGCTCCCTGCTACTTTTCCATCTGCGATGAGCACCAGCACTGTTTGTACTGCTTGGGGGAATCCCACATTGCATCCAAATCCAGTATCTGCCTCTCTTTCTCTACCCATACTCAAGAAAACTGGGCTCTCCACCTCAGAAAACACATCATGGAGTTTGCCTTAGAACTGGCATTGGATCCTGGCCATGGAACCCCCCAGTACATCGGCCTGAACAGGTGAAAAGCCCTCTCTCTACTGTGGACCCTCCATTGGGCTCCACCGGTACCAGTGCGAAGGCCTAGCTGTGAACCAAGGAAGCATGCACATAAGCATGGCAATATATCATCTTCCAAGCCTAAGAAAGACTTGGCACTATCCATGAGTTCCAGCCACAGAGAGACCAAGCGTTCCAAGACTCACAAGACCAAAAAACTGTCACACCGATCACCGGATCCATCGGTACTGATTATGGGTCCTGCAACTCCTCCAGCTCCATCCATGCCACAGGAGCAGTCAGTCTCCAAACAGGTGCAGTTACTGGTGCCAGCTCCTCCCACAGAACAGACCATTGACTCCTGGGAGACTCTTAAGTGCTCTGGGTCCCCACAACTTGTTTGTACCAGAAGGGCTGTGGGCTCCCCATGCCCTTATCTGATCACCAGCTTGCAGTGATTTGTCCTCCACTTCTTCCCACCACCTCCCGTTCTAGTGTTTCTGAAGGCGCCATCATTTGGAGAGGTTTCCAACTCCTCTGATTCAGATGATATGGATGTCTTGACACAGTCCACTGATTCTGTTTCGGAAGCACGACTGCCGGAAGGTTTTGATGGCACTGTGGCAGTTCTCCATCTTGCCTTTCTCGCAGAGCTGGTATCTGGCTCTGTGATTACAGGCTATGGGTCAGTCAACAGCAGGGTCAACCAGATTGGCCATACTGGAGCTTGTGGCCCCAAAATTCACCCTTTGAACAGGTCTGCTTCCCATCGTTCACAACCGTAGTCGGGTAGGCACTCCGATATAGCGTTGGACGGTGCACTGATTAGTTCAACTCTGATGGTACCAGCGAATCCGGAGAGGCATCCCTCATCTTCTCCAGACATGGCCGCCTCTTCAGTCCCCTTCTCCCCACTGGATGACTATTGACAGTTCCAGGAACTGCTGCGGAGAATAGCCAACACGCTAGGGATCCACTCAATGAAGTACAGAAGTCAACATCAGCTGCTTGACATGTTGCACACGTCAGTATCAGTGAGGGTGGCCCTACCTATCAATGACACCATCCTCCAACCAGCATGCACCCTGGCCATGTGAAAAAAACACCTTGAAAGGGGCTAAGACAATGTATTATGTCTCCTCCCACAATCCCCCCAAGGGGTCAGAGTTCCTATTCTCTCATACTCCTTCGAACTCATTGGTCATCCAGGCAGTGTCAGAAAATTCAGGCAGCAACACCCCCGTTCCACCCCATCCAACATAGAGGCTAAGAGGCTAGACCTCATGGGCAGAAAGGTCTCCTCGGCAGGGCTCGAATTTCATATTTCAAATTACTTAGCCCTGATGAACAAATATTTTATTTACTATGGGCGATTGACTGTGTTAGCAGACAAGCTGCCCTCACAGGATTACAATCGATTCCAGGCAGTTTTGCAATAAGGCAAGTTATTCACCATGTCCATGCTACAGACCGCAGTGGACTCTGCAGACATGGCTTCCCATGTCTGGGCAATGGATATTCTCATGAGGAGGGAATCCTGGTTACACTCCTCTGGCTTCCCTAGGGAAGTGTAGAGAAAGAGAGAAACCAACAGGACTCCCTGGCCATCACATACAGTCCCCAGCTAAAACCCCTCCAACGCATCATCAGGGATCTACAACCCATCCTGGACAATGATCCCACACTTTCACAGGCCTGGGGTGGCAGGCCAGTCCTCGCCCACAGACAACTTGCCAACCTGAAACATATTCTCACCAGTAACTGCACACCGCACCATAGTACTGCTACTCAGAACCAATCCATGCAACAAACCTCGATGCCAAACTTGCCCACATATCTACACGCAGCGAACCACCGCAGGAACCTAACCAGATCAAGCCACACCATCACCGGTTCATTCACCGCACGTCACCAATGTAATATACGCCATCATAGGCCAAGCAAATGCCCCTCTGCTATGTACATCAGCCAAACGGAACAGTATTCGACGGAAAGGATAAATGGAATCACACATCAGATGTTAGGAATGGCAATACAAAAACCTGTAGGAGACAGCAATTTCAACCTCCCTGGCCACACTATAGGCAGACTTAAGGGTGGCCATCCTGCAGCAAAAAAAACTGTTCAGGACCAAACTTCAAAGAGAAACTGCTGAGCTGCGTTCATCTGCAAATTGGACATCAGCTGCTCGGATTAAAAAAAGACAATGATGGTTGCAACTACAAAAGCAGTTCTCCTCCTTGGCTATTGCACTCAACACTGGAAACAGGGGCCTCATCCTCTCTGATTGAACTAACTTGTTATCTCTACCTTCTAGCAATATAAACCTGACCCCTGGAATTCCATGCATGCATCTGACGAAGTGGATATTCACCCACGAAAGCTCATGCTCCAAAACATCTGTTAGTCTATAAGGTGCTACTGGATTCTTTGCTGCTTTTACAGATCCAGACTAACACGGCTACCCCTCTGATACAGAGGATTGTAGAGGACCTTTCATTCAACGAATCGCATCTCTTCAATTAGAAGTCAGATGAGACGCAGCACTCCCTAAAGGACTCTAGAGCCACTTTCAGAGCTTTGGGTAGCTACACACCAGCATCAAGAGGAAGTTCTACCACTCAACCACAATCAAAATGCCCTAAGGTACACAGACCCCATCTGCCTATATCGACTGCTCAGTCATCCATGCAACACACCCATTCGTTTTATAAGCGGTATTTCTGAGTGTCCTTCGAGAGCGGTCAACCAGTCTCTGTACACCCTGCCTATCTCCTTCGGGGGTGTCTACCAGCATAGAAAACCATAACAATGGACAAGTGAGTCCTAGATATTATTCAGAGCAGCTGCATCCTAAAGTTTACAGCGATGCCCCCGTCTCACCCTCCACCTCAGTCCAAACACAGAACACTGAGGGGAGCTGTGGAGCTAATCCCAGACCCCTTTCAGGGAACAGGGTTCTACTTGAGCTATGTCTTAGTACCCAAAAAGAGTGGAGGATGAAGACCAACATTTAATCTCGACATCTCAACCATTCAGTTTCCAAACCAAGATTACACTTGGTCACTCTTGCAACAATCATTCCCTCCCCAGAAAGAGGCATGTGGTTTACAACTCTCGATATGCAGGACGCCTACTTCCATATCGAGATATACACCTGACACACACAAAGTTCCTGAGGTTCAAGGTGAGACCTCAACATCTTTAATAGAGCATTCTCCCATTCAAACTTAACACTGCCCCACAAGTGTTCACAAAAGTTTTCTTGGTCATGGCAGCTCATCTCAAACGTCTGAGTATCCTCGTTTTTCCCTATCTAGATGACTGGCTGATAGCAGCACAGTCCAAAGAAAAGGCCTAGGAACCAACATCACAGCTGCTTCTAGTCCTCTCCTCCCTGGGAGTTAGTTTCAACAGCATATCCTTTTGACAGTCGCCTACCGAACGGTCACCCAGAACATGATTTCCGATAGTCTCAGCAGAAACTTTGCAACTGACCGTGAATGGGAATTGCATGACTTGGTAACCACTGACATCTTTGGTCGGTGGGGACCCCCTAGTGAGGGATCTTTTGGCATCCCACAACACCACAAAATGCACCCAATATTGTTCAAGGGGAGGAATTGAACTCGCTCAAAGGGGGATGCCCTATTCATCGATTGGTCAGACTGGGTGAACTATGCCTTCCCCTGCTTACTTCTCCTACCACGAGTAATCCTCAAGATCAGGCGAGAGAAAACAACAACTATCTTGATTACTCTCTTCTGGTCTTGCTAGTTCTGGCTCCCGCTTCTCCTCTGCATGTCAAAGCACCCTCCATTCACACTTCGGATGTTCATAAAGCTACTGACTCAACACAACAGCAGCCTCAAACACCCCAACCCACACACGCTTCCATTGACTGCTTGGTTTTTGGATGGACGCCTCCACTAGCACAGGAATGCTCTCTGGCAGTTCAAGATGTCCTTTCAAGGAGCAGGAAAGACTCCACAAGACACTTGTATCAAGCCAAATAGATGTATTTTACTTCCTGGGCTGCACGACAGGGCCTTGTCCCTGAAACTGTGGGCATCCTGCTACTCTTGTAATATTTCCTCTATCTGAAGAACTTGGGACTTGCCCTCAGTTCTAGTGCTTTTCATCCACCTGCGGATGGACATTCCATTTTTACCCGCCTGTTAACTGTACAATTCTGGAAGGGCCTTCTGTGAAAATACCCTCCCACTCAGCCTATTGCCCTCCAATGGGACATTAACCTAGTCCTCTCCTCATTGACGACCACTCCCTCGAACCTATGACCTCCTGATTGCTGTCTCTCCTGTCCATGAAAGTCACTTTCCTTGTTGCTATTACATTGGCTAGGAGGGCTGGCAAACTGGGAGCCACTTCTTTGTTTCAGTCTTCACTGAGAAGTCTGAAGGAATGTCTAACATAGTGAATGCTTATGGGAAGGGGGTAGGTTTAGAAGATAAAATTAAAAAAAGAGCAAGTTAAAAATCACTTAGAAAAGTTAGATGTCTGCAAGCACCAGGGCCGATGAAAATGCATCCTAGAATACTCAAGAGTTAATAGAGGAGGTATCTGAGCCTCTAGCTATTTCTTGAAAAGTCAGGAGACAGAAGACTCAGAAAACTGGAAAAGGGAAAATATAGTGCCCATCTAATAAAAAGGGAATAAAAACAACCAGAAACTAACAGACCAGTTAGTTGTAATTCTGTGCCAGGGAAGATAATGAGCAAGAATAAAGAAATCATCTGCAAAACTTGGAAGGTGGTAAGGTAATAGGGAATAGCCAGCATGGATTTGTAAAGAACAAATCGTGGTCAAACCAAATCTGATAGCGTTTCTTGAATAGGATAACGAGCCTTGTGGATAAGGGAGAAGTAGTGGATTGGTATACCTAGACTTTAGTAAGCATTTTGATTGTTCG